>NC_059345.1:60933047-61533047 GCF_019703515.2 Myxocyprinus asiaticus | reverse complement strand
AAAGGATAACATTCCAAGGAAAGTTCATCTGATGCATATACCTCAGCCTATATTAACAATGGAATAGGTATATATGTCTAAATGTTCAGTATTACTGCCTATATAGTCCATATTATTTTACTAGTGCTGTCAGTTGATTAAATTTTTTATTCGGGATTAATCACATACTTTTTTGTAGTTAATAGCAGATATTAAAAGGGCTGAAATCTGAAACTATTTATGCTCCTTGTCAAAATGTAGATTTGTATTTTAGTTAAGAAAACAAAACAATGTAGCAATTTTATGCTTTAACATTTTCCAAACAAAGCCTTCCACAACAGGTAGAAATGCACTAAAATAGTACCAATTCAAGTAACATTAAACGTTTCCCAAAGTCTAAAGACTAATTGAAAGAATAGTCTCCCCACATAGGTTGCATATTCATTGCAATGGGCATTAAATCTCTTAAACTCAAATCCTCCACAATATTAATCTGCCAGTAGACTGTGACTATACACTTTACTATAGAAATCGTGAAGTTGCGTTCATGATTCATGTCAGAGCGTCAAAACACCAGTGTCAAATGCTGCTTTGAACTCACCATGAAAAGCGCTTGCAAACAAAGACATCTCATTCTACATTTTGGTGATAGTTAAGATTTGGTGTGCTTCTGTGGTAATTAAAATCCACCTTACATGGGCTGAAAAATACTTGATTTTTATCACAAGTACCATTTGGGCTTGTTTTGTACATCAAAAAGCACTAAGAGCTCCTTTCTCCATCATTTTATCACTGACAGGGAGGCGCCGTTAGAGATTCTTTTATTTACTGAGATGGCAACCTCCATGCTCTATCATAAGAGAGAGCATAACAGTCAACTAGCATTTTACGACCGCCCATAGAATGTCTATAGGGCGCCGTGTTATGCTGTTTAATGCTGAGCTTGTAGGCTCCTCTTGATAGAAGGGCTCTGGCGTTGCTGTGTTTCTGTTTGTGGCATATGCATCAGTGTAATAACTCCGGGCGGACACATTACAAAGGTTCTGCCCTTCACACCAGTGTTTATGCTGCATAAAATGGTAAAAATATTATGCGTTAAACTTTTTAATCGCATTCCTTAACACGTTCATTCTGACAGCTGTATATTTCACACAATTGCTTTGTAAAAATAAACTGCTCTTTTTGGATGGAATAAAACCAGTTAACTTAGATGTGACACATGACATTGACATCGTCATTGGCTAATACATTTTTGTTTTTACTCACCAGACTTTTGACGACATGTATGCATAATGTAACTGAAAAATATATTAAGCAAACTGAGAGAGGGGGCCTCTTGATATATATTCATGCAATATAGTATATTGTAATTTTTTTTTAGATTTTGCTTTATGATTTTAATCACATTTTAGCTTTTTAAAAATGTACAAATTTCACATTCTATCAATTTATATGATGTCATGAAATCGCATTTTTAATAATGATACAAGCTGTTGTCACTGTTTGAAATTTCGTACACATTTTTAACAAAACAATTCACAAGGTAGGAACCTAATAATGAAAATTAGGGGTCACAATTGTGAAATTTGGCTGACAATTAATTGTCAAACAAATAATTGCAATTATGACTATTAATTGCCTGTTTTAGGACTATGATGATTAATTGTCTGTTTTAGGTGTTTCACGAAAATGACGATTAATTACCATACAAACTCACTATGTGTGCTTCATGCACACAACAAAGTAATTTATACAAATTTTGCTTGGGTCATATAATAAAATAAGGGTATATGATTTCCTTTTCAGGCTTCAAAAACGTATGAATGACAGTCAAATATAAAAGTATAACATTTTTAATAATTAAAATAATATTTAAATGATCAAAATATATGTCTAAATAACTAAAATACATCTCTTATTTGTCCGATTTACTTTTGATTCATTGGACTTTTTCAATGTTTTGTTTTCTTTTGCAACCCAGCCAACCTGTATAGCTATTATATTATATTACATGTCATGTAATAGTAAAATATTTCTGACTTAAATTCTTCACTTTCACACATTATTTTAAGGTTCTCTGATTAACTCACAAGCCCTTATTTCTCAAAGGAAGACTTTGAGATTCTGTTTCTTGCATTTTATCATCTCCACAGAAATAAAGCAGGGCATCTCCTCTGTCTCACTGCGTGTTATTAACACTGCGTGAATAAACCCACAATGACCATGGACATTTGCCATTACATGACCGTTAAGTGAAACTGGAGCACTTTGCGTTAAAAAAAATTAACACGTTTATACCTTGTTTATATAATTTCGGGGAGTTTGGCGCAAGCCTCTGTAGACGGCGTGCACATCAGAGCGCTTGAGAAGTGGTTCATCTTCACACGCTCTCAAGAGAGCTGCTCGTGACATCCGCGGTGCAGTTCCCTGAGATGCTTGGAGTTCAACTGAATGAGACACAAGTGCTTTTTCCTGCGCACTCACGAGACAGCATGCAGGGAAAGATGAGGCTGAATCCAGCTTCTTAATCAACTGCTTTTTATTCAGTAAAAGGGGCTCGGTGCTTCGACACTACACAACTCCATCACTGGCGAGTGAAATGTTAATATTTACTTGCCAGTGGCTAATAACAGATGTTTTTAGGTTGCATATTGTGAAATTTACTCGCATAAGCGAGTGATTTACTCACAATGTAGAGGGCTGCATGAAGCACATTTTAAAGCTCTGAGGGTGTTTTTAAAGATTTAGTGGTATACCCAAAATTAAGTGGTGTTGGTTTAAAGAACGAAACGCGACTTTCCTCCTAATCATGTCTCTCCTTCAGTGCCTAATGTCATGTCATACTGCATGAAATCATAGGATCTGTTTCCATTTGACGCACATTCTCAGAGGCCCCATCTGTATGCCTGAGTGTGTAATGCAGTAAGTCACCTGCGTCGGGAGCGAGGAGTGTATGGTGGTGTTGGGTTCTCCAATGATCTGAAATGGAAAAAATACGATATTTTACTTTCACTCTAAACAAAATGAATACAAAAACTTCAAAGCCTGGGCTGTTGCAATTCTTATAGGTCTTTGGCTGATTATTAATTCTTATAAAAGTAATCATGATTAATAGAGACCCTCCCATCATTATTCGAAAACAATTGGTCACAGGAGATGCATTTGAGTGACCAGGTGTAAATGCTAATGTGTCTTACCTGACCACTTGTGTTCGGATCATGATCGATTCATGACACTTTACATATACATTAGGGCTGTCAATCGATTAAAAATTTGAATCAAATTAATTACATGGTATGTCGATTGATGAATCGAATTAAATCACAATTAATTGCATGCATAAATATTTGCTGAGAAAGCCCCTCAAATAACAATAATTCAATATATAATGATTAAATAATTATAAATATGTATTATAAAAAATAATATTACAGATAATAAAAATGCATTACATTATTTAGGCACACAAGTGAAGCATTAAAAAAGACAATACAAAAAGTGGCTTTAGAATGTAATATATTGTTAATTTCCTTATTATTGAACATAAGCCTATCATTGGCCTACAGTTCACAGCAATCCATTTTGCAATTGAATTCGTCAATCAGTTCGAGATTTATTATAAGGGCTTTAAGGATGCGTAAAGGTACATCTGCATCAGACGGACGCTTTTGCGAGTTTCACTTACTGCTCCCTAGAGAAAACAGGTGGTACTACATGTTTAAACTGTTTAAATGGAAGGAATATTCCTTATTACCATCCGGGGCCATGATTAATTGTGTTCATTTTTTAAATGCGTTATTTAAAAAAAAATAATCGCACTGAATTAACACTTTAAATCGACAGCCCTAATTTAAATATATATATATATTTTTGTCAACTTTAATCTTTACATTTAAACTTGTTTTCAGAATGCAGTCAACCAGAATATTATACTATAGTAGTATAATATTATTATAATTGTACTTATTTCTATAGTCATTATTATTAGAAGAAGAGTAAGACAGAAATGGTAATATATTTCAGTCCTAAATTCACTTTCACACATTAAAGGGGTCATGTCATGAGGAATCAAATTTTCCTTGATATTTTGACATGAGGTCATTCTACTATAAAAACACTGTAAATTCCAGATCTCTAATCCCCAATGCAATAAAAGCATTTATTGAAACCAAGCTACCAAAACGCCTCCGTGACAACTTTACGTCACTTGGGGTACTCATTAATTCAAGACGGCCTCTACAGCAACATCAACACCTATTTTAAAGGTCATCATCGCACCCATGGCCCCGCCTACTGGTGCTCACTTGGCTCATAAACAGAGACAGAGAGAAGGACAAAAGGCCTATTGTCTGTGGCCTATCTACTCCTTAATACGAAAGGGCGCCGGTGGGCTGACACAAACTTTCTGAAACGTTTCTTTGTGTTGTTGGCAGTAGTAGCGCCAGTGCAAAATGGAACGGGACGCCTGTTTGTTTACTGTTGGAGTGACTGTTGGTGCTTGTTTATTCTCTTCTGGTTGAGTTTCAAAAATGGACGAATTTGAGGGCCTGTATGCTATTAGCCAATCATAACAGAGGGCGTTTACATCGAAAATTTTGTCGAAAATTATCATATATTAAAAAATGATTACTGTTTTGGTGAAATAAAACGTTACTAACATTACCAGTGGACCTCAGGAAAGATAATGAAACTAGAAAAAGATCATTTCATGACCCCTTTAAAAATCTGATTACACCCACAAGCCTTGCATGAAGGAGAGTTTCTGTGTGTTTTGAAAATGTTGTAATATATTCTCGTACATTATTAAATTAAATACGAGTTATTTGCATTGACAATGCACGGTAATCCTTGTTTATAATTTCAAATATGAGTGTGCACAAACTACTGCAGATGGCACGCATGTACATATGGTGCAGAAATATTAAAGCGTTCAGGCTGTTCTCTGAGTGGGACGGGTCTTATTTGAGCAAATAATTGCGACAGGCCTGTTCAAAGCATTGAATAATGAAGACTGTGTGTGTTTTATACCGTGCAGAGCTGCTGGACACTGAAGAGGTGCTGTGATGTAGCGGCCTCAGCCCTGGTCCCTCCCTCTCCTCACAGTCTTCCATATCCACATCACTACGGGAACGGGGGACAGACTCCACCCCTGTTCCACCTTCATGCCGTCGCCCCTCCCCCTGAGCTTTCAAGGACTCGCTACGAGCCAAACGCACTGATATGGTCGGACTGAGAGAGAGAGAGAGAGAGAGAGAGAGAGAGAGTGCATACATAAATGGCCAGTTGACATGAAATATGTGACATGCCACACTGAGTAAAATGTACATTTTGCTAATTATTTTACAATGATTTCACATGCACATTTAATCATATCACATTTAATGAGAGACTAAATGGAGTATTTGTACTTTTAAAATTTATGTCACCACAGGGCAATTTAAAATGAACTAGCAGGCAAAAAAAAAATGATGGCCTAAGGAAGGCCAAAAGGCAAGATTACAAGACTTTAATGATATAATTATATATAAATAAATATCCCGTGTACAGACAAAAAAAACGTACCTGTCCATACTGTCCTCTCCGAAGCTGCTGGAAGACAAACTCTGTCCCTCTGTCTCTCTGTCCTCAACAGAGTCTGAATGATTCTCAAACTGCTGAATGATGTTTTGCACACTGCCAGGACGAACTACAACAGAAAGAATGAAACAATCTTAAAATGACACAAACTACTTTAAAGACCCCATGAAATGCCACAGTTTTCTTATAAGTGTTTATGTTTTTCCTATTGAAACTGGAAGCTGGGGTGGGACATATTAAAGTCCATTGCTTTAAAGAACCAATAGCCTTTAGTCACAGTCAGGCAAAACCACACCTGACACCTTGTACCATCAACGAAAAGTAATGAACAAAATTGCAAAATAAATTCCAGCCTCTGCCTTTGTAACCAATTGAAGGTTGGGACAGGAAACAAAGTACAAGCATTAAAGGGATAGTTCACCCAAAAATGAAAATTCTCATTTACTCACCCTCATGCCATCCCATGTAGTATTTTCTTTCTTTAGCAGAACACATTGATAAGAAATTACTTGCATTAAAATTCAAGTGGATGCTGATCAAACCTTTGAAGCTCCAAAAAGAACAGTCAGTCAGCAGAAATGTCATCCACATGACTCTGCTAGTTAAATTAATGTCTTCTAAACAGAAACGATTGCTTTTGGTGCAAAAAAGATCAATTTTTAACCAAAATTGATAGTTTCACTTTAGAAGACATTCATTTAACCAGTGGAGTCGTATGGATTATGTTAATGCTGACTGTCTGTTCTTTTTGAAGCTTCAAAAGGTCATATCACCATCCACTTGTATTTTAGGGACCTAGTGACTTTTTGGGATGTCATGAGGGTGAGTAAATTATTTTGAATTTTCATTTTAGGGTGAACTATCCCTATATCGAAGACAGTTTTGAAAAAACATGATTTGCTACCTGCTACTGCCAGTCAAAGGCAGATGGTATTTATAATTTAAGGTAAGTGGATATTTTCATTCTAGAAAGACACAAACATTGTGTAGTGCAGGGTGAGACAATATCAATATTGTAAAAAAAAACAAAAAAACAAACAACAACAACAACAACATTTTAGGATATTTTCCAGAACTTCAGTAAAATTAGAACTTTAAGACTACACTAGCATCTACACTGATGAGCAAAAACATTGACCATTCACAGGTGAAGCGAATTACATTGATCATCTCCTAACAAGGCCATGTGTCATGGTCTGGGTAGATTAGATGGTAAGCGAACAATCAGTTCTCGTAGTCAATGTGTTGAATGCAGGAGAGATGGGCAGGAGTAAAGACCTGAGTGACTTTGACAAGTGCCAAATTGTTATGGCCAGATGACTGTGTCAGAGCATCTCTGAAACGGCAAGGCTTGTGGGGTGCTCCCGGTCAGCAGTGGCAAGTACCTACCGACAGTTGTACGAGGAGGGACAAACCACAAACCGGCGACATAGTATTGGGCGCCCAAGGCTCATCGATGCGTGAGGGAAACGAAGGCTATCCCACTGGTCCGAACAGACAGAAGGTCTACCGTGGCACAAGTCACAGAAAATTGTATTGATAGTTACAGGAGGAATGTGTCACAACAAACAGTGCATCGCACACTGCTGCGTATAGGGCTGCGCAGCCACAGAACGGTCAGAACGCCCATGATGACCACTGTCCACCATCAAAAGCTCCTACAATGGGATCCTTCATGGCAATGGTATTCCCTGACAGCAGTGGCCTCTTTCAGCAGGATAATGTGCCCTTCCACACTGCACACATTGTTCGGGAATGGTTTAAGGAACATGATGAAAAGTTCAAGGTGTTGCCCTGGCCTCCAAATTCCCCAGATCTCAATCCGATTGAGCATCTGTGGGATGTGCTGGACCAACAAGTCCGATCCACGGCGGATCCACCTCGTAACTTACAGGACTTGAAGGATCTGCTGCTAATGTCTTGGCGACAGATACCACAGGACACCTTCAGGGGTCTTGAAGAGCCCATGTCTCGGCGGGTCGGCGCTGTTTTGGTGGAACGAGGAGGACCAAAAGCATATTAGGCAGGTGGTCATAATGTTTTGGTTCATCGGTGTAGGTGCCCCCAAAGCTAATAGTAAAATTCAAATCTGATTTTATAGGGTCTTTAAAAATAAAAATCTGAAATAATGATGTGGAAATGGAGGGAAAAGGGTTGTGTACCTTCAGTGGGGGACAATGGAACATGGAATGCTGGAGGAAAAAAAATGTACATGAAGAAAAAAAAAAAAAAGAGAAAAAACATAGGATAAATTTAATCTGTAAGAGACAACATTCCAAATCAAAGTGTCACAAAGAAAATGTGATGCAAAATAACCACACTCACTAAAAGAAGTGAAAAAAACCCCAAAACATCTGGCCCATCAGTGAGGCCTGAAACAACTGTGTGTGTGTGTGTGGGTGTGTGTGTTTGTTTACTGGACTGAGATGTGCACTTGGGCTTCCCAATGTATTTTAGAATGGGATTTCTTTTCTTATCTTCTCCATCCTTCTCTCTTTTTGCGCTGCTCAACTGTGAGAAATAAATAAAAATACATTACTACAATCTGGAAGAAATTCCAGGATCTCACATGAAGGAACAGTATGCAGCCAAGTTGTCTGTTAACCGTTAAAGCTTGGATGGGCCCACGAGAAAAGAAAATCATCAAAATATTAATAACTACAGTCTTGACCAAACAAAATAGGTATTGTTTGAAAGCTTAGAAGGTTTACTTTCCAATGCATGCAGGGATTATGACCAAAACTGAACAAGTGCTTTGAAATTTGCAGACAAATCAGAAGTGTTCCGTTTTGATAATTTATAAAAAATAAAAATAATAAAAATTGCACTGCACATATTAATGCAATAAGTTAAAACAACAAAATCATCAAAAAGCCATGTGTCACATTGTTGGAAAGCAGTGGAGTAAGGAGTAGAATAGAACCAGCTGATTTGTTTTACTCTGACCAAAATAAAGCGAATAATAGCTAAGTATATGTCTTTGACAATTATGTTGGTGTTGCTTATATGCCCCGGTTTCACTTATAACTTCACAAAAAATAAACAGAACATAAAATATCACATACCATTACTTAAGAGGAGTTGATTATTCTTCAAATGAGCCCACACACAAGGTAATCAGATGCATAGATCATTAGATAATCCACATGAAGCACAATGTTACATATGGTCACCAGGAGATGGCGCCAAGTAAATGACACAGAATTGATGCAAACTCACGGAGCCAAAAGGCACTCATTCTGTGAAATCTCATTACTAAAATCATGTCTTTAGTCATTGTTGTGTTGCATGTGTAATTTGTTTTTATGAACAGTTATTATGTTTATTTTGTTTGGAGAGGTTTTTGGACACATGGAGACGTTTTTGGACACTATGATAAATTATTTTTGTAATGTTCTAACTTTTGATTGTTTTGTCGGAACAAAATAAAAGCAGTTTTTCAGAGCCACTTTATTTACACCCAGAGATATATAATTTCAAATGAGAAAAATAAGAAAAAAAGTAAATTTTTGGCTCAATTGTTTTTGTGATTTTTCAGAGGTTTCTTAGGCTGAGAGTCTCAGAATGTATCATAAAATATATCTTTAAAAAATGTGAAAAGTTTTTTTTTCAAAATGCTACCAAACACTAGACCCTCCCTTGTTTGTCAAGTTATAAACCTTTAATTTTTGGTATGCCACTGAAACAGAAAATCTTTAAAAACACATTCAGAGCTTAAAGAGTTAAAGAGCGCATCATCTGGAAAGAATCGTGTTCTATTTGAAGTGTCACATTTGTGCATCTGATAAACATCTTCAGCAGATGCATTAAAAAATCAAAACAAAAAAAATGTCACCAAAACATCTGCTGAATGTCTGTTTAACATCTGAAAGGTAATGTTTTAGAGATGTTTTTCAGATGACATTACATCTACCAGGTGAGTCTGATTGCTTAGAAACATAACAGCACACCTCTCCTCAACAAGCTGCATGATGAGATATTATTCATGTACATCACACGAATGTGCAGGACGATATAGGCACCAGTTTAATACTTAGGTTGTGGGGGTTTTCAAATGTCTAAACCGAATTATGAATAATAGTTGTAGTGAAGCTTGCTTTAGCAAATATAAATTATTACTACCTCTTACAGATGAAAATGCACAAACTGAAAAAACATCACAAAAGATGTACATGTACTATCAGGTTACAGAGACAATGAACGAAATATGACAAAAAAGGACAGTCGTCGTGAAAAATAGAAAAATTATAACGTTTAACAATATACACTAATACTATTCTAAGAAAAAAAAAAAATAAAACATTTTACCTTATTATGCTATCAATTAACCTATGTATAATATAGAACGAGGTTTCCAAAACAGGGGTTTGTGAGATTGTGATAGAAATGCCAATGCGGAATTAAATTAATAAAATAATAAACAATTGAGTAAGAGTTTAATTAAAATCTAATAATAAAAATAGAAAGAAATACCAATGCGTAAATAAAAGCATAATAATAATAATAATAATAAGAGTAAGAAAGTTTCATTAATCTAATAATAAAAATAAAAACAGAAATACCACAAGTAAACATGCTGAATATTTAATATAACAACAAAACTCATGGGAAATTTTAATTATTTGAGGATATACAGTAGAAGGTATATTAAGTAAATACTGTAAAAACTATATTAGTAGTACTGTATCAATATAGAAGTCATTCAATATAAAAAGTACAATCAACAGAGTTAAATGTAGATAATTATCAAGTATAATGATAAGTGATACACTTGAATTAATTGTGACATCAGAAAGGCTAAACCTGATCCTAGGTCAGAACTAAGATTCTTCATGATGACCACATTTACCTTTTTAGTTTTGGGAAAGAACAGAAGCCACTTCTCCTTCTCCGATATCAAGCCAGGAAAGACTTTAGAGTCTCTGAGCTTAATGCCCGAGTGTCTGAGATACAGATGAACCGCAGACGCTAATGGAGAACTGAGAGAGAGACAGAAAGTAACATACAGTAACTGCAAAGGACAGATCAGTAAAAATTTGCATAAACCAAAACAAGAGCTGAGTTCATATACCTCCTATCCTCATCATGTTTTGAACTGTAAAGACAGGAAACAAAAGTGAATTTTAACATTACCATATTTACACATACATTTTCAAACTGAGATACCGTCTACAAAAACCTAGTCATTTTTTTTCTTGTGAATTGTGAGGGTCCCATGACATGTCCTTGAGGGACACCCATGATGTGTGTACAGCGGTCATGTGACTTTTGCAATGTCTGGGTCATGTGAGCAGGTCGACATGCTGAGGTGTGTCGTGTTTGAGACGGGACCTTTTTAACTCATTTATTTTAATTATATTTCCATATCAACTGACCGGTTGCTGCGGAAACTAACTGCAGTACTCGAGTATGGTGGCTCAGATAAGATGCACTTTTTTCATTAAATTTGTTGCCTTTTTAAGTAACGGAAAATAAATGTTTCCTATTGAGTACAGCCTTATGAGCATCAAAATGTCAACTGTGTAGCAAAAGACCTGGCAAAAATTTTAGATGAAGCACCTTTAAAGTCAACATTAAATGGCATTGAAAACCCATTTTACTTAAAAGCAATATGTATATGCAAAAAATCCAAAAAATTGTATCCATAAGGAAATTGATTGTAACATAAAAAATTAAAAAAAGAGGTCTCTATGGCTGCATCCGAAAACTGGAAAATGCTGCCTTCGGAGGTTGCATGTATACGGACCAGTTTAAGAGTTCCATTCATTCAAAAATGCTGTCATTAACTGATTAGGCAGCAAAGCAGCAAGTCAGCTGCCTACATTTTCAGTTACAGCTTATATGACAAATGGCTGGAGGGGAGGAGTTAAAAAATAAGAGGGCTTGGTGATGCCAGCCGAAACGGAAAGCTGCTTCAGAGACAGATGAGTTACTAAATATTGAAATAATGTGCACTGATGAATCATGCAAAATAAGACTCAAAGTAAATAGGGCAAGTTTTGATTTCAAGTTGACTTTAAAGTCATTTAGACGGTTAATTTTAACAAGTAAAATAACAGTTGATTAAAGAAACTCACAGGACTTCCCAGAGTGCGATGACCTGCTTGTCCACCACCTGTCTCTCTTTCACAGGGTCTCCATCTAACTGCTGTAGTTCGCTCTCTCCAAACAGAGAGCCCAGACCCATCATCTGTTTATTCCTGCATTACACACATATTACACATTTATAACATACAACAAATTTGAAACCAAAGCCCCACTTTGTGTATATAAACAAGTTTCAAGCTATGAAATGACTAGTGTGTTTCTGTGTGTTCCTATTTATTTAATGTTCTGTGTATTGGACACTTTTACATCTATATGTGCCTTGCTGCACGAAATGTTTGTTCTTTAGAAAAAGAGGGATGAGTCTAAATTATTTTCAGTCAATCAATATTATGCCACAAACACAGTCAAAAGAGTTTAATTTGTATTAAACTCAAAAATTCCTTGTAAGAATAAATATCTATGAATTTGTTAAGTCTCAAAAAAGTCCTTTGAACAAAACATCAAAATCTTTGACTTGCAAACAGTTCTACTTTTGTCCCATACTGATATACAGCAAAGTGGCCAACATCAAAAATCTAAATGTTTTGTATCCACTGATATTTTGATGTTCAGTCTTCTCTGTTGTCAGTGTGTTGTGGAAGTGAGCGAGTTGTGCTTGACCCCCTTCCGCCCCCACCTTTTACATCTTTTCACACCTATTTCATTATCCTTTTTTAAAGTCTGTGGTGTGAATGACTGGTGCTGAACTAGGGGGTTTCATGACACTTTAAGAACAAAGAGTACATAACTTTTAAACAGGATGATTTGTGTTGTCTTGTGGGATATCAGAATCAGAATTAGCTTTATTGCCAAGTATGCTTACACATACAAGGAATTTGTATTGGTGACAGAAGCTTCCAGTGCACAAACAATACAGCAACAAGACAATAATATTATTAATAATAAAAAAGTTAATAGAAAAGTATATATAGAAATACACACACACACACACACACACACACTGATCAGCCACAACATTAAAACCACCTGCCTAAAATTGTGTAGGCCCTCTCCTGCTGCCAAAACAGCGCCAACCTGCATCTCAGAACAGCATTCTGAGATCATATTCTTCTCTCACCACAATTGTACAGAGTGATTATCCAAGTTACCGCAGACTTACTGTGGCCATTCTCTGTTGACCTCTCTCATCAACGAGGCTTTTCCATCTACAGAACTGCCGCTCACTGGATGTTTTTTATTTTTATCTGAGTAAATTCTAGTGACTGTTGTGTGAAAATCCCAGGAGATCAGCAGTTGCAGAAATACTCAAACCAGCCCGTCTGACACCAGCAATCATCCATGCGATAATGTAATCAGCCAATCATGTGGCAGCAGCGCAGTGCATAAAATCATGCAGATATGGGTCAGGAGCTTCAGTTAATGTTCACATCAACCATCAGAATCCGGAAAAATCTCAGTGATTTGGACCGTGGCATGATTGTTGGTGCCAGATGGGCTGGTTTGAGTGGGGAAAAAATATTTAACCCACTAGTAGATCCAATGCAGACTAGCAGCAGTAGTACTGTGTACTCGACTAGTCTCGCACAACCCTTATTGGTATGAGCCCATAAATTCCATTTGGGGTGCATCCCTACCTTTCACTGCAGTTTTGATCTTGACAAATAGGGCTAAACAATTAATTGTTTTTATACCAAAATAACAATTTGAAAGAGTGTGATTTTCAAATCTCAAGAGCTGTGATTACTCATAATGGTCTAGAATGTTCATCATTTTAAGTTAAGTTTTGCTGTTTTAACAAAATTTGATGTTTTTTTGTTTGTTTGTTTTAGAATTGATATCCAAGTAGGGGCAACATGGGGTTTTGTTCACAGTTTATATCATATCACAGTTCAAATCACAAATCTCAATATTTTTCAAAATAATCACAATATGATTTTCGGTCCAAATTGTTCAGCCCTAGTGAAAACGGTATGAACAAATACCTGTAGTCTTGAAGTTGGTCTTGAATATCTGGAAGCACTTGCTGCTGTAATTCAGACAGAGGCCCGCGAATGTCCTCCTGAGCATGGAGTCGACTCTCTGAACAAAACAAAAATAACCTTACTTTTCCTCATCAGGCTGTCTAATTTAGTCTTTGTTCAGTCTAGTTATTGAGATTTAAACAACTGCACAGAATCTTACCTATATCAGTCAGAAACTCCTCTCTGACTTCAATCTTCAGAGGCTGAAAAGCATCAGAAATCAACAGTCATACTGGAACATACCATGTTCAAGACTTGAAATGCAAAACGTTCTAATTAAAACACTGATATTTGGTGTCAGTGTATTGATGCAATGTCTTGACTTAGAATATTAACACCTAATCAGGGTTTTTCAAGCTTTGGAAATTATTCACCAGCCTCCCTAGTGAAATTTCGGGCTGTCAAAGCAAATTCAATGGTATTCATCTCTTGTTGCGTACTCTATAAGTGCTAAATATGCTTCTAATCTGAAATGGAAACCTGATTTCATGTGAGTTCTGAGGGCGCAAGTGATCTGCTCTGTGCTATCCAATATATGGAGCATGCAGGTGAGAGCGAGTCAACCAGGCTCCCTTATATAGTCACCCAGGGTTCCCTTGGTATCATGGCACAGACCACAAAACTTAAGCGGCCCATTTGAATTCTACAAAAAAATATATTTTTTTTACATTAAAGCACTATGGAGGAAGTCAAACATGTCAAAGGTCTAGACAGCCCCAACATTCTTAAAAGTAATGATGAGGGGAAAAATGAGAAAACACTGTGCCATGCACCAACAAAAATAACAAGGTTTTTCAAACTACACATCACCACCCTTACTAAAAATGAAACTGACAAATTGTATAGTTTTACATTAAATAATCTCTCAGGGAGAATCGATTAGACTTCATTTTAATTATATTACTCATTACATTGGAAGAATTATGGTAAACATAAGGGCACGTAGAATGTAGAATGAAAAAAGGGCTTTGAAGTCTGGACCTCCAAGAATCCTCTGTTGTAATATATGTGCTATCAAAAAGCGCCGTACACATATGCAGCAACTTCCAGCAACCTCATCTCATTCATTGTCAATGAGAGCTGGCGACTAGATGTGGCCGTGGCAAGCGACACGACAAAGTTGAGAAACGTTTAATGATGCAAATGAGGAGCGACAACTAATAGGAGTGAAGACTGTGTCAGTGGAGCTCACGTCATCCGAGTGCAAGCAAGACAGAGAAGTTCAAGTTTTTGTGTTTTGTGTATACTGTTCTATATGATTCGTCTGTAACCAAATACATGGATATAATAAAAAAAATGGTGCACGGAAAATAAATTGTTGGTGGTCTGAGCGAGTTTGATTCATACATTGATAGTTTGTTCGTCTTTTTAATGTTATGAAGCAGTGAGCACTACTGCAGTTCATATAAAAACACTCTCCCCTGCAGAATGTGCATTTTTAGGGACATGAAACTGATTCCTTGTTAAATTAGAATGAAATCGTAGTTTTACTAGCAAAATGCCTCATCTGTGATCATATTTTCAACATGGCCAGTCCACCAATAACGTTAGAGCGACAGCAGCAGGAACGCCCACTAGCGACATCAAGCGATAAAGACGCTGCATGTGTGTACAGGGCTTAATAAGGCTTGGTATTAGGAAACAAACTGGTCATGTTTCTTGAATAAAAGTAAAGTCCCAAATAAGTGACACTGTACTTATTGGTATAGTCAGAATATTATAACTATTAGCCCTTTAGAAATAAAGTGTTAATGAAAGTTAGTTTAGTTTGAAGAAAAAAAAAAAAAAAAAAAAATATTTCAGATGATTAGATGATCAAAAATATCAGGTTTAACCAATGTAAACATGATATGCAACTACAAAATTCAGTCAAAAATGAATTGCAATTATTTAAAAAACAACAACTTGATAGGTGTTTGTCAGCCACCAAAGACCACTTCTGACCCAGCAAATAAGAAATAAATTCAACTTTTGTGTTCCACGCAAGAAACAAAGACATACAGGTTTGGAGCGCCATTAGGGTGAGTAAATGACATCATTTTCATTTTTGGGCAAATTACTGTATTACTAATTAGCATTATCTGTACATCGTCACACTCCAAAGCAGGATAATTCAACAATGTAAAAGCATTTTGTTAGAGGGCCTTTGTGGTCTGGAGTGGTTTAAGGGTGCAGATCTATTCAGGTGGTACTCACAGCATCATGGTCCAGGAAGTGGGAGCATATCTGAGAGGCGAGTGAACGGGCATCTTTTGGACTTGAGCTCAGGTATGCCTCCACAGACAGGTAAAACAGCTGGAAGTGCATGAGCAAAGACACACACACACATAGAATTGTTTTAGTTAAAATTTAGTTTTTTGTAAAAAACAAAAAAAAAACAACATAAGCCAAGTCATGTTTTGTCTGATCAATAAGCATATTTAAGATGTTACAAAGATTTTTTCAAATACGTCATTATGTATTTAGATTACACAGGTACAATGAAAAGACACGAAAGCCTGTTAGCACTGACCAGTGGGTTGGGATCTAGTTGTTGACTAAAAACATATCTTATGAACACAGTCATGTGCGCTGGACGACTTTTTAGCAGCTCAATGTCCTGGAACGGCCCGTGCATCTTATAAAGAAAGGAAGAATGAGTGTTAAAGACATACTAGCAATAAAAGACATGACCTGCTCTACTCTTACCAATCTGAATTTAAGACATTAAGCATCTTTGGAATAGCACGCTACCATACTACTCGTTCTATTTTTGCAGAGTATGCATAATTTGCACAATATGTGAATTATCTATATGTGTGGAATACCCAGATGACCTACTATATTTGCCAAAATATACATTTTCAAAGCTATGAATGAAGTAATTTCAGCCAGAGTAATTTCATTCATGATTTAATATCTCCTTATTCACTCATTATTTGACCAGAATATCAAAAGCTAAAAGATTTTTACAAAAATATATTAAATTCAAAATAACCATTCATTTACAAGAAAACTGGAAAGTACACTCTAAATTAAAGGGATAGAGTTCACCCAAAAATGAAAATTCTGTCATCATTTACTCACCCTCATGCCGTTTCAGATGTGTTTGACTTTCTTCTGCTGAACACAAATGTAGCTTTTTAGAAGAATATTTCAGCTCTGTAGGTCCTCACAATGCAAGTTAATGGATACCAAAATGTTAAAGCTCGAAAAAGCACATGAAGGCAGCATAAAAGTAACCCACGTGATTTCAGTGGTTAAATCTATGTCTTCAGAAGTGATATGATAGGTGTAGGTGAGAAACAGATCAATACTTAATTCCTTTTGTAATATTAATTCTTCTCCCTGCCCAGTAGGTGGCAATATGCACGGATAATGCGCATCAGCAAAGACAAAAGAAAAATGTGAAAGTGAAAGTGCCGATTTAGTTAAATATGACTTAAATATTTATCCGCTTCTCACCCACACCTGTCATATCGCTTCAGAAGACATCGATTTAACTACTGGAGTCCAATGGATTACTTTTATGCTACCTTTACATGCTTTAGGAACTTCAATGATTTGGTACCCATTCACTTGCATTGCATGGACCAACAAAGCTGAGATATTCTTCTGAAAATCTTTGTGTTCAGCAAAAGAAAGAAAGTCATACACATCTGAGATGGCATGATATGAGAATTTTCATTTTTGGGTGAACTTTTCCTTGATATGAAGGCAAAGTAATGAGGTCATGTGATAATTTACCATGCTATTATTTAAAACAATTAATCGCTGCATACTGCTTCACGCACTATTTTTGAAAAAAGAAAAAAAACAAACAACAAAAAACAGCAGGTAGTGTACAGTGTATACTACGCAGTACGAAGTAGTAATCCATTCCAATCACAGCAATTGATAGTAGCCTCTCTTACCTCATTGATTGTGTACTCATCATCATCCTCTTCTTCTGGTCCAATGATCTGGGCCTTTCCTCCCTGAGATAACACAACACATTCAGAATCATAGCTCAAAGGCCCTGTTTGTGGACTTAAGGTTTCTAACTGAAACCTCACCAAATCAGAGGTGTTTATGTCGGATCCCTGCCTGTGTTGCAGAGGATTCTGCAGGAAGGTGGAGGGAGAGGAGAAGGGACTTTCACATGCCTAAAATGGGAGATGGAGGAAGGGAAAAGATTGGGAAAATGAAAAGGTAGTGTGCTTTTTTTCTCTATCTCTTCACAAGTATTTGAATATAAATGCTTACAGTGGTGCCCATAAATTTGAAGGTAACTAGCGCTCCCTTGAGTACTGAGGCTGGTCAATCAAAATATTTTCTGTAACATTTATATACATAAAACTTAAGTGGGCTTGCGTCATTTCTAGAAGTTATCTGATCTTGAATGAAGTGAATAAAACTCACCTCAACATCTCCTTCACTGGAGTCCACTGATAACCGACCTAACGAAACATCACATTTATCAGAGCAGTAAAATCTTCATCAAGGTTTGGTCTTCAAAACACATTTTAATTAAGAAACTAAAACACCCAATTACCTTCTCCAGCAGTGAAATAGTTGGCAATAGCTTCTGATCGTGTTCCATGCTGAAAGAGGGACATTTATTACCACTAGAGTGGACTACTGCAATGGACTCCTTAACAGCCTTCCCAAAAAGACCATTAAGGGGGGTCACACACTGGACACGTCTGGTGGACGACATGGCGCACTCTTAAATTTGAAACAACTGTTTTAAATGAAGGTACACACACTCGGCATCTGTCGGCAGCGCCAAGCTACAACTCCGGAGGCTGCTCAAATTTCTGCCGCGCCACAAAGCGCCACTCGCATATTTTCCATTAAATTCAACCCAAATCATTTTCAGAGAACATACAGTTGAAGTCAGAAGTTTACATACACCTTAGCCAAAATGTCCTGACATTTAAGTGAAGAAAACATTGCCTGTCTTAGATCAGTTAGAATCACTACTTTTTTTTAAACTGTGAAATGTCAGGATAATAGTAGAAAGAATGATATATTTCAGATTTTATTTCTTTCATCACATTCCCAGTGGGTCAGAAGTTTACATACACTTTGTTAGTATTTGGTAGCATTGCCTTTATATTGCTTAACTTGGGTCAAATGTTTTGGGTAGTCTTCCACAAGCTTCTCACAATAAGTTGCTGGAATTTTGGCCCATTCCTCCACACAGAACTGGTGTAACCAAGTCAGGTTTGTAGGCCTCCTTGCTCGCACATGCTTTTTCAGTTCTGCCCACAACATGCTGCTGCCACCCACATGCTTCATGGTTGGGATGGTGTTCTTTGGCTTGCAAGCCTCACCCTTTCTCAAAACATAATGATGGTCATTATGGCCAAACAGTTCAATTTTTGTTTCATTAGACCAGAGGACATTTCTCCATAAAGTAAGATCTTTGTCCCCATGTGCACTTGCAAACTGTAGTCTGGCTTTTTTATGGTGGTTTTGAAGCAGTGGCTTCTTCCTTGCTGAGCAGCCTTTCAGGTCATGTCCATATAGGACTCGTTTTACTGTGGATATAGATAATTGTCTACCTGTTTCCTCCAGCATCTTCACAAGGTCCTTTGCTGTTGTTCTGGGATTGATTTGCACTTTTCGCACCAAACTACGTTCATCTCTAGGAGACAGAATGTGTTGCCTTCCTGAGCGGTATGATGTCTGCGTGGTCGTGTTTGTACAGACGAACTTGGTACCTTCAGGCATTTGGAAATTGCTCCCAAGAATGAACCAGACTTGTGGAGGTGCACCATTTTTTTTTCTGAGGTCTTGGCTTATTTCTTTTGATTTTCCCATGATGTCAAGCAAAGAGGCACTGAGTTTGAAGGTAGGCCTTAAAATACATCCACAGGTACACCTCCAATTCAGTACATGTCCTATCAGAAGGTAATTGGCCAACTGTCTAAAGGCTTGACATCATTTTCTGGAATTTTCCAATCTGCTTAAAGGTTAACTGTGTTAACTTAGAGTATGTAAACTTCTGACACACTGGAATTGTGATATAGTCAATTAAAAGTGAAACAATCTGTCTGTCAACAATTGTTGGAAAGATGACTTGTGTCATGGACAAAGTAGATGTCCTAAATGACTTGCAAAAACTATAGTTTGCCAATATTAAATCTGTGGAGTGGTTAAACAATTGGGACCCTCAATACATTGCAGATATGCTTGTTGAATAAAAATCTAATAGATCTCTCAGATCATTATGATCAAGTCAGTTAGAAATACCAATGGTTCACCCAAAATTAGGCTGAATTTGACTATTATGCCACCCGGAGCTGGAAACAGGTGCCTCGTTTACAAAGCGTACGTACGATCAGATTTGATCTTACGTCAAAAGTGAGGAACAAATCAGGATTTATAAAAGGGAGAATCAGACGTGAAAATGTTCTTATGCGTATGTCAGCTGACAAGCATGCATACAAACGTTTTTTTTTTGCTTATACTCTGGTGTGCCTGTACGCGCTGACTTGATTTTTTGATTTTTAGTGATGCAAATACAAGTCAGTGACAGACAGAATATATTAATAAATGAGTGAGCACCTTTACGTGAACAAGTATATTCCCATACGAGTCAGAATGTGGTCTTATTTAGATTATGTATGCGCAATTTAAATCCTTTATTTTAGATATTCAAATGTAACAATATTTATTTATGGCCCTATCTGCATTTTTCCATAATAATTTAATTTAAATTTTAAGACCTGTGAGATAACAGGCAGGTGTAATACACAGTATGTAGTGTTTTATTTTTGGAGCGAGAAGTAGAGGTGTAGTTTACAGCCCTTACAACACAGCTAAATCAATATACAGATGGTTTAAAGCAGATTAACATTCTCATATTCATCAATTCATCCTTCAGCCACAAGTCTACTGTTGTTGAGGACATAAATAAAAACGAATGATTTGACAAAAAAACAAAAATGATGCATAATTAATGGCCAGAGCGAGCAGAAGATAACAGTGGGAAAAGGACACACATTTTATACAGAACACAACTGCCATGAAGACTAAGCATATTTTATTATATTTAAACAAAAAAGGAGGGGGGATATTAAAGACTATCGGAGAGGTCCTTTCAACATCACGGGGTGATCAACCTTCGGACCCCTGGCACATCTGTTCACCATTTTCACTGAAGGGGTGCCCCAAACTCAAGAGTAAAATTATTATGTCTTACTTTACATTTTAATTAAAATGTTCTTGTTCCTAAATGATTTTACAATAGACTTGGATCCCAACCTTCAATGCGAGTTTATGGGATTTTGTCACCCGTATTATCGACTACATAAGTCTGATTGCTAAATAATAGCATGATTTGATGAATCACACATATCAATAACAAACGCTGCGGGACGAGTTACAAGTTTAGCCAGGTAAGGGATATGTTCAAAACTCTAACTCAAAATTTTTTAGCAATTACAGTAGTGATGCTTGACCACTAATAAAAATTAAACAAGAAAAGATGAACAATAAGTATGCATTATCACAAAGACAAATCTTACCACATCTTGCTGAATTTTTACTCTGACTTGATTGGCTCTCCGTTTGGCACTTCCTATTCGCTCTTCTAAGGAAGAGGAAGGATTTCGAAACTGTTCCGCTAGTAGGTTCTGAAAAGTGATTGCAGAAAAATGTATTTGTAATCAAAGTTGACAGGGTGGTGTCCCATGGAAAGTGGACTTTATAGCCTGTATTGTTACCTGTAGCTCTGCCTCCTCCTGTTCTAACATCTTTCTGAGGATTTCTGTGGCATGTTTTTGCACCTCAGGGTCCTGCAAATGATGAATTAAGACAATAATGCATAAATGACAAAGGTATTGATAATGCTGGACATTTCTGAAGTCTTCACACTCATTCTGTTACAGTCCCACCAAACGATTATTTAAGTGTTTTTCAGCTGTTCAAGTGTTTTTAGAAGGGCTGTCGATTTAACTCGTTAATTCAGTGCAATTAATTATATAAAAAATAACATGTTAAGAACATTAATACAATTAATCATGTCCCCGGACCGTAATAAGGAACATTCCTGAGCAATTTGAGTTTGAAGTACCACCCGTTTTCTCCAGGGGGCAGTAAACATACCTTAAGCTGTATAGGCAATGTGCAGCTTATACAGAGAACAAACAAACCCTTCAGCAGAGAGCACAACACGAGGACGCATTCTTGCATTCAAAATACAGCTTGATGGAGCGCAAATCCGAATTTAGGGATCTCAAGATGTGTCTAAGTATTAAACTACGTTTAACTTGACACAGTAACATAAAATAGGTATGTCTCTGACGCTACGCATCCAAAGTGAGACGCTCCAAAAGCATCCGTCTGACGCAGGTGTACATTGACGGGTCCTTAGACAAGCCCTCATAATAAATCTCCAACTGACTGACAAATCCAATTGCAAAATGGATAACAGTGAACTGTAGGTCAGTGATTGGCTTATGTTCAATGATATGCAAATAAACAATACATTACATTCTAAAGCCACTTTTTGTATTGTCTTATCATTGCTTAACTCCTCTGCCACAATAATGTAATGCATTTTAATTATCTGAATATAATTTTTAAAATATATATATATATATATATATATATATTACACATACAGTTATTTTCTGCTCCCCATGACTCAGTATCTAGCGTGCGTGCGTGCATATATATATACACATACATACATACACATACGCACGCACGATACTGAGCCATGGGGAGCAGAAAAGAACTGTCAAAAGACCTGCGTAACAAGGTAATGGAACTTTATAAAGATGGAAAAGGATATAAAAAGATATCCAAAGCCTTGAAAATGCCAGTCAGTACTGTTTAATAACTTAAGAAGTAGAAAATTCGGGGATCTCTTGATACCAAAGGTGGTGAATACAGCCTACTGTATACAGCCCCTTTCTGACATACAGTTCTGTTTCTCCGGAAGAGTAAGGAGAACTTTTTAAAGGAATACATTCCTGAAGAGATTTTCCTCTTGCATTCACACATACATCTTGAAACTCCTTTGATGACATTATCTAGTGTAGACTGTTTTTGTTCTTCTGACATTGTTTGCACATGCGATACATTAGCAGCAGCAAAACCACCACCAATGAGCTATGGGGTGCTGTGTCCTTGGAACCGTATGGGCTAGAATCAAAATTAATTTATGGTCATATGGATTTCCATCTCCACAAAATTGTTTTATACGTTTTTGGGTGTGGCCCAGAATCACACTCTTGATGCTTGTCTGCAGAACAAATTTTTTTATTTTTTTGAGCACTTTTGAGCAGTGTTAATCTCATCAACGAAACCACTGACTAAAATGTTCGTTGACGAAGGGTTGTTTGATTTCGTCAACGATAACGAAGACGAGATGAAAAAGGTGCATCATGATGATAAACTATTTTATTAAAGCATACTATTGATGAAAATATGATGAGATAAAAACTGTACTGCAAGACACTAACAGTGCAATATACGAAAAGAAGAAACATCTATAGAATCTGTATATAGAAGAAGATATTAATTGGGGATTTCTCTTGAGCTATGTGAGTTGAACACAGGTAAAATGAACTGCTTCAAAACGGGGTAAATACCTCATTCAAACACATCCTATTTATACATTATTTTAATCACTATAGTAGCCTATATTCACAACATATATGTAATATAACAACTTACATCTGCACAGTGAAGCAACTGAACAGGTGAACTAAATGACGCGCTAGTCAAAATATGCGTAATTTGCGTTAGGTAACTTACGTTGTGAAATACACTGTTTCCGTAAGAAACACGCAACACGCAATGTAATATCCTTTCACTGAAAATTAATTAGTCTCTAAAATATGAAGAATTCAGAGTACAGTAGGCTAATTTCTAAAAAGTAGCTAACACTTCAGTCTATTCATTATTATTTTAGAAGCTCAATGTCAGTAGGCTATGTATAGTTATATGTTTGATACATTTTTAAATTAGAAAATATTTATACATTTTTTCCATAAATGTTTGAATATTTGATTAATGTTTGGTTTCAATACACTCCTAGCCCTTGACTTATCAAACTGAATATTTGATTAATGTTTGGTTTCAATACACTCCTAGCCCTTGACTTATATTTGATTAATGTTTGGTTTCAATACACTCCTATCCCTTGACTTATCAAAATCCTTCTTTAGTTTATATTCGTTTAGTTTAGACCTTTTTCTCTTGGTCTGTTTCTCAGCCATTTGTCCTCAGAGTTTAGAAAGTTCACATCAGCCAGATTTGCCGTCGCTCTTCTAATGAATTTCCCTCTTGCTCTGCCCCCACCCCCCATCCTGTGCATGTGCAAGAAACACCCCCTGTTGCTGATTGGCTGGAGTAGTGTTGTTTGGATCGGTCCGATCCACTTTGTTTTTGTCCCATTTACAGAGCCAGTGCTGTGTACAAATACTAGATTTTTTTCAGCCCACCCACAGAACGGACAGCTAGCAGACTGTGAGGAGATATTTGCAGAATTTGACAAAAAGTGTATTGGATTAGAATCACTGAGTACACCTTTAAGAATAGGTTTAATGATGGGTACTTTTTACTCTTAGACTTAAGTAAATTTGTAATAAAAAAGTACTTTTACTTCGTTACAATGGGCAACATTCCCTGTCATTTCTTCTAATTGTCAGACCACACCAAATCTGTCAATCATCCTTAAAGTGATAGTTCACCCATTAATTCATATTTTGTCATAAGTTATAGTCATTCTCACTGTTCCAAACCCGTGTGAAATTCTGTTCTCTGGAACCCAAAACAAGATGTTATGCAGAACATTAGGGACTGACAGCCTCAGTCATCATTCACTTTCAAAGTGAATTGTGACCGAGACTAACATTCTGTCTAATACGGATGTGCTACGGTGATCGACTAATCAGCTTGTCATCCAACAACTGACTAGTTATTTAGTGAGGTCAACTACTAACATTAATATTTTTAGAGGTGGTGCTTTTAACGGGAGACACAACTTTGAGTGTTTTTGCTTGGTTATAGCTTGCTGTGCTTACAAGTGAATAATAGTCAACACAGTAAAGCCCTCTGTAAGAAGTTTTGTCTCTTTAATGCTTTAAAGAGATAGTTCACCCAAAAATGAAACTTCTTTCATTTACTCACCATCATGCCATCCCAGATGTGTATGACTTTCTTCTGCTGAACACAAAGATTTTTAGAAAAACATCTCAACTTTGCAGGTCCATGCAATGCAAGTGAATGGTGACCAGAACTTTGAAGGTCCAAAAAGCTTATGAAGGCAGCATAAAAGTAATCCATATGACTCCAGTAGTTAAATTCATATCTTCAAAAGTGATATGATAGTTATGGGTGAGACACATCAATATTTATGTCCTTTTTTACTATAAATCTCCACTTTCACATTCTTCTGTTTTTGGCAATTAACATTTTTCATGCATATCGCCATCTACTGGGAAGTAAAGAGAATTTATAGTAAGAAAAAGGACTTAAATATTAATCTGTTTTTCACCCACACCTATAATGTTGCTTCTGAAGATATGGATTTAACCACAGGAGTTGTATGGATCACTTCTTTGCTGCCTTTGTGCTTTCTGGACCTTCAAGGTTTTGGAGCCAGTTGACTTGTATTTTATGGACCTACAGAGCTATTCTTCTAAAAATCTTTGTTTGTGTTTAGCAGTAGAAAGAAATTCATACACATCTGGGATGGCATGAGGGTGAGCCTCTTATTTCTTTCTTTTATTTGTTAAATCTCCGTTAGTGAATCCGACGTGACGCCATGCGAGAAGCAGACGTGTGAATCACGAGCTCTGCGCACTTTGCTGTTTTTTTTTATTATTTTCATGTTATAATCCGGTGAGATTCGATACACCCAGTACGTATTTGTTCTTTGAGGTAAACATGGCAAAGAAGTCAAAATCCTCTGGCTCTGGAGACATTAAAAGACACTTATGTACTCAAGATGAAACCTCTAGGCCTGCAGACCGGGGACTCAAAGGTTGTTGCTGACTTGGAGGATCTCACTGTAATATGTCGATCGATTACGGCGATGGAATACAATTCTCTGAGTTGGTCACAAGAGTGACAGAAGTTGAGAAATGAATCGATTATCTGGAGTCTTCGGAAAGGGAATTATACGCTAATCCGCCCATGTCCAAAATTGTTGTGGAAAATCTTTTGGAAAAACTTGAAGATTTGGAAAATAGGAGCCGAAGGAATAACATACGAATTGTTGGAATACCTGAGCATGAAGAAGGCCGAGATATGGTGAAATTCCAAGACGAGCTCTTCCCGAGTCTGCTCGATATAACAAGCCATAAACTGGAAATCAAGCGAGCTCAGAGTCCCTGCTCGCAGATCTGCAGAGGGAGACAGGCCCTGATCAATTCTGGCCAAATTTCTGAGATCATCCGATAAAGATCTCATGTTGCGCCATGCGAGGAGCAAGAGAAAGCTTTCTTGGAAGAATCACAATATTTTCTTGTTCCCGGACTTTGCGAATGCGTCGAGAGAAATGCGATCGATTCAAGGAAATGTAAGAAACTCTTACATCAACGGAAGATTGATTTTGCACTGTTGTTTCCGGCAAAACTGAGAATAGAAACAAAGGATGGTCACAGAGTATTTACGTGTCCAAAGCAAGCACTCTCTTACAATGGGTGAGTAAGCCATTTGGGGTTTTACTCGCTGTGCTTACTCTGGCTGTCTGAGGAAGCTGGGCGCCATTTTTGTTTCTTTTTGCATTGGCTCCATCTAGCAGCTGGAGTTTGTTTTTGCATGGACGGATGATCGCTTTTACACTGAAGTTCCCGGCCAGATTGAGAATGGACACTAAGAATGACTGCAAAATATTTTCACGCCTACACAAAGGATGTCTTTTATAAAGTTGACGGACTGAGTAAGTCTCGGTGTATTTCTTTTTATTTATTTTTTTTTATGCAGCCTCCGAGTGAATTTGATTCGCTCAATACACACTTGACCATTCGAGAAACCGGGGCGTCTGTTTTGTTTTTTGTGTTTTTTTTGCGTTGGTTCAGCCTGGCGGCTGGAGCTTGTTTTGTGGAATAACACTCCTTCGGATCAGCTGTGGATGAATCTGATCGTTCTTTGTGCTTATGCCTCCTGTTGGCTGGAGTTTGTTTTGTGGAGTATTTTTAAGGGACATTAGAATGATTACATCATCTGCTGCACTCATAACAGCTGGCTCACTGAACAATTGTTTATCTGTCCGAGGAAACTTTATATTTATATCTTTATATCAGCTGGAGATTGTTTTGTGGAGGAGCACACCTTCAAGACAGTTTTGTGAATTAATCTACATGTTCTTTGTGTTTATTCTGCCTATTGGCTGGGGTCTGTTTTACAAAGTATTTTCTGTTATGTGGTGTTGCCTTACAAAATTTGTGCAGAAGCACTTCGGCAAAGTTGTCACGGGGGTTCTCGTATGCGTATATGGACCTTTTGAGTTTAGAGGGATTGACGCCGGTTGGCGCTGTCGTGCACGGGATTAATTTGCACGTTTTTCTTTTTTCTGTTTGTTTTGTTCAGGGGGAAGTTCCGGGTTTGATTGTTGCACTAATGTTGGAATGTGGCATGTATAATCTTGTTTTTGACACACAATTTATTTTTTCTATTATATCAAAAAGTCAAATGTTAATATGAGTGGATTGTCTCTCTCTACATGGAATGTGAATGGGTTGGGGCATCCCATAAAATGAAGGAAAGTTATTTCTTTTCTTAAATGTAAGAAATATGATATAGTGTTTCTTCAAGAAATGCATCTTTCCCCACAGGAAGCTTTAGCACTGGCTCAAGTAAGAGCAGGGTCATTATATTGATAAATAAACATTTACAATTCAAATTTCTCAAACAGATTAAAGATAAATCAGGAAGTTTATTGTTTTCGCAGAAATTCAGGGGCAATGGTTGATTTTGGCTATTATTTACGCACCTAACGTTGATGATCAGGGCTTTATAGATCTTGAAGGGATGTTGCAAGCCGCTAGCACCCCTCATGATGTAATATTGGGAGGAGACTTTAATCTTTTGATGGACTCAGTCTTTGATCATAGTGAAGCAAAAGTGTGCAAGCCCCCAAGAGCAACATTGACGCTTCACAGGATGTGTAAAAATCTTGGTCTTACAGATATTTGGAGACTTTTGAACCCATCTGGTAGGGACTATAAATTTTTTTCATCAGTCCATAAGATTTATTCTAGAATAGTTTTTTTTATATATATCAAAGTCCCTCATTTCATCTGTTGTTGATTGCTCAATTGGAAACATCTTAGTCTCAGATCACGCCCTGGTGAGTTTTGAGGTGTTGCCACATACGGAGAAAAAGAAATCATATAGTTGCCGCCTTAATGTGTCCCTTTTGCAAAATCCTGATTTTCAACAAATGTTAAAGACTGAAATCAATGTTTATATGGAGACAAACTGGTCCTGATTATCCTCCGTAGGCATGGCTTGGGAGGCACTTAAGGTGGTCCTTAGGGGTCGGATCATACAGTATGCCTCATTCATCAAAAAATCCAAAGCACGAGAACTCGTGGAATTGGAAGAGAATATTAAAAGTGTCGAGGCAGAGCTGAAGTGCCAAATGTCATCTAATGGCCTCAGAGAACTGACCCATTTGAAATACTATTTTGTTGCGGAAAGTGGAGTTTTGGTTATTCAGGGCAAGACAGTCATATTTTGAGTCGGGAGACGAAGCAGACTTTTGGCTAGATATATAAAACAGAGAGAGTCTTTTTCTACCATTCCCTCATTGAAATCGGCTGGTGGTGAAATTTTTCCTCGGCCACTGACATTAATAATGCTTTTAAAGAATTCTATCTTGATCTCTATAGTTCCACATCTTCATCCAATGATGAAGATATTAGGAACTTTGTGGAACCATTAGAACTCCCTAAAATGATGACTGAGCAAAAAAATTCTCTTGATTCTCAAATAACCTTGGAGATTGACAAGGTAATTAAGGCCTTACCTACAGGCAAGGCTCCAGGGCCAGATGGCTTTGCAGCTGAATTTTTTAGATCTTTGTAGAGCCGAGGAGGGCGGGGCCGGGCTGGAATGAGACACACCCGGTCCCCAATCAGCCTGATGGGGGGGCGCGAGGGATAAAGGCGGCCGGGGACGATAGTTCGAGAGAGAGAGAATTGCAGGCAGCTGTACTGTGTGTTTTTAGTTGTGTGTTTTTGGTTGTGATTTTGTTTAATAAATTGTTATTTAAGTTGTCAAGCCGGTTCTCGCCTCCTCCTTTCCACTAAACCCCGTTTACACTGGTGCCGAAACCCGGGAAGGAGGAGGGATTCCCGTCGCAGGGTCCTCGACACTGCTGTCCACCCCGGGGAGCGCCGCTGCCGTCCGACGGGGGACGGAGTAGCCCGACCACCCGGAAGTGGGGAACGGCCGCCGTCCGCGAGGCAAGTGGGGACGGGACTCCCCGACCGCCTGGAGCGAGGGAGCCGCTGCCGGGGGCGGAGGAGTGCCCTGCCGTCCCCCGGGAACGCGGAGGGGTCGAGAGAAGACCGCCGTCCGCGGGGGGACCATATCATGTGGTCAGTAGTGAATGATCAGGCTATGGTCGCTGCCATCTCACTTGACACCAAAAAGGCATTTGATATGGTAGAATGGGATTATCTTTTTAAGATTTTGGAAATATATGGGTTCGGGAATACTTTTATTGGATGGATTAATTTACTTTATAGACACCCGGCAGCAGCGGTACAACAAATGGATTAATTTCAGATTATTTTACTCTGAATAGGGGCACCCGGCAGGGTTGCTCTCTTTCGCCATTACTGTTCTGTCTTGCCCTGGAACCATTTGCAGCCACGATAAGAAAGGATGGTGATTTTCCAGGGGTGGTGGAAGGAGGTGTGGCACATAAGCTTCTGATTTACGCAGATGATATTTTATTATTCGTCTCCGACCCTACTAGATCTATGCCTTGCCTCCACAGAATTATTAATTCCTTTTCTAAATTTTCGGGATACAGAGTTAATTGGTCTAAATCCAAAGCTTTGGCGCTGACAGCGTACTGCCCAGTAACGGCTTTTCAACCGGGCACCTTTCATTGGCTCAAACATGGCATTAAGTTTTTGGGCATTTTATTCCCAGCAAATTTATGTGATTTAGTTCATTTTGACCCTTTAATAAAAAGGTTTGAGCGATGTGGGCAGGTGGGCTTCATTACATTTATCTATGATTGGGAAGGTTAATGTTATTAAAATGAATTGTATTCCAAAATTCAACTACCTGCTACAGTCTCTCCCTGTAGATGTTCCCCTCTCTTATTTCAAACAATTTGATATCATAGTGTCCTTTATTTGGAATGGAAAACGTCCCAGGTTACATTTCAATAAGTTACATAGGCCGATTGACAAGGGTGGGCTAGGCTTACCCAAGATTTGTTTTATTATTATGCATTCAGTTTTAGACATTTGGCTCACTGGTCGCTTCCACCTGAGAGGGCCCCTCCCTGGTTTCTTATTGAACAACAAGTTCTTGCCCCTATTTCGCTATTGCAAAGCTTTTCAATCAAACTAACCGGAGAAGTTAAGTCACACCCCATTATTTCGCATTTGCACATGGTTTGGCTAAAGTGTCCAAAGTGTTTAATTCGGACATTTATTTAAATGTTGCCTCAAGCATATGGCTGAACCCTAAATTACATATTAATAAGTCCCCTTTCTGTTGGTCAGAGTGGACTGGGAGGGGGGTTACTACACTCGGTGTCCTATATGAGAGTGGAGTACTGAGATCTTTTGATAATTTGGTTCAACATTTAAAAATTCCTAGATCCCAATTCTTTAGGTTTTTACAGCTGCGCTACCTGCTCTGTACTGTTTTTGGGAGTGGTGTACACCCCCCTAAAGCGGCAGATACTTTGGAAATGGTGATTACTGCTTATGGGAAAGGTCATGAAGCTTCTGTGTATTACTCCCTGTTAATTCAGAGTCTGGGGGATGGAGCTTCGTCTTCTCTCAAGAGATTATGGGAGAAAGATTTAAACTTGGTATTGGAGGAGGGAGAGTGGGCTAGGATCCTAAAAAGCATCAGGTCTGCATCTAGAGATGCAAGGATCCATCTGATGCAATTTAAGATTTTGCATCGGTTCTACTGGACCCCCTCTACATTGTATAGGCTTGGTTTTAAAGACTCACCCACCTGCTGGCGATGCCAGTCAGAAGACGGGGACACAACCCATGTTTTTTGAGGTTGTATTAAGTTTCAGATATTTTTGTTGAGGATCCAGCATTTTGTGTGTGACGTACTGGACACTCAGTTTTCATTTTGCCCCCGACTTTGTATTTTGGGTGATGGAGGAGTCCTGAATATAGGAGATAAATACATGAAAAGCTGGGTCCTAACCAGCGTGATTGGCAGACAGCTAATCCTTAGGGGATGGAAGTCAACTGATGCACCCTTTTTTTGTGAGTGGTGCACCAAGTTGGGTAAAGTGGCAGCTTTCAAGGAGATGACTACCAGATGGCTGGGGAACCTGTCGAGTTATGGCAGAAAATGGGGCAGTTATTTGTCTCATTTGGAGAGGTCCTAGTGTGGGGCAGTGGAGGGAGACAATTGTTTTATTTTTTTCCCCCTATATGTTGAACTTTGTCTTTATTTATGTACTTGTGTATTTCTATATGTGTGTCATGTGGGTATTTAGTTATTTTATATTTGTATATTGGGGGGGGGGGGGGGTTATAAAGGGTTATAAGTTGATTCCTAATCTATAATTTTGTGGTTAAAATGAATTTAAGTCTGTCTTGGAATCAATAAAATGTTAATAACAAAACAAATATCTCTGTTAGTTACCATGTTGTTTGTTTAAATAACACAAATACCCCTTAAGCATTATAACAATTTGTATGTCAATTAATCAGCATAATTATAATTATTTGTTTGACAATTAATCATAAGCCAAATTTCTTATGCAGAAGAAAGAGTCATACGAGTTTGAGATGGTATAAAGATGAGTAAATGATGATCATTTTTGGGTGAACTATTCCGTTAATAACATGACGATCATGGCGCAAAGACCTCCGTCTAGTGCATGTTTACATAGAAAAACGTATTAATTTAAATTGCGCATGTCTTGTGTCCTTTAAAAACATGATATACCTGTAATGGTTTGGGTCCTGTGATTCTCTGTGTGGGGGTGCTGCTTCCTGTGGGTGGCGTCAGTGGAGGAGGCAGTGCTTCAACTCCCAATGCTGTTCTGTGATTGGGCAAGAGGTCAGTAGGGAGGGGCTGAAGAGGGACAGATGCAGCTAAAGGAGGTGGGCCCTGCAGAGTCAATGCCACATATGTCCCAGCTAAAAGAGAAATAGAAAATGTGATCACTGATGGACTGCCGTTATAACCTTTTTAAAAAATTGTAAACTATGATGCTCACATTTGATCATTTTTACCACCTCCTGATGAGACATGGAAGAAACCAATGAACCATTGACCTGAGAGACAAACAGATAACAAAAATTTTTTTTTATGTTTTAATCATTGCGTCAATAGCATAAACAAAGCAACAGTGTATTTACACCTGAGCTTTAAAAGGGATAGTTCACCCAAAAATGAAAATTCTCTCAACAAGTGTTAGAGAAAGCTGAGATTTATAGTAAAAAATGGACTTCAATATTGATCTGTTTCTTACCCACACTTATTAAATTGCTTCTGAAGATATGGATTAAACAACTGGAGTCGTATTAGATACTTTTTTGCTGCCTTTATATGCGTTTTGGACCATCAAAGTTCTGGCCACCACTCACTTGCATTGTATGGACCTACAGAGTTGAGATATTCTTCTAAAAATCTTCATTTGAGTTCAGCTGAAGAAAGAAAGTCATCTAGTATAGCATGAGGGTGAGCAAATGATGAGAATTTTCATTTGTGGGTGAACTATCCCTTTAATGCAGACCCGAGTCTATTTGACATCAGAGTTTGATTTGTTTGGTTGGTGTGAATGCTGTTTCCAAACCTGATATGCACAGTGCACACCAAGTAAACACATCTGTGCATACATGAAAATGGGGTCTGGTGCATGGTTCATGTGGAGTAGGATAATCTATACATTTTGACACAATGTTGCTTAAATGCATTTAAGAAAACGTAATGAATCAAAATATGAAAACATACGTTAAACAAACGTAGCATTACTCTGGCAATATCAGGATAACAAACATCATGTGTGCTAATAGATTCATATTTGTGAATTAACATGACAAAAAAAACAGCCTCAAAAGTCATTACAAAAGCGAAAGTTCATCAATGAGTGAAACTAAAACTAACTTTAACATACTAATTAAAACAGTTTTGCATTTTTTTGTGGATAACATTGTGAATATGAAATGATGTGTATTTGTGCATTTTGATGCGTTTGATGTGCAAAACCCTTCCAAAGACATAGCGACACATGGTTAAATGACACAGAGTTAGGGCTGCACGATTATGACAAAAATCATAACTGTCGATTATTTCCCTTGATATTGTAATTGCAATTAATTTTGCTTAATTTAATTTACATTAAAATACTTATTTTAGGTGGATCAATTGGATGACAATTGCATGATATGCATGCTACACATCCAAAACACATTTTTTACTTTTTATGTTTTATATATCAAGACTACCATATTTTCCAGAAATAAAGTCGCACCTGACTACAAGCTGCACCTGGTCAAAATCGTGTTGTTCAGAGAAAAACAAAAACGGTGATAAGTCGCATCTTTGTATATGTCATCGGATGAGGCCGATGACAGTGGTGTCGTCTGCAAACTTCAGGAGATTGACAGAGGGGTCCTTGGCGATGCAGTCATTGGTGTAGAGGGAGAAGAGTAGTGGGGAGAGCACACATCCCTTGGGGGCACCAGTGCTGATTGTACAGGTGCTGGAAGTGAGTTTCCCCTGTCTCAAGCTGCTGCCTGTCCGTAAGAAAGCTGGTAATCCACTGACAGATAGACATGGGAACAGAGAGTTGGTGTAATTTTTTCTGGAGTATAGCTGGGATGATGGTGTTGAAAGCCGAACTGAAGTCCACAAAAAGGATCCTTGCATATGTCCCTGGTCTGTCCAGATGTTGCAGGATATAATGCAATCCCATGTTGACTGCATCATCCACAGACCTGTTTGCTCCATAAGCAAGTTGAAGGGGATCTAGAAAGGGTCCAGTTATGTTCTTCAGGTGGGCCAACACCAGTCTCTCAAATGATTTCATGACCACAGACGTCAGGGCGACAGGTCTGTAGTCATTAAGTCCTGTGATTTTTGGTTTCTTTGGGACAGGAATAATGACTGAGCGTTTGAAGCAGCATGGGACTTCACACTGCTCCAGTGATCTATTGAAGACCAGCTGGTTAGCACAGGATTGAAGACATGCTGGTGAGAAGCCATCTGGGCCTGAAGCTTTCCTTGTCTTTTGTTTCCGAAAGTCGCGGCTCACATCATCTTCACAGATCTTAAGTGCAGGTTGAGTACCAGGAGGGGGGAGGAGGGGGGTTGCAGGAGGTGTTGGTGTTTGTGTGAAGTGAAGGTCAGAGTGGGTGTGGGCCTTTCAAATCTACAGTAGAACACATTCAGGTCGTCAGCCAGTTGTTGGTCCACCACAGGGTTGGGAGTTGTTTCATGCCACTCCACACTGATGCAGGGTCGTTAGCTGAAAACTTGTTTTTCAGCTTCTCAGAGTATCTACTTTTAGCCACTCTGATTTCCTTGTTCAGTGTGTTCCTGGCCTGATTGTACAAGACTTTATTCCCACCCCTGTAAGCATCCTCTTTGGCCTGTCGAAGCTGCCTGAGCTCTGCTGTAAACCACGGTTTGTCATTGTTGAACTTTAAATAAGTCCTAGTAGGAATGCACATATCCTCACAGAAACTGATATATGATGTAACAGTATCGGTGAGCTCGTCCAGGTCTGTGACTGCAGCCTCAAAAACACTCCAATCTGTGCAATCAAAGCAGGCTTGTAGTTCCCGCTCTGCTTCATTGGTCCATCTCTTTACAGTCTTTACAACTGGCTTGGTTGATTTTAATTTCTGCCTGTAGGTTGGAAGAAGATGAACCAGACAGTGATCAGAGAGCCCCAAAGCTGCTCTAGGGACAGAGCGATATGCATCCTTTATTGTTGTGTAGCAATGATCCAGTATGTTCCTGTCTCTGGTGGGGTATGTAATGTGCTGTTTTTATTTGGGCAGTTCACGTGTGAGATTTGCTTTGTTAAAATCCCCAAGAATAATAATAACTGAGTTCGGGTATTGTTGTCCTGTGTCTGTGATTTGATCAGCCAGCTGTTGCAGCACTGTGTTCACACACGTTTGGCGCGATATACACACTCGCCAGAATAAACGAGGAAAACTCCCACGGCGAGTAGAAAGGCTTACAGTTAATAAAGAGCACTTCCAAATTAGGACAGCACATCCTCTTTAATGTTGTTACATCTGTACACCAACTTTCATTGATGTAAAAGCATGTTCCACTGCCTCTCATTTTCCCCGTAAACTCCACGATGCGATCCACTCTGAACAGCTGAAAGCCCGGCAGATGAAATGCGCTGTCTGGAATGGCTTCACTCAGCCAGAATCATACACAGAAGCGAGCAATGGACATGTCTCTGATTGGTTAAAATGATCAACCACTGCAAAAACATATGTTAAATAGAAAATGAAACAGAAAATTGACAACATGAGTAGACCTACATGAACTGCTATAATTGACACTTTTGATGATTAGTTAATTGTGCCAGCTGTAACTAATCTCGATTATATATTCGATTAATTGTGCAGCCCTAGACAGAGTGATAATTCAAATAATAATTAAAATGTTTTTGTCAGGAATTGGTAAGATTTGCAATGTTAAGAAAACATGCAAGCACACCTCTAAATGCTTCTTCAGATTTGATGTGAAACGTTTGCAGTGGACAGGATATTATGTTTTGGAAGGCAAAACTTAGTATCCTATTTTTAGAGTTAATATTGCAGAGTAATGTTTATGCTCTTTAAAAGTTAAATGATTTTCGCTCCATCTACTACGTAATTATAGCCACCTGGTAAGTGTCTAGTACAAGGAGCTTTAAAGCGGCTAGTATCAGGTTTGTGTGTGCAGTTCCACAACTGTCCCTTCCCTCCCTCTCACCAAGTCCACGGAGAGTGGTCCGATTTTTTTCTTCTTTAGATTGCAATGAAAACTTACTGACCCATGAGATAAGAGCTTTTTGTCCTTTTCCAGAGTCACTGCAGCTGCTCAATTCAGTGCGTTGGTGGCGCTAATCAACTAGCAAACAATGGCATTGGACGTGAAGCTGATACACACCACTGAAAATCATACAGTTGCAGTTCATGAACCCTTTGTACTGCAAACATAAACCCAGTCTGTTTTTTCAAGTCTGCTTATGGTGTTTTGTCTTTGTACATTATTTCATATGTACTGTATATTACTGTATAGCCTTGACGAGTGGGCGGGACATGTCGAACAACTCAGCACTTTTTTAAAAATATAGCCAACAGGATTTTGTTTACAGCCACACACACACATAACCCTTCTACATCATGCTCATGTCAGAGCCGGTTACTGGGGAAACTGAGAACCGATCTCAATCCCGGCATGCTTTTCCACTTACTTGAAAACCGAACGATGATCTAACTGACAAAATTAATAACCAGCCCACAAACGCACACAGCACATTGCCGCGTTGCTTAAGACGAGGCTGAAGCCACTGTGCAAGTACAATGCGGTATATATGAGAAACAAGAGAGAGAAAAAATATAATAAAAAAAAAACAAAAAAATATTTCAACGTTTTGAAACAATAAACTAAATAAAAACAATAAAGAAACATCCCAGGTCACCTCCAAAAAATGCCTGGATTAATAAATTATAAACTCCAGCAATTTTCTCCACATCTGAATGATGCACTCAAACACAACAGTGAATTTGCTGTTATTCCTCCTTTGAAACATACAAATTGAAGCCAGCAGGCCCATAACCAAGGAAGTTTGGGGAATTAAACAGGGTTTTAGGAGGGAAACGGACAAAAATACTTCTTCAGCATCTCTGCGGCAAGTTTGTGTACATGACATGCTCTTGAAGGGGCGGGGTTAAAACTGACTAAAAACCTTTAACTATTGGCTACGGTCTCGCACATACCTCAGCAGAGAGAAGTCAGTCATATCAGCGGAAGAGCAAGTTATTACATTTTGATTAAAGATTACGAAGTCCAAAAATGTATTTAAAAAAAAAATAAAAAAAATAAAAAAAATAAAATATATCTCGATTAGGGGCATAAAAATGCAACGATGCATCGCGGTGCATAGATCTATCACAGAAATGTCGATGCATAGATACAGAATTTAAGAATCGATTATCATTACAAAATAATACCCAATGTGACCGTTCATATACACAAGCCTGCTCGCAACAGACATGGAGTGGAGCATGCGAGACTGAAGGGGAAGGAAGTGCATTTTGAAATAAAAAATGTTTATCCTGCCGAGTTCAACCTGCGAACCTACATAAGATTAAGCCTGTCACAATTATTAAATAATCGTCTGATTATTGTGCACGTAAAATTCCAATCACATTTTCATGTCCAAATAAGGGATTTTTATGCAAATATATATCTCACTCCGAGCTTCTCACTGACCCGCACTGAGGATGTCACTCAGAGCAGCTCATGAATTGCGCGTGAAGTTTAACCACTTCTCAAATCGCTCTGATGCGTGCGTCGTCTGCAGAAACTCACGCCAAACTCCTGCATAAATATAAATGAGGTATAAACTTATCTTAAATTTTGACAGTGAACATAAAGCGGTGATTTCACTTTTATTGGGCCTGGGTAGCTCAGCGAGTATTGATGCTGACTACCACCCCTGGAGTTGCGACTTCGAATCCAGGGCGTGCTGAGTGCCAGGTCTCTTAAGCAACCAAATTGGCCAAATCAGTTGCTAGGGAGGGTAGAGTCACATGTGGTAACGTGCTCAACAAGCCACGTGATAAGATGCGCGGATTGACGGTCTCAGACGTGGATGCAACTGAAAAAAACAAAAAAAACAAAAAGATCATGCAATGGCAAATGTTCCTGAATCCTGGTCACTGCGAGACCGCAGTGTTAATACATGCAGTGTTAATGACACGCAATGACACAGAGGAGCCCTGTGTCACACCCGAGATGATAGAATGAAGAAACACAAAAGGCCTTCATGTGAAAGGCTTGTGGGTTTAATCGAAGAGACTTAAAATAAAGTAAAAGAATTTAGGACAGAAATATTTTACTCTTGCATAAAAAATAATATAATAGCTATTCAAGTTGGCCGGGGTAAAAAAAAAACAAGTGGAAATGTAAAATGGACCAAGAGTTGACCAAAAGGAGAGATATTTTATTATTTAGAAATATTTTGATATTTAAAAATGTTTTCCTGTCATTCATAAATTTTAAAGCCTTAAAAGGGAATCATATATCCACGTTTTATTATTTGATTTATATATCTGACGTTAAATAAAAAAAAACTTAAGGTGTATGAAAGACACATACACCTTAAGAAATATGACAATTTATAAAAGCCCTAAAACAGACAATTAATCGTCATAATCACAATCATCTGACCAAAGTCAGTTCATTGCCTTCTTCCCCGATAATTATATATTAGGTTAATATTGCTTTTGTATCTCCATAAAATGCATTATTTGTTATCAGTACACAACCTTGGTGTCATTTTTGATCCAGCTCTTAAAGTTGCATTCTAGCATCTGCGTAACATAGCACGCCTCCGTCACATCATAAATCGTAAGGATGCTGAGACTTTAGTGCATGTGTTCATTACCACACGTATTGACTACTGCAATTCCCTTTTAATCGGTTTACCATCCAAAACAATCAGTAGACTTCAGTACATTCAAAACTCAGCAACTAGAGTTTTCACTCACACTTCAAGGAATTCACACATTACATGTGTCACCATTTTACATAAGCTACACTGGCTATCCGTATCATCCTGTATACAGTACAAAATCCTCTATCTGAACTATAAAGCCCTTAATGGTCTTGCCCCTTCATATCAGTCTGAACTTCTCCATCCTTATACCCCAACATGCACTCTCAGATCCTTTGATACTGATTTACTTGTTGTACCACATTTCCATCTCTCCACTATGGGTGGAAAGTCATTTGCAGTCATTGCTCCTAAACTCAGGAATTCACTCCCTCAGAACCTCTGTGACACTACTATCTCTGTCTTCAACTCTCGTCTTAAAAAATCTGTTCTCATTGTATTTCTTCTCCGTTCCTGAAAATTGTTGATCTCTGGTTGCTTACTGCTCATGAAACTGAAATTGTTGATGTCTGTTTTGTTCTATATGTTGATGTTTGTGTTGCTCTATTTGTCTTGTCTGACACTGATTAATGTTTTCTGTTTATTCCTGAGATTGTAAAGTGTCCTTGAGCTCTGGAAAGGCACTATATAAATTAAACATTATTATTATTTCTCCATAAAACAGTTTAACCATGAATAGAACTTAACTTAAATGTGATTGGTAAGCAGACATGTGGCTGTGAACGAAAACACTCGTTCATTCATTCTCTTTTGATCTTCAATTGTTTGTTGACATATCACCAATAAACTTTGAATTTCGAAATTGTTACTTCAGTCGGGGACGAATGGATGTGTAGTTGTTACACCTAGTCGTGGTGTGCGTTTGGCTTGAGTTGTACGCAAAATGCGTAGCTTGTGAATATACCGTTACCATAAAAATGTGGTTTAACGGTAGTGCAAAATCAAGAAGACTCTAAAAAACTGAAAATGAATACACCTGTGATAAAGAATTAACACAGATACTAAAGATCTAATACTTCATTCTCATTAAATGACATTATTTCAGGAATCGATTTCAAGTTTTTGTAAAGTCTTTTATGTAAGTTGATATGTTTATGCCACGTGCATAACCACCGGTGGCACTCTGTGGTGATTCTAGCAGCCCTAGCAATAAATGTAAAAGTTACATATTCAGACAGCTTTATAGAATGGCTTGATTGATTATAACAGGAGTGATCCAACATTCCCAATCTCCCCGCTGAGGAAATTATTGTGAGCGTTTAAACTACGATACAATTTCAATTTCATCGCTTCTCTCGCGTAGACGCGCTCAGTATCAACAGCACATCTGGATAAGTCACTTCAGGTAAATGTTTGATGTTCTTTGAGAAAATGTATTGACTCTTGAGTCTTATTTAAAAGGATTCAGTTATGACACCTTATTGTTTATTTTCAGTTTTTGCAAATATCTAATTTGTCCCGTTTTAGCTAGACTCTAAAAGGACGTGCTTGTAAATTTTTTTGACAATTCTGGGTTGCCGCTACTGGAAATGCTTCTGAGCCAGACATGCGCAGTAGCATTCTAAAGGCCCAGATATACACTACCGGTCAAAAGTTTTGAAACACTTGACTGAAATGTTTCTCATGATGTTAAAAATATTTTGATCTGAAGGCGTATGCTTAAATGTTTGAAATTAGTTTTGTAGACAAAAATATAATTGTGCCACCATATTAATGTATTTCATTACAAAACTAAATGTAATTTAAAAAAAGTTTTTGAAATTGATGACATGGACCAAATAATAAAGCAGCCAATAAGTGCCCAACATAGATGGGAACTCCTTCAGTACTGTTTAAAAAGCATCCCAGGGTGATACCTCAAGAAGTTGGTTAAGAAAATATCAAGAGTACATGTCTGCAAATTCTAGGCAAAGGGTGACTACTTTGAAGATGCTAAAATATAACACAGTTTTGATTTATTTTGGATTTTGTTTAGTCACAACATAATTCCCATAGTTCCATTTATGTTATTCCATAGTTTTGATGACTTTACTATTATTCTAAAATGTGAAGAAAAAAAAAAATAATAAAAGAAGTGTTTCAAAACTTTTGAAACTTTTGACCGGTAGTGTACTTCATACGGAATCAAAGAATGAACGGGTATGACATGATTTAGAACAAAATCTGGCCAAAAAGGAAGTTTTTGCATTCGATTCGGTGGTTCGTAACATCTCGCCTTGGCGAACTTTTAGGAATAATTCTTACCGGCTGCTAAACACCTTCTTACTGCCATTGGTCTATGTCATTGGTAGGTGTGACCTGAAGCTCCACCTACTACTTTATGTTTTCAGTCAGTATTCAAGATGAACACACCTGCATACAGAGTTATTAGTAAGCTGGTTCAAATTTACCAACATCTGTATGATCGTTCGCATAGAGATATTTTCCATGTCATGCGATTAAAAAAAAAAAATAAAAAAAATCTAATCTACTCTGTATTCTGAATATTAACGCTCTTTTCGCAGAGTATCAGTGTCATGATATATAACAGTGTAATAGGCACATATTCTGGCCGCGTATAGCATGGTACTACATTAGCGTCATGAATTCAGAATGTAAACGACAAATTAAACATTTTCTACTGCAAATATTAATTTAAATCATCATCGAGTGGTTAATACAACTTTTTACTGATCTAGAGTGAACTCTACACATAGAATGAGGCATTAAGTCACTGATAACACATTGTAATTGCACATTTGTTAAGGTTTTACTGAGCGTCCTCATATTTAAATGCTCCTCTAATCGCCTCACACAGCAGTGTGGCCGGTGTCTGAATGTTTTCAAACTTCTATTTACCCCTGAACGAAGAATGAGTAAGAACTTCTACGGAAGTATATTGGGGCCTAAATTCCATTGTTATTATTTACGTCCTTGAAATGGTCTATATTTAAGGAATCTAGCCTAGCTTTCCTCTATTAATTACAGTGTCTTATGATATAGTTATTGTAGCATTATACATTTCTTATTGCTGCTTTTGCATACAGAAATCACCTTCGGCGAGAAGATATCATTCTTTGCATCTCTTACAATGCAACCAACACAAGTGCCATTCTGTGCATGTTACATTTTTGTAATAAAAATAGACAAAAAACGAGAGTAACAGTGATGCAAAAATGCTTTCCATTTTTGAAACCTTTTCCTGAGACGTGGTTCTAACCAATTGAGAATACCTTAATGATTCTGTCTCCTTCATGAACCCCAGCCTTGATCGCTGCTCCACCTGTAAGGCAAAGAAGAAAGAAGGCTTAATAATGATAATTATTTAATATTGTTTTACAACAGAGTTGATGCATAGTGTGTATTACCTGGCCGCACATTCTGCACTAGTTTGATCCGCTCCCCACACACAGTGAAGCCAAACCCCAAATTGTCCCTCTGCACAACTACACATCTTTGGACCAGACCTGTCCGTAAGAGACAGATTGAGTGAAGTAAACAATGAAGTGGTTGGGTAATAGTTATATATTTTATAAAGACCAGAACAACACACTTCATTCACATACAATACATTTGCTTGCTTTACCCGTGCTCTCTGAAGGGAGATCTGGTAGTGTCTCCCTCTCTTGGCCAAGAGAGGACCTGCGCTCAGAGTCTCCTAATGTCAAACTGCTCAACCTTTGAAAGACAGAATCATGAGGTCAAAACTAATGTGGCAACAAACACGAAGGGGAAAATGGAAAAAATATTACGTAGATAAGGACAGTGGACACAAAATTATTGTGCGATGCAAAACAATTACAGTTGGTGAATCAAGGAAAATTCAATATGAGCAAAAGGGGAAGTATTTTGGAGCTCACAAAATTATAGAGTATTCTTATTTAATAAGAACTCATTCAAAAAATATTTAATGCAAAAAATATGCATTATCCATTGTTACATTTTGGAATGGCCTTGCGGCTCTCAAAATGGCCAGCGATATGACTACACATATATCGTGCCGACGATATAAAGTGTAATCGATACAAATTTTGCTTTATAGTGTATATCGTGATATGTAAATATCCATGTGCATGACGTGTGCGTATCTATCAGTGGGCAGGTTGACGTGAGACTGAGAGAATTTAAGAGACATGGACAGGGTTTTTCCAGCATTGAAAATTTCAATATAATTAAAAAGATTCTATGACTTTCCTCTTGCATTAGGCACTTCATAAGCACATTGTTTCCCCTATATGCATTTTGCAGAGGTGCTGCGCCACTGGTGAATTATGAGAGACACTGTTGGGGTTTCACAAGTTCATTTAATACTCAACGCAAAGGGGGTCCTGGGTAGCTCAGCGAGTAAAGATGCGGACTACCACCCCTGGAGTCGCGAGTTTGAATCCAGGGCGTGCTGAGTGAATCCAGCCAGGTCTCCTAAGCAACCAAATTGGCCCTGATGCTAGGGAGGATAGAGTCACATGGGGTAACCTCCTCATGGTCACTATAATGTGGTTCGCTCTCGTGGGGCGAGTGGTGAATTATGCGTGGATGCAGCGGAGAATAGCGTGAAGCCTCCACATGTCTCAGCGGTAATGCGCTCAACAAGCCACATGATAAGATGCATGGTTCGACGGTCTCAGACGCAGAGGAAGCTGAAATTCATCATCTGCCACCCGGATTGAGGCGAGTCACTACACAACCACGAGGACTTAGAAAGCATTGGGGAAATTGGGCATTCCAAATTGGGGAGAAAAATAATATATTTTATATAATTTTATATATATATATATATATATATATATATATATATATATATATATATATTCTTGACGCAACAATGCTTGCCAGCCCCAGTCAGCTGTGTGCTTTGTACACTGCAAAAGGGGCCCCTTCACACACACACACAAACGCACGCACTTACTCAGTGATGTCACTACATAACAACACGTGTCAAACTCGCTTAATTTCAAGTGGCCCGTGAGCTCAATTCTGAAACGTAGGATGGCAGGGATCGCAACGTTTCACTGAACAATCAGTTAGTGCTTTCCTAGTGAATATAAATGAGCCTTCCCCTGTCAAATGCGGAATGAAACAGCACTACACGGGTCAATTCACAACACGGCATAGCAGCACAAGGGCAGAGCAGGTGCGGTAATTCGTGGACTGGTCTCCAAACCAAACAACAGACTATTTTAAATGCGCTTGTAAATCAGTGAGATGCATGGCAGGGATTGCGGAACCCATTTGAATGTGGTACAGAATTGTCTGTTGCAAAACTCCCATGTCTCGGTGATGAAACTAGTTTAAAACAAACAGTCCCCCATATTCTAAATGGCACTGACAAAGAAAACATAAATTAGAAGGCTTTTCAATTCACATATCGCAAAGCTTACAAAAATGTACCATACATTTACTGTAGTAACACTAACTGTACAGTATTACCTATGGTAGTTGTAGCAGAAGAATTTTCTAAAATGTATTTAGACTGCTGTTTTTTCCATTATAAAAATGCCATAGTTCTTTATATAGTAAACACAGATACCATGGTAGTGAGGAGCCATACATGGTTTTACTTGGTTACCATGAACTATTACAATTACAAATATCATTGTTAAAACTATGGATACTAGGAAGAACTATGGTGCATTTTCATAATTATGGACCAAGCTATCAGTTTTCCATCTGTTTAAAATCTGTACTCTTGTATTGCTCTCTGATTGTAGGAAAATGTAAGTTATTTTCTTTGCCTTCAGAAATCCCAAGACATGGCTGTAGTTTAATTTGTAGGAGTAATCTGTAAAGACCCAATTTAGTCACACTGTCAGAATATTTCAATTTAGCCATATAAAAATAAGATATTTCCACGGATGTTACTGTTGTTAATTTCAAAATTTTCATCTGCATCCCAACTTCAAAATCAATGCTGTACTGTCAAATGTGCATTTCAATGCGATAATACAGGTCTGGCATTGCGGGCTTGTGGACATGCGCAAAACAGCACCGCTGCTGAAAACATTCTAGGTGAAACACTGCAAGACTTCACATCTGTGCAACTGTGTTTAACATTAGTGTAGTGAGTGCTATCTCTGACGCATGCAAGTGCACGCGAGTCTAGCAGGCTTTCCGAAATTTGCACTCCAAAGACAGGGGAGCACAGAGCGGAATCACTCGTGCAACTCAAAATCACAGTGCAGGTGACAAAACTTTGATTTTTTTTTTTTTTTTTTACCTTAAAGCACTATAAAAGTAAGTCAAACATCAAGCGGCTAGACAGCCCGACATTCTAACCGCCACTATAACACCGTGTGCATCAAACATGATATCCAACGTTTGTCGGCTCCTGTTTCACTCTCTGTTCAAACTGACAAGCCAAACAATCTATGGTAAAATGGTTTCAATGTTTATATCGATCTATTTAAAATGGGGGCGGACTTACGCGAAAAGTGACTTTAATAATTATTCTGTCACTGATATTTTAAAATGAGTATATGCTGAACATAAGCAACTTGTGCTTGGTTAAAAATGTGCATATTATTTTATTGAAAGACCCCATTTGAAATCCATGTATCAAATATGATACAACAGGCTTTTGAGGTATCTCTCTAAAATCATTCCATTCCATTCATGCCCACCACAAAAAAAGCACTTTGCAAATTCTGTCATATATGTTTTATAAGATATATTTAAAGTGTGAATTAATATTTCTGTGAATATTCATATATGCAGCCTGCTCTGTCATTATAAACATCTCACTATTTTACATTACAAGCTATTATGAAGTCATCTTACCATAAGTTCCAGAGACCCAGCGAAAAATGTTTTACAATTCCAGCTTTATGGATGTGACATTTGCAGTGAAAATATGAAATTTAACTTAAGTACTCATTACCAGTATATCAAAATATTTTTATGTATAATCATAGACCCTGCAGATAGAGTCCAGACATCAGAATATTTTCAGACTGGACAAGTTTTTTTCCCAGTTTAGTTCGGGACATGAGCTTGCATTACAGATGTGAAAAAAAAATGGAAGATTCTGGGAGACCACGCAATTTGTAAAAATGCACAATTCAAAAATAATAATAGCCACAGAATTTAGAAGGGTTGGCACTCCTAAGAACATGTAATATTTATTTTTTATTCATTGTCGTTTTCACATAAATTGGGGAAAACGGGCATTACGGATGTGACCTCTTCGTATATGAAAAAAAATTCTTGAATTTTCTGACATTTCTTTCATATGTCAGGCTTTACACGGTTAAACTAAACAATTCTATTAAATTACTAAAATTCTGTTCCAATTCTGTTAAATAATAGGAAACAACCCGGCAATGTTTGCCTTCAGATATTCATATATTCTCTATAGAGATGTCTTAAATCATTAAGAGCATGTGTTTATTTTTTTCACTTATGTATTATTTTCTTTGCAATGCTTTAAGATAATGTTGAGTTTGAGGAAAGTTTATAATAATAATAATAATAATAATAATAATAATATTGGTCAACAACATGTCACATCCATGTGAAATTTTGATTAAAGCTGATTAAAAACCAAGTTATTTTTTTTAAATTATTTTTATTTTTTACTTTGTTCGACAAGTTCCAAATAAAGAGAAGATTAAAAGTAGTTTTTATTTATAAAGTATTTAATTCAATGACTGGATTATCCAGAAACAGACATAATATGGTTATTTCATATATAAATGTTTTAACTGATTTTCCAGAAATATTTTACTATATCGCGATCTATCCTGATATAAGATTTTGGTCATATCTCCCACCCCTAATGGCCAAATATCGGTCTATCCCTAATTAGACTATAACAAAACACTAATAAAATTATCAGAAAAATGGAAGAACTCACCAAGCAGCAAAAGGACTAAAAGGAAGCATGAAAAAGAAAAGAAAGGTATTACAGTGAGAGATAAGACACCAAAATAAACAGAGAATCAAGCAAAACACAGCATGAGAAACGGACACCATGAAAACAGACTGACACAGTGAAAGGCATAGAAACAGAATGTATGAATGCCATGAGCAAATGTTTACAATCAGTGTTACTTCTCATAAATCAGAAGAAACTGGTGCAATTCACAGCTCAAAAACACAATGACCATGTTTACATGCACTTAAGAAAACTATTTATTCCAGGATTTTTGCAGAAAGCAGCGTTCTGAAATGTCATGTAAATGAGAACGTAGATTTTCTTACGCCATTAAAGGGATTAAGAGAAACCGGTTTAACACACACAGGTATATCCTCGAGAACACAGCTTATGTGGTCATGTAAACACATAAGTGGTGTTCTGATGGGTGTCTGAAGAGTGCGCATGTGTGTGAACAGACCGGATAACAAACGTCATAGGATGAAGCCCAACAACAAGTCAACACAGCAGAAAGAATTCAACATTTCTGGGAGTACACTGGGAAAAGCACATACACTAAACTATATCCATTTATTTTACAAAGTAAAATATCGAGCGTCCCTCACGTTTGTGTATATGCGCTTGTACATTCGGGGAATCCCAGAGTTTTACCTAAAAGGGAAACCCCATTACCCCATATGCAACAACTCTGGAATATCTGGAAATAAAGCGAAGCAACAAAGAAAAAAATAGCAAAGTCTTACTTGGATGCCATGTTTGTTATTAACACAAGCATCGTGGGAAAACCACATTGCTGTGGAGAAAGCTACTTACTAACCGAGCTGTATGTATATGGAAGTACAGATTACGTAATTTACAGTATACACTGCATGTAAATGGGAAAGCTGCTTTCTCACAATAAGATGCTTTCAAGTGTCCATATAAACGTAGTCGATCTCTATAAAATCAGTTAGGCTAAATAATTATCATTACTCAACTGCAAGCCAATTAGCTGCAGAAATCTTTAGTTAATCGTTGATAGATGTCGTATGTTTTGAGTTGAGTCATCATACCTGTGCAGGTGAGTTTGTTTCTTAACAGCTTCCCTGCAGTCACAAGCACATGACACAGGAAGTGGACACACAGGAAAAACAAGTGAGAGTGAGAGAAAGACATTGAGACAGAGAACAGGACACTCAGAGAGAAAATGAGGTGCACATATACAAGACACAGACAATGTGTGGATCCAAAATCATGAAGAGAAATTTCAGAGAAATTTCCAATGGCTAGTTGTTAACAGACAAACTTCAGATGATAACACATTCATTTAGTGTGCCATAGCAGATCTTCTAATAAACACAAACACACTGCTGTAACAGAAACTGCTGAGGTTTTAAAAATAGAAACAAGGAAAACAAGGCACACTGGATGGATGGGGAAAATTCTGTATTGTTATATAGAGGATAGGAGTCACTGATCTGAGGGAAGCATTAAAGGGATAGTTCATCCAAAAATTAAAATGTTCTCATCATTTACTCAGCCTCATGCCATTCTAGCTGTGTATGACTTTCTTTTTTTTCTGCTGAATACAAAGATTTTTAGAAGAATATCTCAGCTCTGTAGGTCCATACAATGCAAGTGAATGGTGGACAGAACTTTGAAGGTCCAAAAAGCATACGACTGAAGCATAAAAGTAATCCAGTGGTTAAATCTATATCTTCAGAAGCAATATGATAGGTGTGGGTGAGAAACAGATCAATATTTAAGACCTTTTTTACTTCAAATTCTCTCCCTGCCCAGTTGGTGGCGCTATGCACGAAGAATGCAAATCACCAAAACAGTAGAAAAGAATGGGGAAGTGAAAGTGAAAGAGGAGATTTATGGTAAACAAAAATGACTTAGTCGTATGGATTACTTGCAGTTGAAGTCAGAAGTTTACATACACCTTAGCCAAATACATTTAAATTCCGTTTTTCACAATTCCTGACATTTAATCATAGAAAACGTTCCCTGTCTTAGGTCAGTTAGGATCACTACTTCATTTTAAGAATGTGAAATGTCAAATTGTAGAGAGAATTATTTATTTCAGCTTTTATTTTCTTTCATCACATTCCCAGTGGGTCAGAACTTTACATACACTTTGTTAGTATTTGGTAGCATTGCCTTTAAATTGCTTAACTTGGGTCAAATGTTTTGGGTAGCCTTCCATAAGCTTCTCACAATAAGTTGCTGGAATTTTGGCCCATTCCTCCAGACAGAACTGGTGTAACTGAGTCAGGTTTGTAGGCCTCCTTGCTCGCACACGCTTTTCCAGCTCTGCCCACAAATTTTATATCGGGTTGAGGTCAGGGCTTTGTGATGGCCACTCCAATACCTTGCCTTTGTTGTCCTCAAGCCATTTTGCTACAACTTTGGAGGTATGCTTGGGGTCATTGTCCATTTGGAAGACCCATTTCTGACTGAGTTTTAACTTCCTGAATATTCCTCAATATTTCCACATAATTTTCCTTCCTCATGATGTCATCTATTTTGTGAAGTGCATCAGTCCCTCCTGCAGCAAAGCCCCTCCACAACATGATGCTGCCACACCCATGTTTCACAGTTGGGTTGGTGATCTTCAGCTTGCAAGCCTCACCCTTTTTCCTTGAAACATTACGGTGGTCATTATGGCCAAACAGTTAAATATTTGTTTCATCAGATCAGAGGACATTTCTCCAAAAAGTAAGATCTTTGTCCCCATGTGCACTTGAAAACTGTAGTCTGGCTTTTTTATGGCGGTTTTTGAGCAATGGCTTCTTCCTTGCTGAGCAGTCTTTCAGGTTATGTCAATATAGGACTCGTTTTACTGTGGATATAGATACTTGTCTACCTGTTTCCTCCAACATCTTCACAAAAGGTCCTATGTTCATCTCTAGGAGACAGAATGCATCGCCTTCTTGAGCAGTATGATGGATGCATAGTCCCATTGTGTTTATACTTGCGTACTATTGTTTGTACAGATGAACATAGTACCTTGAGGCGTTTGGAAATTGCTCCCAAGGATGAACCAGATTTGTGGAGGTCCACAATTTTTTTATGAGGTCTTGGCTGATTTCTTTGATTTCCCCATGATGTCAAGCAAAGAGACACTGAGTTTGAAGGTAGGGATTAAAATACATCCACAGGTACACCTCAAATTGACTCCAATTAGCCTATCAGAAGCTAAATTAGGCTTGACATCATTTTCTGGAATTTTCCAAGCTGCTTAAAGGCACAGTTAACTTAGTGCATGTAAACTTCTGAATTGTGATAGTCAATTAAAAGTGAAACAATCTGTCTGTAAACAATTGTTGGAAAAAATTGCTTGTGTCATGCACAAAGTAGATGTCCTAAATGACTTGCCAAAACTATAGTTTGCCAATATTAAATCTGTGGAGTGGTTAAAAAAAAGTGGATGAAAACTTCTGACTTCAACTGTATATGCTGCCTTCATATGCTTTTTCGACCTTCAAAGTTCTGGTCACCATTCACTTGCATTGTATGGATCTACAGAGCAGAGATATTTTTCTAACGATCTTCATTTGTGTTCAGCAGAAGAAAGTCATACACATATGGAATGTCATGAGGGTGAGTAACTGATGAGAGAATTTTCATTTTTGGGTGAACTATCCCTTTAACTGTCTGAACTTAAACCTTGTGAGAGCACAATAACTTTCAACTGGACCAGTGTATTCTCTGTAAACAAATGATCAAGACTGCTTGTGTTGTTCTCTTTTATCAGGTAGGTCCAAGTTCAGATTTAATTTAAAGCAAAAGTCAGGAAAAACAAGTTTAGAGACCAATAATCCGCCCCCCCTCTACTTAAATTTAACATCAGGTCTCCCAATAAACAGCACCAGTAAGCTCAACATTTCATACCAAGGAACTTTCCAGGCTCAGTACCAGGTCAAGCTCTATCGATAGCATTTGTGACCATGTCAATTATCACAGAAAGTAGGCTAATTCTGACTTCATCCTCTTTAAAAGTGGAAAAATCATGTGGTATGCCACAATGCTGTAAATAGTTATTAAGTGAAAATGTTGAGATTAGCGGTCGACAGATTTACAAAGGCTAACGGCGAAAAGATTGAGAGTGGTAGCCAATATAAAGTTGACTAATATATAATACAATTACAGCAAATTAAATGTATACAAGATTGCTGAACTGAAATCCACACAACATAATTTTTCACTCAAATTCTCTAAAAAGAATAACAAATATTGGCCAATGCAATAATCTTCAAAATTATCTCCAAATATTGTCCAATTAATCTGCCTGGCCTTTGCATTGGTCTATTGCTAGTTGAGTTTAAGAATATTGCATTAATAATAACTATTATACATTTCTAATCTTCACTGCTGTAGTCTGGAGGTTATTATTTTTTATATTTGTGTCAACAACAATCACAATGTTATTGGACATTTAAACAAAAATAATCTGTATTGGCCATAAAAAATAATTTTTTAAAATAAATAAAACATTTTTGGTTGATCTGTGCCATCCTGTGATGGTTTCTTACCTGTCCAGTGTGGAGGTAGGATGTCGAACACTCATGGCCGCAAACTGTCAGAGGTTGTTTGTAGTGATTTTTTATCAGTTTGAGCTTATGTCATTAATGAAGCTTCAGTTGGATCTCCTCTTTCCACTCCTTGAGATGAGTCCTGTGCTTCTGACACCACTGCAGGGGTCAAAGTTTAATTTGGGACAACACAGTGGTCCTCCTCATCATAGCTCCATTTGATAAAGCAATTTGAGCCGTCCACATAAGCCCAGTTACCCCAAATTCACTTTAATTGCATGTATTTGGTAGTGTTAACAACTAAGCACTTGCGCAACACAGAGAGTCAATATTGCAGTATTATCTCTGCAGCTTCAACTTTGTGTCTGGCCGGCTGATTTGAACAACAATTCCTGAAGACTGAATCATCTTTCACTTTAAAATTAACAGCCTGCGATGATGTCAACAACTTTACTTAAACATAACCAAAGAACTCGACACTATAAATGAGCTTCCAACACAAATCAAAAAAAATTATCTAATAGTGAAAGCTTGACCAAAAGCATGATGAAAGCATGACCAAATTCAGTGTATAAAGAAGATGCAGACTATGTATGCGTCACAGTCAATTGGTCCAACAGCTTTCAGTGTTTAACAGGTTACTCTGGTATTTGGAGCAAGTGATCTCAGTGCGGTTCAAGTTGATGTTATAAAAAACAACCCATGGGAAACCAGCTTTAATAAAACCAAAGGCTGGAGATCAGGATGTATGCAAGTACATAACCCACTGTGGTAGCAGAGAAATAAAGTGCATTAAACCACTCCAATCTTAATACACAGGCAGCCAGATTTACAGAGGTGACATTTAGACTACTACAGACCATCTGAAGCTCAATGCACTAAACACGTTCTACATTAATGTGCGATGCGCAAATCCACCGATTCTCGTGTTCAGCCATAACCACCATGGACAAACCGCCGGCTCGATGAAATACGCTAGAAACTCGCATCCCCGACGCTGCGTACGGATAAGCGCCGCAAGCGAGCGCAACTCAAGCGGCCGCTGCCTTTCACCTACACGCACGAGCGAAGGAAGGCTAGTGTGCAGTGTAATTACACGATCCAGAAGCGATTTTCAGCTCTTGCAATGCTATTAACTCACCACGTCTCGCCTTTGTTTTGGGGTGCAACTACTGGCCGAAATTTGTCGATTTACACACACTCGTTTGGTTGCCAAATAAGATTCATGTGATCCTTGAACGGCTCCTGAACGGCTTGGATCTTGGCTTGTCCCGTCTTTTGCAGCCGTCTCTTGCAGGACCTTTAAAGCAGATACGCCATCAGTGTTTCCTCAGATGTGTGTGTTTCGTAGGTATTTAACTGTAGTTTTATATCAACGTCCAAAGGTTCGCCATTCTGGAATAATACCGACATCCCTGGGTTTATGTTTGACCACTAGGACGGCTAAACTGACTCTCGGTCGCCCTCTATCAGTTGGATTCTGATACTTTGTGAAGTTATCCAGCGGAGATGAATATTACTGCTTTTTTAAATGAGTGTAGGCTGAGTAGATTTTTATTCCATGTGCCCAAGGCAATAATATATTATTATACTCTACTCTGCTAGCAATTCATTGGCCAAGCAAGTCAGGGGGCACACAGCAATCAAAGAGAAAGCACTACTGATATCTACCCCCAAATAAGAACTGACTTTAATTACAATTTGAAACAATTACCATTCCTTGATAAGGAATCGTACCTGAACCACAGCATTGGGAGCGTCGAATCCAAACTACTAGACCACCAGGGAGTACTGATTAAATTGTTGTTGTTTACATTTTTCCTGCAAGAGTCTGCTACGAGTAACAAGAGCTGTCACTCTACCTACACTGTAATTATTCATATATACATTGTTATTATCAGTGGCGGATTTAGGCATGGTATAGGCATAGATCTAGTGGGGTCGGAAATGAATAAAATATCTGCGTAAAGTAAAAGCTATGCGCCACACCTCCCGCCACCACCCCTGGAAAATCATCCTCCTTTCTTATCATGGCTGCTAAAGGTTCCAGGGCAAGACAGAACAATAATGGGGAAAGAGGGCAACCCTGCCGAGTGCTCCTATCCAGAGTGAAATAATCTAAAATTAATCCATTTGTTTGTACCGCCGCTACAGGGTGTCTATAAAGTAACTTAATCCATCCAATAAAAGTATTTCTGAACCCATATATTACCAAAATCTTAAAAAGATAATCCCATTCTACCATATCAAACGCCTTTTCGGCGTCAAGTGAGATGGCAGCAACCGGAATCTGATCATTCGCCACTAACCACATGATATTAATGAAACGCCTAATGTTGTCAGAAGAGTTGCCGTCCCTAATAAACCCCACCTGATCTACATGTATAAGAGATGTCATAACTTTACTTAATCGGTTAGCCAGAATTTTTGCCAAAATGTTTACATCTAGCTGGATCAGGGAAATTGGCTGGTAACTTTTACACTCACTTGGATCTTTGTCCTTTTTAAGAATCAGACTGATCCGGGCTTGTGTCATGGTTGGCGGAAGCTTTCCATTCTTTAATGATTCCGTATAAACTTCTAACAAAAGTGGAGCCAGTTCTGTAGCATAAGATCTAAAAAATTCAGCGGCAAAGCCATCTGGCCCCAGAGCTTTGCCTGTAGGCAGGGCCTTAATTACCTCGTCAAGCTCATCCAAGGTTATCTCAGAATCAAGATAAAGTTTTTGCTCAGTCGTCAGTTTAGGGAGTTCTAATGGTTCCACAAAATTTCTAATATCTTCATCAGTAGACGAAGACGTGGAATTATAGAGATAGAATTCTTTAAAAAGCATTATTAATATCAATAGCAGAGGTAAATATTTCACCACCAGCAGATTTCACTGAGGGAATGGTAGAAAAAGATTCTCTCTGCTTTATCTAGCCAAAAGCTTCCCTGCTTTGTCCCTCGACTCAAAGTATGACTGTCTTGCCCTGAATAACCAAAACTCCACTTTCCACAACAAAATAGTATTATATCTGTATTTCAAATGGGTAAATTCTCTGAGGCCATTAGATGACATTCGGTGCTTCAGCTCTGCCTCGGCACTTTTAACATTCCCTTCCAACTCCACGAGTTCTCGTGCTTTGGATTTTTTGGTGAAGGAGGCATACTGTATGATCCGACCCCTAAGAACTGCCTTAAGTGCCTTCCAAGCCACGCCCACAGAGGATACTGAAGACCAGTTGGTCTCCATATAAACATTGATTTCAGTCTTTAACACTTGTTGAAAATCAGGATTTTGCAAAAGGGATACATTAAGGCGGCAACTATATGATTTCTCTTTCTCCGTATGTGGCAACACCTCAAAACTCACCAGGGCGTGATCTGAGACTAAGATGTTTCCAATTGAGCAATCAACAACAGATGAAATGAGGGACTTAGATATATATATATATATAAAAAGACTATTCTAGAATAAATCTTATGGACTGATGAAAAAAATTTATAGTCCCTACCAGATGGGTTCAAAAGTCTCCAAATATCTGTAAGACCAAGATTTTTACACATCCTGTAAGCGTCAATGTTGCTCTTGGGGGCTTGCACACTTTTGCTTCACTATGATCAAGGACTGAGTCCATCAAAAGATTAAAGTCTCCTCCCAATATTACATCATGAGGGGTGCCAGCGGCTTGCAACATCCCTTCAAGATCTATAAAAAAGCCTTGATCATCAGCATTAGGTGTGTAGATATTAGCCAAAATCAACCTTTGCCCCTGAATTTACCCTAAAACAATAATGACTCTTCCTAATTTATCTTTACTCTGTTTGAGACATTTTAATTGTAGATGTTTATCAATATAATGACTCCCCTACTCTTACTTGAGCCAGCACTAAAGAAAACATGTCCACCCCATAACTTCCCAAAATATTCAGCTTCCTGCGGGGAAAGATGCATTTCTTGAAGAAACACTATACCATATTTTTTGCACTTAAGAAAATAAATAACCGTCCTTTTTATGGGGTGCCCCAACCCATTCACATTCCATGTGGAGAAAGATATCCCACTTATATTAACAATTGACATATTGATATAATAGAAAAAATAAATTGTGTGTCAAAAATAAGATTATAAAGACCACATTCCCAATTAGAGCAACAATAATACCCCGAACATCCCCCCGAACAAAACAAACAGAAAAAAGAAAAACGTGCGCATTAACCCCGCGCACGACAGTGCCAACCAGCGTCAATCCTTCTAAACTCAAAAGGTCCATGTACGCATGCGAGAGCCCCCGTGACAACTTTGCCATTGGCTTGCTCAAGTCTGGTGCTTCTGCACAAATTTGAGGCAAAATTACATAACAGAAAATACTTTGAAAAACAGACCCCAGCCAACAGGCAGAATAAACACAAAGAACATGTAGATTCATTCACAGAACTGTCTTGAAGGTGTGTTCCTCCACAAAACAACTTCCAGCTGATATAAAGCCATTCAGTTTCTTCAGACAGACAGTGAGCCGGCCGTTATGAGTGCAGCAGATGACGAAATCATTCCAATGTCTCACGAAAATACTCCACAAAAACAAACTCCAGCTGCTAGGCGGAACCAGCATGAAAAGAAACAAAACAGGCATCCCAGTTCCTCGGATGATCAAGAGCCAAACTCACTCAGAGGCCGCATAAAAAAGTACATCATGAAAAGACATCCATTATGTGAGCATGTAGACATTTTGCGGTTATCCATAGTGTCCATTCTCAATCTGGCCAGGAACTTTAGTGTAAAAGCAATCTTCCGTCAATGCAAATGTTTCTTGAAGGAGTCATGCCACAAAACAAACTCCAGCTGCTAGGCGGAGCCAACGCAAAAAGAAACAAAAATGGCACCCAGATTCCTCAGACAATCAAGTCACTGAACAGTGAGTCAGTCCACTAATATAAGAAACATCAAATGGCTTACTCACTCCAATGTATTTATAAAGGAGAGTGTCTGTTTGGGACATGTAAAAACTTTGCTGCCATCCCTGGTGTCTATTCTCAGTTTGCCTGGAAACATCAGTGCAAAAGCGATCTTCATTTGTTGTAAGAGTTTCTTACATTCCTTGAACCGATAGTGTTTCTCTCTTGTCGAACTTGCAAAGTCCGGGAACAAGAAAATATTGTGACTCCTCCAAGAAAGCTTTCCCTTGCTCCTCGCCTGGCGCAACATGAGATCTTTATCAGATGATCTCAGAAATTTGCCCAGAATTGATCGGGGCCTGTCTCCCTCAGGGACTGGGACTCTGTGAGCTCGCTCGATTTCCAGTTTATGGCCTGTTATGTCGAGCAGACTCGGGAAGAGCTCGTCCAGGAATTTCACCATATCTCTGCCCTCTTCATGTTCAGAAATTCCAACAATCCGTATGTTATTCCTTCGGCTCATATTTTTAAAATATTCAATTTTTTCCAAAATGTGTTCCACGTCTGTTTTGGAAGCGGGCGGATTAGCGGATAATTCCCTTTCCAATGACTCCAAATAATCGATCCATCTCTCAACTTCTGCCACTCATGACCAACTCTGAGAATTTTGTTTCCATCGCCGTAATCAATCTACGTATTACAGCGTATCAAATATGAAAATTCTCTCATAGAGTACACTGCGGGAATTTTTTTCTGAAATATTTTTGCGTGCCCTCGCAATAAGTTTAGCGTTCCTTCGTAATTGAGCACAGCAGTCTGGTTCCGGAAGTAAAAATCCCATGAATTATCCCATAGACAATTGATTTTCAATGATAACAAACCTTTAAAGACAGACCTACTGTGAGCTACGAGGTTCCCTTCCAAGTCAGTAATTTCAATGCTGCGTCACTGACTATGGGTTATCTCCACAGGTGTAACCAATCTATGAAACTCTTTAAAATCTCACCAGTTTTAATTGGCAGATAGCGCTTTGTGCTCCACCTCCCATGCATATCATCGGCCATATATATGGCCACGCACAGTGCTATCTCTCCCTTGTACTCTGCACTACTTCTGAATTTTTCTACTGAACTGCCGTCAAGATATGCTTACACAAAGTTTACATCTATTCCCTGTGGTGCTCTAGCAACTTGGCTGAACGAGCTGCTGGCATTTTTGTTTGAGGTGGTCCATAATATAATGCAATTTCCTAAGGCAATCCTGATTATCCTCTGGGGTAGGGTCTACAACATGTAGAGCTGCTAAGAGAGCCTTGTAGCCGTCACGCAACAAATCCCCTCGCCCACGAGCCCTGAAGTAACTTGGTTCCCAATGATGATGGGAATCAGGGAGAATTGAAAACCCCATGTAAATGAGCATCCCAAGGAATTTGTAAAATTCATCGGGGGTCACCTCCATCCAAGCTCCTTGGTAGTTGGAATATGAGTGACAGTTTAGGATGAGCTCCCACACCTGATGGTTTGTAAAGCTGCATATCTCAGCAACTACAGCCCGAGTAAAAAAAAACAGCATGAAAAAGTCAATTTCTCGCAACATCATATTGGAGGTTGACCGCACACCCTGACGCAGGCTACCTAAGTCAATACCAAATGGATGGCTAGGCTTAAATTGGAGAGGTTTTGGTGCTTGTGAATCGATGTCAGAGTACGAGGGATAAGAAACAGTCAGGGAAGTGTTTACACTTTCTAGCTGACTTGGGACCTGTGCGACAATGGCTAGCCATACCCAAAATAATAAGAGTAACAGTGTTAGTGTTACTGTGAGTATCAGCCATATGAGAAACAGAAACAAACAATACATACACATTCATACATACCCAGTTGATGGTCTTGGCTGGGGATCAGGTTCCATCTCACCCTCCATCTCCTCATGGTCCGGGTCTTCCTGAAGTAGTTTCTGGTCCAGCAGATCTTCCTCCTGTGTGCTCATGCCCTCATGAACCATGTCCTCCTCTGCTATGAACCTAAGCTCATCAGCAGTCAGCTGCCTCCTCTTGAGGGTGCTGAGCAGGGAACCATAGTCTCTATCCATCTCTACAACAGAGAGAAAAAAAAAAAAAAAAAAGAAAACCAACAATTGGTAGCCAGCAGTGTTCTTCACAAATCAATACACTGGATAGTCACCAAAGGCTTGCAGACCAAGCAGAATGTCCAACTGCAGACAGCCCTCTCACACTTTCCTTGTGAACAGGAAGCTACACACAATCTAAAATCGTCTGTGTGATGGATGGGTAAGGCTATCTGCTAAATTATAGAAAGATATCTACCTTTTTTTTTTTTTAATTACATGGGAAAATCAACAAGCAATATAACTTATCTAACTAGCAGGCCAGTTTCCAGGCAGGTCTGAACAGCAAAAAAGGTCTGAACAGTGTCTGCTCTCTGCCTCACATTACTTAAGGCGGATTTTTCTGGCAAAAAAAGAAAACAGTATTGATATTTAGTTAAAAATGTACATAGTATTACTAGCTAATGTTTATTTAGCAAGTTTCACAGAAATTTGCTTAAAAATAGAGACTAGCTGCCTGTCCGATGAACGCCGACAGTCATGTCATTTTTTCCAGAAATAACTAGCGTTACTCCTACAAATAAATGCTTCGTAACTAAAACATTTTGACTTTCAATAGACAATATTGACAACACATTAAATAACCTCAGTTTTCAATTTGAAGAAGTAAGTCCAACACTGGAGGTAATCTCCCGGCGTATATCCTCTCTGGCTCCGCTCAGGCAAATGGGAGGATGACGCTGATGACGATACATTTATTATTCATGCCCAGTAACCCCTTAACCAATCGTAAATAAAGTTTTCAGAAATAAAATCGGTGATTGGACGGCAAAGATACTGAGACAGGAACCATGGGAATAATTGTTCCCAAATTTGAACGCTCCGGCCGGTAAGGGTTAAGGGGTGCCATCTCACTAACAGCATCCCTGCCAGGTACGCAACGCTCCTTGAGATTGATCGTGTTTATTGCGAGCGCATGATAGCATAACACTTTGCTCAAGGGCTTGCTTCTGAGGAAGCTGACGCCATTACCCTCTCCTCCATATATCTAGTGAGGACAGGATGCAGAATGCGGAAAAATTTAAGGCGATTCTCGCCAGCTTGATCCTGCGTCTCTTCCCCATCTCCAGCAGCCTTGCCTGCTCCGACGGCTCGCTCCGGTGTGCTGCAATCATTCATGGTGGTGTTTATGTCACGGATACTTTTTCAGTGGGCTTCATTAGTGAAACATGTACGTGCTCTGGTGAGACGCTTACTGTCATTTTCCCCCACGGATCCAAGTTTCGCTGCCGGTGCCTTTCTTTCCAGAGCTGCACGAACCGCTTTTGACTTTTGTTGTGGCTTCTGCCACCTTTGTGAAACATCACTCTTGAAGTCTTGGGGTTTTGATGCCAGAAGATTACATTATTATCAGAGACAAAAAAGCAGAGTTGCTCAAAGCACAACAACTCCAGCAAAATGGTTTGCACCCGCTTAAATACAGATCATCTACCAAGAAGTGGCCAAAACATTCCATACATGTCACCATTATCCATCATCCTATTCTTTGACTCCAGGCCATTTAAGAAATGGACAGGAGATACCTGTGGAGGAACCTCAACATATTTTCTCAGCAGTCATGATAGCAGTTTACTATATGTGAGCACACTCCTTTCCTACACAGGCTTCTCCACACAAACACACTAAGATTCATGCTTGACCATCAGAAATAATTGTAGAATAAAATGGCTATATTAACATTGATTATACTTGATTAATTTATACTCAACTTGATAAAAATATACTACACTTTCTCCCTATTCAGTGAAAGCTCAGGTCTCTGGCGCTGTCGCCTTGCGGTGCTTAAACACGTTGGCAACATGCCAGGAGACTGTCCATGTCGCAACACATACATTTTAGGAGCCTCCACGTCACCTAATGGCAATCTCGCTTTACCCGCCGCTGTGAGTGAGTTTATTTCATGACACAAAGCACGACTACGTGCTACAGTTCGTGAGGCGGTCGCCACGTTTCAGTGGCGTTATTTCCTCCACCGTAACGGGATGTGCCAGATCTCCTTTCAGAGATATTAAATGTTCTCGTGAAAGATGCAATAGAGAAAATATCGATGGACGATGCTCACAGCAGATTTTACAGCCACTAATTTCTAGTTGCCAAAAGAACGGCGGATTACTTCCCAATTTGGATGTTGAAACTCGTAAGGTTTCCATTTAAAATTATTACTCAGAAGCAAATTTTGTCTCATGTTCACCCTATAGACTGGTTTGTGTCAATCAACCTGAAAGCACCTTCAGCACCTGCAAGATAAAGAGAAAACCACCAATTACAAAAAAAAAAAAAAAATTATAATATATATATATATAAAATAATAAACAAATTTACACACACAGTACTAATAATGATAAAGATCACAAATCTAACACTGCAGTACATAAATTCAACACAAAAATAACTTCAAAATCAACAAAATCAATAAATCAATAAACAACAGAAACATGTAGTTACACAGCCAAATGCAAAAAAAAGAAACCAAGAAAACTTGGTTAGATAGACAGTCGCACAAGATTTCAAAGCGCCCAGTTACCACAATAGTGGTACAATATACACAACAGTCTGCCCGAAAAATAAATAAATAAATAAATAAATAAATAAATTAAAATATATATTCACCGAAACAGTCAAGCTCGCACTGGCTGAGAAACAAACAAAATCAAAACAAAACAGCGCTGCTCGAAGAGCAGGGGAAAGCTGGCATTCAGTGTTGTTGCTCAACCAACGCTCATTTGTACACACACCAGGGCCTACTTAAAAACAGATAAGCATTAATACAATTTAGAGCAAAATTGTCATGTTCAAAAAGAGACCAAAATAAATCACCTACCGGTGCTTTATCCGATTTAGTGCATGAAGAGCGAGTGCGATACCATTTACATTACACTGATGCAGCAAACAGCACCAAAGATACCGGTTTACGTTAAACTGCGCTGATGCAGCAAACAGCAGGAGCGCCGAAAATATGAAGTGCACTAGAAACAAAAATATAGCCAAACTTAGCCCACATCTCTTAAACTCTGAATGAAACCCAATAATTAATACCAAAACAACCTACCTGGAAGCAAGCAGCCTGCCACACACAGTATGTTTCAATTGACTCAAGCAGTTTCCCACGAAAATCACACTACAAATCCAAAAAAACATAATGTTACTACTAAAACAGAGGCACTGAACAGCACTAAGCTGCACTGCTAACAAACATACCTCCACAGTAGTGCTGAACAGGAAGGGAGCAGTTTCTCGACTATGACAGATACTAGGTAGCCTGTCAAAAGGGCTTAAATACCCTAATGCCAGTAGCCCATTGGCCATGCATTACAAAGTGATTCTGACGTAACCAACCAAAACATAGACAATGTTACCGCATTCCACTACATATTCATGCTCATTCCATAAGCCAGTCAGCTATCACCCTATATGAATTTTCACTACCCATTCGGTTAGTGCCTTCATAATACATACAGTGCATCCATAAAGTATTCACAGTGCTTCATTTTTTCCACATTTTGTTATGTTACAGCCTTGATCCAAAATGGATTAAATTCATTATTTTCCTCAAAATTCTACAAACAATACCCCATAATGACAATGTGAAAGAAGTTTGTTTGAAATCTTTGCAAATTTATTAAAAATAAAAAACGAAAAAAAAATCACATGTACATAAGTATTTGCTCAATTACAGCCTCAAGTCTTTTTGAGTATGATGCTACAAGCTTGGCACACCTATTTTTGGGCAGTTTCTCCCATTCTTCTTTGCAGGACCTCTCAAGCTCCATCAAGTTGGATGGGGAGCGTCGGTGCACAGCCATTTTCAGATCTCTCCAGAGATGTTCAATCGGGTTCAAGTCTGGGCTCTGGCTGGGCCACTCAAGGACATTCACAGAGTTGTCCCGTAGCCACACCTTTGTTATCTTGGCTGTGTGCTTAGGGTCGTTGTCTTGTTGGAAGATGAACCTTCACCCCAGTCTGAGGTCCAGAGCGCTCTGGAGCAGGTTTTCATCAAGGATGTCTCTGTACATTGCTGCATTCATCTTTCCCTCGATCCTGACTAGTCTCCCAGGTCCTGCCGCTGAAAAACATCCCCACAGCATGATGATGCCACCACCATGCTTCACTGTAGGGATGGTATTGGCCAGGTGATGAGCAGTGCCTGGTTTCCTCAAGACAAGACGCTTGCCATTCAGGCCAAAGAGTTCAATCTTTGTTTCATCAGACCAGAGAATTTTGTTTCTCATGGTCTGAGAGTCCTCCAGGCAGGCTGTCATGTGCCTTTTACTGAGGAGTGGCTTCTGTCTGGCCACTCTACCATACAGGCCTGATTGATGGAGTGCTGCAGAGATGGTTGTTCTTCTGGAAGGTTCTCCTCTCTCCACAGAGAAATGCTGGAGCTCTGTCAGAGTGACCATCGGGTTCTTGGTCACCTCCCTGACTAAGGCCCTTCTCCCCCGATCGCTCAGTTTGGCCGGGCGGCCAGCTCTAGGAAGAGTCCTGGTGGTCCCAAACTTCTTTCATTTACGGATGATGGAGGCCACTGTGCTCATTGGGACCTTCAATGCTGCAGAAATTTTTCTGTACCCTTCCCCAGATCTGTGCCTCAATACAATCCTGTCTCGGAGGTCTACAGACAATTCCTTGGACTTCATGGCTTGGTTTGTGCTCTGACATGCACTGTTAACTGTGGGACCTTATATAGACAGGTGTGTGCCTTTCCAAACCATGTCCAATCAACTGCATGTATCACAGGTGGACTCCAATCAAGTTGTAGAAACATCTCAAGGATGATCAGTGGAAACAGGATGCACCTGAGCTCAATTTTGAGTGTCATGGCAAAGGCTGTGAATACTTATGTACGTTATTTTTTTTGTTTTTTTATTTTTAATAAATTTGCAAAGATTTCAAACAAACTTCTTTCACGTTGTCATTATGGGGTATTGTTTGTAGTATTTTAAGAAAAATAATGAATTTAATCCATTTTGGAATAAGGCTGTAACATAAAATGTGGAAAAAGTTAAGCGCTGTGAATACTTTCCGGATGCACTGTATTCACACGTGTCAGTGATTTAAATCATCCTGCAATAGCGTCATTGCCATGTATATCCATCTTTTCATAATTTTACTTCTTCTTTCTTATTATGATACGAAGAGGAGATTCTGTGGGTGTCTTTAACTACCCTATTGGCTAGTAGGCATCGTTGCACGTGTGAATCAGTAGCACTGCGTGATGGTATACATGCCCCATAGCATCAGCGATGCAGCACTGAAATGACCTACTTGAAAGGGAACATTAATATTACGACTGTAACCACGGTTCCCTGAAAGAAGGAAATTAAATGCTGTGTAAGCTGGCCGCACTACTGAATCTTCGCTACAAGGGCTGAGTATCACTCTGTACCCTTCAGTCGAATATTCTGAGATATCGCTGTGCGTCGCCGCATATATGCCTGATGATAGGTGCGGGAAGGCGGAGCAAAGCGCTATCTCCGAATATTCTACTGAAAGGTGCAGAGTGATATTTTTTAAAGAGTTTCAGAAATTGGTTACACCTGCAGAGATAACCCATAGCTGTTGAAGCCATCCATCTGCGTTATTTCAACTTCATTGTTTAAAAATCGTGTTTGATAGCGAAGGTCATTGTAAACAACTACATTACCCATGGTACAGCTTACAGTATAATCAACAACCTAAAATCAATCATTTATATATTCCCATCGTTTTTTATTCAATGACATCATTCGCAATGCTTCGTGGGATTGTAATCCATGCCCTCATAAAAGACGGTAGTACACAGCCTTGTACCTGTATTTATGTCCATTTTCCAAATACTTTTTTGCCTTAAAACAAAGTTTGTGATACTCCTCGGAACTTGTTGGTTTGGTTCATGGCTTACAACTCTTTATGAAGGATTTTATAAATAGTCAATGGAAGAAATAAATGCGGAAAATACTTTGGGAACCCAGACAGCTGAAAAAGTGGGCAGGCACTGTTGTGCTCTATTAGTTTTGCCTGTCTTTGAAATAGATTTGCGTTCCCTCGTAATAAATTTACCATGGTTTTTCTAAAATAAGCAAATTTCAACCTTGATATTTGTAGTAAAACCATCACCATTCACATCACCATTTTGAAATCAATCACCATTTCTTCAGAATTTTCTTCCTTTAAGATTGGCATCGTCTTGACTACGACGATGTCTCGTCTCGAAAAGCCCTCTTCGCCGTCGACATACACCCTTCAGCGGACCGGATTTCCCTGCAGATGCAACAGGACGATTCATCGCCTAACTCTCTGCACCCGCAGTGAAACACTCTCCTGCCCCCTGCAGTGTTCCAGCGAAGATTCTCTCCGCCTCACTGCCGGCAATGGGTTCTTCGCTTCAGATGCTCGTCGCCTTGACAACAGCGCCTCAGCGAGACTCCTATCTGCTTCCTGCAGCATTCTGGCAGGAGCTGCATCCTTTAAATATATATAAGTCCATCCATGGGACGTTAAAAGTTCTAAAAAGAGCCGCTTGCATGTACGTGTCTTTCTCAAGATGTCGTTCTATAAAGCTGCCCCTCGAGCCTCCCACGGCTCTGCCTTCCATGGCTCCGCCTGCCTTCGTCAAGCCTCACCTTCTCCCCCAGAGACTCCTCCTCCAGCGGTGCCACCCGCTCCCCCAGAGACTCCTCCTCCAGCCGTTCCGCTCGCTCCCCCAGAGACTCCTCCTCCAGCGGCCCCGCCCGCTCCCCCAGAAACTCCTCCTCCAGCGGCTCAGCCCACTCCCCCAGAGACTCTTCCTCCAACGGCCCTGCCAGCTCCTCCAGAGACTCCTCCTTCAGCGGTTCCGTCCACCTTACCAGAGACTCCTCTTACAGTGGCTCTGCCCACCCCTCCTCCAGCGGCTCTGCCTCCTGACTCTGTCTCGGCCCTGTGGCCACCTCCCAGGCCTCCTGACCCTGTCTCGGCCCTGCAGCCACCTCCCAGTCCTCCTGACCCTGTCTCGGCCCTGCGACCGCCTCCCAAGCCTCCTGACCCTGTCTCGGCCCTGCGGCCACCTCCCAGACCTCCTGACCCAGACCGTACCCTGAGGAGGTCTCCTTGGTCTCCTGGCCGTCCGCCTGATCTGCTCTGGTCTCCTTGGTCTCCTGGCTGTCTGCCTGATCTGCTCTGGACTCCTTGGTCTCCTGGCTGTCCGCCTGATCTGCCCTGGTCTCCTGGCCGTCCGCCTGATCTGCTCTGGCCTCTTTGGTCTCCAGCTCCACCTCAGCCCTCTGAACCTCTGGCTCCAGCTTGGTCCTCCGAGCCTACAGCATCGCCTTCGCTCTACATCCCTCCGGCTCCGCCATGGTCTCAAACCTCACTGACATTGCCTTGTTCCTCTTGCCCCTTGTGCCCCCTTGAACTGCCTGTTTCCCCCTTCCCCCCACACCCTATGGACAATTTTATTTTTGTGGAGTGTCTGGAATCCACTCCTTAAAGGGGAGCTCTGTCACGTATTCCGTTTGTGACTAGACTTTTATGTTGAAATTCTTGTTTAGTTCCCCATTCCTGTTTCCTGTGTTAGTTTTGTAGTCCTTTTGTAGTTTCATTTTATGATTGGTTTACCCTGATTGTTTCCCCAGGTGTTCCTCGTTCCCTTGTTTTCTCTTGTGTATTTAAGCCCTTGTTTCTCCTGGTTTCTTTGTCAGTCTTTGCATGTGTTGTTATGCTCTGTACTTGGTTCCCTGTGTTTTGTTCCTGTGTTTTGTTTCTTTATATTCTGAGTATTTTGTTTATCTTTTGTTTCATTAAAGCTGCGTTTAGATCCTCATTCCTCGCCTGCCTCGTTACAGTACAATTGCTAGCAATTTTTCTGTTTCAGCCATCTTTTCTTCCTTTTTTGTGCTGTCCCAAAGAAAAGACGAGTATAATTTGAATTTATTTTCATCACTGACGTATCTGTAAAATGACATGACTGTGTCAGCTGGCTAACAAAAAGAAATTACACAAAAATGAGCTTCTTATTATAAGAAGTAGACTCATAACACGTTCTTCAAAAATCGTAACACTGCTCATTTCCATACAATTTTTTTTTTTAATATATTGACCACTGCTCTCAAGGTCCAAAGAGAGAGAGTGAAAAATTATTATTAAAATATCATAAAAGTAGTTCATACAATACATAGCTGCTGTATGGTCCCAGAAAGCTTGGAATATAGAGTGACTCTTGTTTATAGACTAGGGGGTCAAATGGTAAGAGAAAGGCATTACCTAATTTGGAAGAAAATGGGCGTGGAGGACTGAAGTTCCGTTAAGGAAGAGAACATCTGGGCAGCGTCAATGGAGATGATCTCTTTTCTCCTTTGTGATTAATACAGAAATAAAGCGTAAGCTCTGTATAAGGTAGGTTTTTATAAGTTGTTTTCCCCCACTGATGTGCGTTGAATTTGCGCTTGATTCAGTGATTAAGAAGGATTCGGCGGTTTGTTTTTAGACAGGACACTTCAGCCTGAGGAATGCTCCTTTTTCAACATCGCATAAAATATGGATTTAAACGCGTTTGTACTTTATATTTGGGCTTTGTTTTTTATATCTCTGCGTATGTTACAGACTTTTTGAACATTTATTACTGAACCTTATAACAGTTGCAACAATTCTATTTACGCGTTTTAGAAGATCAGAGATCGCATCGCTAAAAGCGAAACATTACATTCTACAACGAACCCCACGTTCATCAATGCTATTACAACCATCTTAACCACATTTTAGAGCTCTTTGATGTCAACCCATCTCACTAACCACACCCTTCACCACATTCTGGTCGAACGAAAGAGAAAGATGATCACGTTCAAAGCCGTGAGGTTTGATACTGTAACCAGAGATAATTTAGCAATATTTCTATTAAAATAATTGGGAGAAATTGGAACGGTCAACGGATGTAGATAGGAAGTCCCGCCCTACAGGTAAAAGAGCCAATCACATGTTAGATACAGACATCATCTGTCAATCAACTCCACTACTTGCATGCGCATTAGTTTGACAAACCGGAAAAATTGCTTTTTTTTTTTTTTTTTTTTTTTTTTTAGCGTAATCTGAGGTAAAGAACCACAATTTATTATTCCAGTGTTGTCAGATGTTTCTGCATATTTGAAGATTATGTCATAATTTACTCACCCCCATGTTCTTTCACACAGTGTCAGCGTGAGGATGAAGTACATAGGGGACATTTTAAATATATGAACGGCCACACATTTATAATTTAACTCTAAATATGTAACGCAGTTAAAATGAGTGGTTGTGTTCTAAAATGACCTGCATCACCCTAAAAAACATACCATACCTGAAAATAATATTACACCATTTTACCCTGCTAGAAAATAGAACAAAATAAAGAAAATTATCACACTTTTATTTTTTTAAGAAATACAGAGAAAAATACCATATAATTAGTGGCGGTTCGTGAGGAAATCAATAGTCTTAAATGACTGCAGTAGGCTTCAATATCCAGGGGTCAACATTAACACTTGTCCGGCAAAAGTTTGAATTTTTTTTTTGAAGGGGCAAGTGAAAGAGAATTTTACTTAACCAACCGGATAAGCAGGTTGATTAAAACGGCAATAACAAAAAAAAAATAAAAAAATAACCAGCTATATTTGTGATATGCTAGGCCTGTGTCACTTATTAGAAAGTTCATATTCTTATTCTGCTATTGAAAGTAATCCAGAGCACGTAATTTTATAATTCTCTAGCGATCTAGTAACAGCTGCACCCTGTTTGATTGACAGGCAGCGTAGGTGTGTGCTGAATGGTCAAATACACTTCAAAAGTCTTGGTGAGGTATTCATGTAAACACAGAGAGTGATGTCTAAAGTGAATGTAAACAGCGGAGAAAAAAGCGGATTTGTATTAAAATGTCGGACTTGTAAGTATAAATGTAAGCTAATAGACCTGCTGCCGTCTAGTGTGTCATTATAATAATCAAACAACCATAACAAGAAATGAGAAAACACTCACTGCTCTTGAATGGGTAACTTTAGTAGCTTTAAAAAGTATTAATGTATTATAATCATACAGTAAATACCAGTAGTAGTTTTGTTGCATTTCATTCTGAATGTTTACTTGAATGCTTGATAGCCTACTGCTTTTAAAATTTTTTAAAGCTGTTAAAAAGCACTGAATTTGAATTTTTTGGTTCTGTTATTTTTAATCTATTTCTACTCATTGCTGTTTTATATTGTTATTTTATTACTGACTATCTACTAGTCATGAATAATTAAGAACTTGAAAACATTCTTCCATAATTAACATATTAGTTAGTGTTATTATTTGTTGGGGTTTTAAAGCTGGTATTGAGAATCGACAAATTTCAAAATTCTACAGACTACTTAAATTTTGGTATTGTGATAACGTATAGCCTATATTGTACATGGTAGATCTTGCTGCAATAACATGATGAAAAAGTAGATCTCATTCCATAGAAGTGTGAGCATCCCTTCTGTTAATGGTGCCGTTGGAGGCTTTTCTTTATTTGACTACCATACATAACATAAAATAATTATCATATGACAATAGCCTCCTCCCCTACCCAGTGCAGTTTACATTTCTGTCGCAGAGAACTGAGTTGATTGCATAGGTACACTATTAGGTTGGTCATCGGTCATAATTTTAGAAAAATATACAACATAAACTTTGTCATGTTACTTGAGCATGTATATTAAATGTCCTTTTTTTACTCGTACAATTGTATGACCAATTTACTTGTCCAGAGGACAAGCACATGACAATGCTTAATATCGAGCCCTGATTTCATATACATATTATCATATATATTTTTTGCTGACAATGTTCCTGTACACAGATGAGCCCTTCCTAATATCTTAAAACAGTTTTTTATTATCGATGCTTTATAATTGTTCTGATCACCAACTTGACACTTGTCAATATGGTAAATAAATGGAAAGCAATCATGCAGTGCCATCTACAGACTGACAGATTTATAAATGAATGGAGGGCCTCATTCCAGCTAACATCTACTCACTAATTTGAAGAGGAACTCCATCCTCTATTTGACTTAGGCATCAGGATCCAAGTTGTTCTGGAGCTGTTTCTCGAGGCGCTTAGTTTCCGCACCTCTCAGAATGCGCTGCATTTCTCATAGGGCCACGTGAATATGTGTGTTTCTACACTGACAAATATCTGGTGCTAGCCAGTGTATTAGATTAAATATTTTAAACAGAGTCGGTTGAGATGAAGCAGTGAGAGATTTGCGAGCTGCTGGTGATGGGTGAGACCACAGAGGTAGTTTAGTTTTGTCACAAGTCTGTGTTTGTTTTGTAAGATGTCCTTTCCCCATCACTTGATCACTGACATGGAATTGCTGTTGTGTGTGTGTATATTGTAGTGTGTGTGTAATGACCCCGGACACATCGCTAAGGTTCCGCCCTATTCCAACCAGTGTTTAGAACTCACACGGGGCTGAATAAAATGTCAATATCCAATGTGAAAATTGGAAAATGTGTTAATTGCGTTTAAGAAAAATTAAAGGTGCTGTAAGCGATTTTAGCCAATCTAGAATTTCCATAAACTGAGCCGTTGGATTAGCCCAAAGGAGTTTTATTGAGACCAATATGATCAGAAGAGGTTGTCAAAAACAACAGCAGCAAAATAGCACCCACAACTGACAGCTGTTATAAAAATGGCATAAAATGTTATACAACATGGCATAAAAATGGCATTAAGCCTCAACAATTCGCTGCAACTACAGGTGCATCTCAATAAATTAGAATGTCGTGGAAAAGTTCATTTATTTCAGTAATTCAACTCAAATTGTGAAACTCGTGTATTAAATAAATTCAGTGCACACAGACTGAAGTAGTTTAAGTCTTTGGTTCTTTTAATTGTGATGATTTTGGCTCACATTTAACAAAAACCCACCAATTCACTATCTCAAAAAATTAGAATACATCATAAGACCAATAAAAAAAACATTTTTAGTGAATTGTTGGCCTTCTGGAAAGTATGTTCATTTACTGTATATGTACTTAATACTTGGTAGGGGCTCCTTTTGCTTTAATTACTGCCTCAATTCGGCGTGGCATGGAGGTGATCAGTTTGTGGCACTGCTGAGGTGGTATGGAAGCCCAGGTTTCTTTGACAGTGGCCTTCAGCTCATCTGCATTTTTTGGTCTCTTGTTTCTCATTTTCCTCTTGACAATACCCCATAGATTCTCTATGGGGTTCAGGTCTGGTGAGTTTGCTGGCCAGTCAAGCACACCAACACCATGGTCATTTAACCAACTTTTGGTGCTTTTGGCAGTGTGGGCAGGTGCCAAATCCTGCTGGAAAATGAAATCAGCATCTTTAAAAAGCTGGTCAGCAGAAGGAAGCATGAAGTGCTCCAAAATTTCTTGGTAAACGGGTGCAGTGACTTTGGTTTTCAAAAAAACACAGTGGACCAACACCAGCAGATGACATTGCACCCCAAATCATCACAGACTGTGGAAACTTAACACTGGACTTCAAGCAACTTGGGCTATGAGCTTCTCCACCCTTCCTCCAGACTCTAGGACCTTGGTTTCCAAATGAAATACAAAACTTGCTCTCATCTGAAAAGAGGACTTTGGACCACTGGGCAACAGTCCAGTTCTTCTTCTCCTCAACCCAGGTAAGACGCCTCTGACGTTGTCTGTGGTTCAGGAGTGGCTTAACAAGAGGAATATGACAACTGTAGCCAAATTCCTTGACATGTCTGTGTGTGGTGGCTCTTGATGCCTTGACCCCAGCCTCAGTCCATTCCTTGTGAAGTTCACCCAAATTCTTGAATCGATTTTGCTTGACAATCGAAAGGCTGCGGTTCTCTTGGTTGGTTGTGCATCTTTTTCTTCCACACTTTTTCCTTCCACTCAACTTTCTGTTAACATGCTTGGATACAGCACTCTGTGAACAGCCAGCTTCTTTGGCAATGAATGTTTGTGGCTTACCCTCCTTGTGAAGGGTGTAAATGATTGTATTCTGGACAACTGTCAGATCAGCAGTCTTCCCCATGATTGTGTAGCCTAGTGAACCAAACTGAGAGACCATTTTGAAGGCTCAGGAAACCTTTGCAGGTGTTTTGGGTTGATTAGCTGATTGGCATGTCACCATATTCTAATTTTTTGAGATAGTGAATTGGTGGGTTTTTGTTAAATGTGAGCCAAAATCATCACAATTAAAAGAACCAAAGACTTAAACTACTTCAGTCTGTGTGCATTGAATTTATTTAATACACGAGTTTCACAATTTGAGTTGAATTACTGAAATAAATGAACTTTTCCACGACATTCTAATTTATTGAGATGCACCTGTATAATACTATGAAAATGCACAAGATGATTGACAGGCAGACAGCATCAGAGACCGCGGCCCAGTGTTAATCTCATCAACTAATTCACTGACGAAAACGTTCGTTGACGAAGGGTTTTTTGATTTCGTCAACGATAACAAAGACGAGACGAAAAAGGCACATCATGACGATAATTAAACTATTTTATTAAAACATACTATTGACGAAAATATGACGAGATAAAAATTATACTGCAAGATATTAACAGTGCTATATATGAAAAGGAGAAGAAACATCTATAGAATCTGTATATAGAAGAAGATATTAGATACAGACAGGGTTGGGAGGGTTACTTTTGAAATGTATTCTATTACAGATTACAGAATACGTGCTGTAAAATGTAATTTGTAACATTTTCCGTTAGATTACTCAAGGTCAGTAACATATTCTAAATAATTTGGATTACTTCTTCAGCACTGGTAGATTTTTTTTCACTTGTTTTGACTATAAAAACTTAAAATAACACATGTTAAAAATACATTCTCTGAAAAACCTAATTATCATATGCAGTGTTGTTTCTAAAACAAGATAAATCAAATTGATCTCTTTTTAAGGATTTTTTTATATTTTTACAGGAAAACAATACAAAAATTATTATCAAGAAAAAGATTTTTGCCCTAATATCAAAGGTCTTACTAGAAAAAATGAAATTATGATCCAACCTGAATTTTCTTTTTTCTTCTTTTTTTCTCTCCCTTTTTTCTCCCCAATTTGGAGTGCCCAATTCCCAATGCGCTCTAAGTACTCATGGTGGCGTAGTGACTCGCCTCAATCTGGGTGGCAGAGGACAAATCTCAGTTGCCTCTGCATCTGAGACTGTCAATCCGCGCATCTTATCACGTGGCTTGTTGAGCGCGTTACCGCGGAGACATAGCGCTTGTGGAGGCTTCGCGCTATTCTCCGTGGCATCCACGCACAACTCAACATGCGCCCCACCAAGAGCGAGAACCACATTATGGTGATCACGAGGAGGTTACCCCATGTAACTCGACCCTCCCTAGCAACCAGACCAATTTGGTTGCTTAGGAGACCTGGATGAAGTCACTCAGCATGCCCTGGATTCGAACTCGCAACTCAAGGGGTGGTAGTCAGCGTCTTTACTCGCTGAGCTACCCAGGCCCCCCCAATGTGAATTTTCTTGATAAAAAAACATGATCGTGCCTGGTAACATGTGCATGTAAAATGGCTAGAAATAGCATTTTAGTTTAGTGTAAAGCTGACAATTTACACAAGGTTTATTTTTATTTCTTCTGCTCCAAACTTACTTCAAACTTACTTCTCTGTCTGCTCATATGAATGTAACACATCATAAGAAAGTGTTTCACTGCTGCTCAAACACTCTTTAGGTCGCATCATTTATATGTATAAATGTTTTCCATCTGAAAGGACTAAATATTAAATGAAACACATGACAATAAAATGCAAAGTAATCTCTTCAGTAATCAAAATACTTTTTGAATGTAACTGTATTCTAATTACCAATGATTTAAATGGTAACTGTAGTGGAATACAGTTACTTATATTTTGTGTTTGAAATACGTAATCCTGTTACATGTATTCCGTTACTCCCCAACCCTGGATATAGATACATCTAACCCATTAATAATTGGGAATTTCTCCTCTTGAGCTACGTGAGTTGAACACAGGCAAAATGGACCGCTTCACAACGGGGTAAATACCTCATTCAAATGCATCCTATTTATACATTATTTTAATCACTATAGTAGCCTATATTCACAACATATACGTAATATAACAACCAGAGGTGGGTAGTTACACACTACATTTACCCTGTTACATTTAAAAAAAATACTTTTAGAGTAGGTTTAAAAGTGGGTACTTTTTACTCTCACTCAAGTATATTTCTAATTAATTTTCTTTACTTTTACTTCTTTACAATGTGTGGCGTTACATTACTGGGTTTAATTTTAATTAATGTGTAATTTATTGAGAGATTATTGAATGGGACTTTTAGAGAGGGGAAGTTCACACAGCTGCGCGCGCTGAGTCGTGTCACAGACTGTACGGTGTAATGAGATGGTCATTTTCAGGGTGATAATGTAATGACATCAGCTCTTATGACATAAGTTTTTAAGTGTACATTTTTAAATCAGTGCAGCAATATATCAGTGCGCTTTGTCCCGCGTCCCGCATGTAATAAGCAGTACTTATGCATTTACTCCGCGCCCTCGCGGGGGTACTGGAAACTATCGCAGCTACTTCAGGCGGATGAACTGTATAAATCCATGTAAACATCCAAGTTAAGTGTAACTTCACTGCCATTCGCGTGATCGACAACTGGAGCTTGAAGAAACAGCATTTCTGCGCGTGCACAGTGAGGTGCGCGTATGGAAAGCAAAGAGGGTCAGAATTCACCGTATTATGTTTTGAAACGCCGTACGCCGTCACGCGTTAAGTTAACGCGCGTTATTTTAGCGCCTCACGTAACTTAATTAGCGCATTCATTTGCTCATGTATATAACTCCTCATCTATCGCGTTTGAGGTATCTACGGCAAGTCGGAGGATTCAAATAATTAACGGCAACGATTTATTTTGTTTCACAGTGCAAACGCACATTAAATGACTGCACCCGACTTTTGTTGACACATAATCCACGACCTGATGTACTTCTGTCATCACTTAATAGGTAAGGATTTTGTCTCCGCTGTCCAAAACTGTTTATTCAACTACTCACACAGAATTTGACTCAGGGTTTGAGTTCAGGTTTAACAGCTAGGTGACTAACTAAACTGGCTATTTGTTTTCACAAACTTTGCAAGCTAACTAAAATAGCAAATTCTTTCAAAACGTGAAAAAACATTCTTAGTGATTCCAAACTCCTGAAAAGTTGTGTGTGTGTGTGTGTGTGTGTGTTGCAAGTATTGGAAAAGCACTGATGTACTCATTCTCATAACTATTTTTTCATTTTCAGAATTGAAACCATGCATAGGAGTCTGGAGTGGGCAAGGGGGAGACTTCTAAATGCTCAGGCTGCAGATTAAATAATCCATGGGAAAACAGAGTTTATTCAGATGGTTCAGAATTTAGACAAGAGAACACACGAAGGAAAATGTCATCACATTGAAATGAAACTCATTCAAAGATTAAAATAAAAATGCTTTTCTTGTTGAGGTTGTTCTGAATAGTAATTATTGAGACAATCATAATATCATTCAAAAATCATATAGTTCATGGAATAATTGTTTACTTTGCTACTTACTCAATAGTCTAAAACAAAGCATGGCAGAATAATATTTCTTCAGACGGATCTGGGTATCGACCGCCATTGGTTAGTGGATCTCAAGGTGCACCATCTTATTCCATTACTCGGAGTCAGCTGTCATTTCAGATGTCTTGCAGTTTTACAGTACCACAGATAGCAGATATTCTCCACACATCTTTATCTACAATCAAAAGATGATTAGGGTAAGTTGTGATTGTATTACATTCACTGTAAAAAGTGGAAATCTGCAATGTTTACTTGCTCTTTATTCATGATCTAACCCATAAAATGTGTTCTGTTGGTGTAACAATGTATTGAGGCTGATTCAGTCATGTTAAGTCATATTTTTGAGTTTAATAAAATGAATTAATTTTCATTTTACAATATCCACACATTTTAGGTTAACATTTTTTTGTAAGTAAAAAAATATTTATACAACAGCTAGTTCCGGTCCTCTAATCTGATTCACACACTTGGATATTTAGTTTTTGCATCACATAAAATTTAAAAAACTAAAGTTTACATTTCTCTTGTAAAATCATTTAAAAAGGGCAATCTTAAAATTTGCATTTTGCTTATTACTGCCCTGATGAAGCATTGACAGATATTTACCTGTATATATATATATATATATATATATATATATATATATATATATATATATATATATATATATATATATAAAAAAAAAAAAAAAAAAAAAAACTGCATTTACACAAATTATCCTGTTCAAAGGTTTATATCCCTTTGATTCTTAATTTTGTGTGTTGCTTCCTCAATGATTAGTGACTGTTTGTGTCTTTTAAGATAGTTGTGTATGAGTCCCTGATTTGTCCTGAGCATTGAATCTGCCCACAAAAATCCATAAGGTACTGCATATTCTTTGGTTTCCCAGCACCTTCTGCAAACTCTTCTCAAAAATTACTTGTCTACTAAAGACAATTAAGGCACTGAAACATAACTATTTCAAAAGGTGCAAACATTCATTGATTCTCAATAAGGTAACACACTACATTAAAAAACAAGTGGACATCATCTGAGCTGTAGCCTTGTGGGCAATGCTCCAACATGGTGCAGATGAATCACAGGTGACCCGAGTTCAAATCCCAGCTCATGAGGTCCTTTCCTGATCCCATGCCCACTCTTCTCCCCTGTCATTTCCTGTCTCCTCTATTCTTTCCCTGTCTAATATGTATTTGTGGGATTTATGTACATATCTATTATGCAGCTTATAAAGGGCATTACTACAGTACATTAAAATGTTATCTCATATATCTAATATTTATATAAATTATGAAAGAGGTGTGTAAATGTATGCTATTGACTGTAAATAAAATGTTTAGTACTTCTGGAAAAATACTTCTTAAATTAATTTTGACTATAGTCAAAGCAGTAGTCTAGAAAAAAAAGTTTGATACTACAAGGTACTTCTCACTTTCTTGTAACCCAGACCCCCACACACATGACAAATAAGCTTGCCAAATAAAAAATTGAATTGCTTTACTGTACATTGAATTACTCATTTCAGTTTTATGTGATGCAAAAACTAAATATTCAAGTGTGAATCAGATTAGAGGACCGGAACTAGCTGTTGTATAAATATTTTTTTACTGACAAAAAATTGTTAACCTAAAATGTGTGCATGTAGTAAAGATGGTGCACCTTGTGATCCACTAACCAATGGTGGTCGATACCCAGATCCGTCTGAAGAAATATTATTCTGCCATGCTTTGTTTTAGACTATTGAGTAAGTAGCAAAGCAAACTAAACAATTATTCCATGAACTATATGATTTTTGAATGATAATATGATTGTCTCAATAATTACTGTTAAGAACAACCTCAACAAGAAAAGCATTTTTACTTTAATCTTTGAATGTGTTTCATTTCAGTGTGATGACATTTTCCTTCATGTGTTCTCTTGTCTAAATTCTGAACCATCTGAATAAACTCTGTTTCCCATGGATTATTTAATCTGCAGCCAGAACATTTAGAAGTCTCCCCCTTGCCCACTCCAGACTCCTATGCATGGTTTCAATTCTGAAAATGTAAAAAATAGTTATGAGAATGAGTACATCAATGCTTTTCCAATACTTGCAACACACACACACACACACACACATATACTCAACTTTTCAGGAGTTTGGAATCACTAAGAATGTTTTTTTTTTTCACGTTTTGAAAGAATTTGCTATTTTAGTTAGCTTGCAAAGTTTGTGAAAACCAATAGCCAGTTTAGTTAAGTCACCTAGCTGTTAATCCTGAACTCAAATCATGAGTCAAATTCTGTGTGAGTAGTTGAATAAACAGTTTTGGACAGTGGAGACAAAATCCTTACCTATTAAGTGATGACAGAAGGACATCAGGTCGTGGATTATGTGTCAACAAAAGTCGGGTGCAGTCATTTAATGTGCGTTTGCACTGTGAAACAAAATATATAGTTGCCGTTAATTATTTGAATACTTCGACTTGCCGTAGATACCTCAAACGCGATAGAGGAGGAGTTATGTACATGAGCAAATGAATGCGTTAATTAAGTTACGTGAGGCGCTAAAATAACGCGCGTTAACTTAACGCGTGACGGCGTACGGCGTTTAGAAAACGGCGTTTAAAAGCTTAATACGGCGATACAAAACACGTGAATTCTGACCCTCTTGGCTTTCCATATGCGCGGGGCGTGTGAGATGTGCGGCCGCGAGGCAATCGTATGGTGAAGAGAGTTGCTGTGTCTGCAATCGTCCACTCATTCACTATTTCCTATATAGTGAATGGCAGTTAGTGCACTATATCTCAACAGTAAGTGAACGAAATGAGTGAATTCGGACGTGAGTGACGGAGCTCTGGGGCTGTCGCAGAAACAAGGCCACATATGAAATTTTAAAATACTTGGGCCTTACTTGTTATTCTTATTAAATAATATATTAATACAATAAATCTTCATTCAGTTTGTCATTTTTAATATATACTGTGTGTTAATATAAAGAGTAAGCAAATTTTATCAAATGAGTAAATTTTAAAATGTATCTATGTTTTGCCTCTCTATATGTTATTATGTTTTTTTAATCAAGTAATGATTTGTCAAAGAGTAATTTACTGCATTCAGCATGAAATAAAACATTGCAGGAGTGTAGGAAGCAGTAAACTCCCAGCTCGTACGTATTTTCCGTGGTGGATTGTGGGAGATTAACCACTGTCCAGTCTACATCAAATGTACACTTGAAATTAGAGTGCATTGTGGGTAAGAATGAGTGAACAAAAGTAGGGAACGAGTGGCTCACTCAGAATTCAGACACTCCTACAAAATAGCGGACACTCGAAATAGTGCACTATATAGTGGATAGGGGGTGGTTTCAGACACAGCGAGTGTTCTGTGACTGGAGTTGGTGCCCTACGTAGGCTGCGTACTCTGCATTTAGAGAGCGGCGGTACTGCTGTACAGAACTAATTGTCTAAATACTTATGACAATGAAAACTGTAACTACGCTGAAATAAGAATCCGCACAGGACTTTAAAAGCTATGAAATAGCGAAAGAAGGCATTAATAAAGCATGATCTTGCTTTGGTTTATATTTCAGCATTATATATAATGTCCTTGTGGTACATTTTTCACATTTTCACTGTAATAATTACTAGAAATGTTTCCAAACCTCTCTTCTTATTGACAAATTCATCCAGATCTGACAAGAGGCCTTAAAGGGATAGTTCACCCAAAATTACAATTCTCATTATTTACTCACCCTCTTGCCACCCCAGATGTGTGTGACTTGAAGATGAAGATTTTTAGAAGAATTTCTCAGCTCTGTAGGTCCATACAATGCAAGTGAATGGGTGGCAACATTTTAAAGCTAAACAAAATCACATAAGTCAGCATAAAAGTAATCTATAAGACTTTAGTGGTTAAATCAGTGTATTCAGAAGTGATGTGAGAGGTGTGGATGAGAAACAGAGGAGCAGATCACTTTCACATTCTTCTTGTGTTTTTGGTGATTCACATTCTTCACTGCATATCACCCCCTGCTGTCTAGCAAAAAATGACAAATATTGATCTGTTTCTCACCCACACCTATCATATCACTTCTGAATACATGGATTTAACCACTAGAGTCTTATGGATTACTTTTATGCTGCCTTTATGTGCTTTTTGAAGCATCAAAATTTTGGCCTACAGAGCTAAAATATTCTTTTAAAAATCTGAATTTGTGTTCTGCAGAAGAAAGGAAGTCATACACATCTGGGATGGCATGAGGGTGAGTAAATGATGAGAGAATTTTCATTTTTGGGTGAACTACACCTTTAAAGTGATAGCTCAGCCATAATTTAATATTCTGTCATCATTTCCCTATCCTCATGTTGTTCTAAACCAGTGTGACGCTATGCATTATGTGGAACACAAAATATGTTAGTCAGAATGTTAGGGACTGACAGTCTCACTCACCATTCACTTTCAAAATATATAGAAAAAAAACATTCACTGAAAGTAAATAGTGACTCAGGCAAACATTCTGTCTAATATCTCCTTATTGTGTTGCATGGAAGAAAGAAAGTCATATGGGTTTGGAACAACATGATGGTGAATGATGACAGAATTTCCATTAATAATAATACTAATTCTGTAATACATGTTAAATGTGTATTATGTAATGGAATATAGGGGAGTAAATGTCTATTATGTCATTTGTGAAAGTAACAAGTTACACACTACTTGAGTATTCTTTTAATTGGATACTTTCTTACTTTTACTCAAGTAATTATTTATGTTAGTACTTTTACTTCTACTTGAATAATTCTTTTTTTGAAGTAATTGTACTTTTACTTGAGTACAGTTTTTGGCTACTCTACCCACCTCTGATACAACTTACATCTGCACAGTGAAGCGAATGAACAGGTGAACTTGAACTAAATGAAGCACTAGTCAGAATATGCGTAATTCGCGTTGCGTAACTTGCGTTGTGAAATACACTGTTTCCGTAAGAAACATGCTACAGGCAATGTAATATCCTTTCAATGAAAATTAATAAGTCTCTAAAGCATGAAGAATTCAGAGTACAGTAGGCTAATTTCTAAAAAGTAGCTACTATTCATTATTATTTTAGGAGCTCAATGACAGTAGGCTAGTATAGTTATATATTTGATACATTTTTATGTTAGAAAATGTTTATAATTTTTTCGTCAATGTTTGAATATTTGATTAAAGTTTGGTCTGTTACACATTTTTTTGTCCATTTTGCACATTGTCATCAACTAAAATATTTTATTTTTTGTAAAATTATGTCACTTTCACCAGACTTAAACTGACTAAAACTATTGAATATGAGATGACGAAATATTGACTAATTTTAAAGGACATTTTCATCAAAAGACTAAAACTATGACTAAAACAAAAATGTCTGAAAAAATGAACACTGCCGCTGCCCGGGGAAAGTCTAAAGCTGTCAAAGATACAGGTGAGATATCTCACAACACTTATTTCATTAATATCATTTAGGGAGTGGGACATTTTTTTGCATACTTTTCCATGAAAAAAAAAATTGCTTGCAGAACCTTTAACACATTAAACATTTTAAATTAATCGCATGTGTTAATGCGTTAATTTTGACCGCTCTAATTATAATAGAAACAGTAAAAAGTCAACGTAGGATAATAAATACTGTATTAGCATTAGTTCATCAACACCAGATTATCATTTATCAATAATAAATAATCAGTAATTGCTTGTCATAATTTCTTTTCTATTAAAATAATGTTTATATATATATACATCCAATAATGTCTATGCTTCATATGTGTGCTTGGTTTTTTTATAACATCTAGTATTAACAATCATGCATTAGTCCATATACTATTTACACCGATCAGCCAAAACATAAAAACCACCTGCCTAATATTGTGTAGGTCCCCCTTGTGCTGCCAAAACAGCGGCAACCCGCATATCAAAATAGCATTTTAAGATTATATTCTTTTCACCACAATTGCACAGAGTGGTTATCTGAGTTACCATAGACTTTTTCAGTTCTAACCAGTCTGGCCATTCTCTGTTGACCTCTCTCATCAACTGCCCCTCACCAGAGGTTTTTTGTTTTTGGCACCATTCAGAGTAAATTCTAGAGAATGTTGTGTGTGAAAATCCCAGGAGATCAGCAGATACAGAAATCCTCAAACCAGCCCGTCTGATAACAACAATCATCCATGCGATTATCTAATCAGCCAATCATGTAGCAGCAGTGCAGTGCATAAAATCATGCAGATACGGGTCAGGAGCTTCAGTTAATGTTCAGATCAACCATCAGAATAGGGGAAAAAATGTGATCTCAGTGATTTGGACCGTGGCATGGTTGTTGGTGCCAGATGGGCTGGTTTGAGTATTTCTGTAACTGCTGATCTCCTGGGATTTTCATACACAATAGTTTCTAGAATTTACTCTGAATGGTGCCAAAAGCAAAAAACCTCCAGTGAGGGGCAGTTCTGTTGAAGGTCAACAGAGAATGGCCAGACTGGTTTGAACTGACAAAGTCTACGGTAACTCAGATAACCGCTCTATATAATTGTGGTGAAAAGAATAGCAACTCAGAATACTATTTTGAGATGAGGGTTGGCACTGTTTTGGCGGCATGAGGGGGACATACACAATATTAAGCAGGTGGTTTTAATGTTGTGGATGATCAGTGTATATATGTAATATACACATAATATATATGTAATATATAATACATAATATATAAATATTTTACCAGATGAGTTTTTTTTTAATTAATATTCACATGATGATTTGTTATTATTCATGCAATGTTTGTGTTTATGGGGCAAGTTCCATATAATCTTGTTTTCTTTGAATGCCCACGCTTCAATTTAGAACACCTAAAAATAACAAAAATGCATTGAATTGAGGATAAAAACTATGGATGAATATTTTCAGTGATGATAATCAGTCGATCTCTACTGCATCTGCTGAATTTCTGAAGTATGGAACCACTGGACACTTTTCTATCCCATTAAGCCACGGGAGCTGAGGAGCTGTCAGTTTCTAAACACTTAATTAAAAAAATTCAAGTGTTAGTGCAGTGTTGTACATATTTAAAAATACCATAGTAAATTATTTTTGCAGTTGACAAGATAATGCCTATTCTCCTTTATAAACTAAAGTATAATAAACAATAATAAACTCTGTAATTACTGTTTTTTCCTTTTTTTTTTTTTTTTTGCAGACTCACCTGAATGACAAACAACACACCCTCATTTAGCAATACAATTGGATTTTAAAAAAAAGTACGTCTTTTACATCTGAAAGTTCTCTGACGGAATACACTTCCAATCATGCCACTAGTGGTCTTGCAGCCCTCCCGTCTCATGTGGGCACGTTTGGCAGCTCTGGTGTTCACATGTGTGGCGTTTAGTGTGGCCTCCCATGGAGGTTTCCTCTCTAGTGGTATGGGCGACTGGAGTGTGTTCTGCTGGGCATTTAGCTTTGCTGGCACTGTGGTGGTTTTACTTGTGGAGCTCATGGGTCTACAATCACGTGTCCCTGTGTCCTGGAACAACTTCCCTATTACATTTGCCTGTTATGCTGCACTTCTCTGCCTGTCTGCTTCCATCATCTTCCCCCTCTACTTCCTTAAGGGCAATCAGTACCTCGGTGAGATCCGGGACCACAGAATTGCATCCTCTGTGTTTTCCTGTCTGGCCACCTTAGCTTACCTGGTAGAGGTGAGTCTATCACGGGCACGACCAGGGGAAGTGGCCGGATACATGGCAACAGTTCCAGGCCTTCTGAAGGTATGCGAAACCTTTGTGGCCAGTGTCATATTCATATTCATCAGTGACCCCATTTCTTATGACAGTCACTCTGCTCTTAAATGGTGTATGGCTGTCTACTGCATCTGTTTTGTGATATCAGCCACAATCGTGGTGTTGTGCATAGGGGAATGTACAGGGTGTCTTCCTTTCCCATTTGCAAAGTTCCTTTCTGCCTACGCCCTACTGGCTGTTGCCATGTACCTCACTGCCACTATTATTTGGCCAGTGTTCAAGTTTGACAGCCGTTATTCCAGAAGTTCCGGCAGGCCATACTGGGATAAATTGGTTGCTGTGGCCGTTCTCACCGCTCTCAACTTCCTTATCTACCTGGCAGATCTGGCATATTCTGCCCGACTGGTATTTGTCTCCGCCTGAGTGAACAAGTTATCATCTTTTCCAAACATTGACAGAAGTTTTTGAAAGGTAAAGAGTTGGGGATAGCCCTTCATTCCAAGTTTCTGGTGCATGAGGAATATGTCCATTAAATAAGATTGTATTATTGAAAATGTAATGTGATGTTTAGATGTGTTTTCTGTACATACCACTGCTGAATCCAAATTGCTGTGTTAAACTACTGTACGTTTTTGTGCTGTTTTATGTAACATGAAGCTTATTTGTTACATACACTACCAGTCATAAGGTTGGACACACTTGGCTGAATTTATGTTTTTCATGATCTTAAAGGCCTTTTGATCTGAAGGCTTATGTTTAATCAGTACCACCATGAATTTACAGCATTTTTTCCCCTGATAATTGAGGCCCAAATTGACTGAATTTGCTTAGGCTTTTCTCAAAAATTGTGATGCCATTTGTGGCATTTTTGTGTTGTTTTAAAGTGAAATCTCACAAATCATAGTATTGGCTAGTTGTGTAATTTGGGTCAATGACAGCAGAAGTGTGATTACCTGTAATTATTTTAGTGCATAAAAACTGAATATGCAGTAAGCAAGCAAATATAAATATGCACAAACAGCATACATTTAAAGGGTTAGTTCACCCAAAAATAAAAATTCTCATTTACTCACCCTCATGCCATCCCAGATGTGTATAACTTTTTCTTCTGAAATATCTTAGCTTAGTAGGTCCTTAAAATACAAGTGGATGGTAATAAGACCTTTGAATCTCCAAAAAGAACAGACAGTCAGCATAAACGTCATCCATACGACTCCACAGGTTAAATTAATGTCTTCTAAAGCGAAGAAGCATGTGACGTTTTCGCGTTGGCATGTTCACGTGAGAACAGACGCACATGCAACACACCCAGAAGAGCAGCGCTGTTTACAACTGAGTAGGAGGAACACTGTACAGAAGCTTGGTTGGTTTTATTGGTTTATTTACTCTCAGTGGGGCGTTTGTGTTCTCAACCTGGATGTCTCAACAGAGAGAAAAACATGAGATTACATCCATAACATGCCAATGCGAATATGTCACGAGACCACGTGAACTTTGTCCTGTTGTGAATGCGCATATGGCTGCTGACTGGAAGCAATGATTTATCGGTAAAAACTACTTAAATATAGATCTTTTTCACAGCAAAAGCGATCGTTTCTTTATGTTGATTGTCTGTTCTTTTTGGAGATTCAAAGGTCTAATCACCATTCACTTGCATTTTAAGGACCTTGTGAGCTGAGATATTCTTCTGTTTTTCTTCAACTGTGTTCTACTGAAGAAAGAAAGTCATACACATCTGGGATGGCACAAGGGTGAGTCAACGATGAGAGAATTTTATTTTTTGGGTGAACTATCCATTTAAGAGGTGAAATCCGTCATATGGCTAATATGAGTTCAATAGAAGACCTTTCATTCATTTTATATTAAAAAAAATTATCCTCAGTGGACATTCCAAGTAAACTTTGACAAAATAGTAGACATACAACAAAAATGTAAACTAAAAACACATAGAATGAGGATTCAATAATGATGGGGATGCAAGATAATTTATTAAACACAAAAATAACATGGAGTTATAACAACTATTACAATAATAAGCATTTTTCCAAATCATTTTATTCTTCTTTAATGTCGTTTATAGTAAGACAGTGAAATTGGACAGATGGGCAACAGCCCAATCCACATTTGAATGACAAACAAATCTGTAAAATACTGTTCTACAAATCCAAATCAGTATTAAGTACCAGTAACTACTTTGTACAAAAAGTGGCTTTTAAGATAGTAGCTATAATTTGTCTCTACAAAAGGTCAGTGGAAACTGTTGAAACAACTAGGCATTGCTCCAACTGGGGTCGTGAATAGTCAATCAGAATTATTATACATGGACTATTTATAAGGATAGAGAAAGCTGCGGCACACACATTTAGGGAACATTGAAACTACAGCAGTGTGTGAATGCAGTACTAAAAAGTCATGAATATTAGTAAACTTGTTAAAGTAACTTTATCCAAAAACTTATTTATTAAACATTTTGTCAACAGGAACGGTAAACACTATATCCCCCAAGTAATGTTCAATTCAGTAAATCGAATAATAAATCGTGTAATTGATATAAACATAAATGAATATACGTATGCAGTTAGCAAGTTAAAATCAGTTACCATCTCCCGTAAAACTTACGTCCTTAGACAGATGTCCTGAACCTCCATTTTCGTGCATTGTTTTTTCTTCAGACATGGAGAGTTGGAGCGGATAGTGAAGGAAAGCTGAGTGTGCAGAACTGTTAACTAGGCAAAGGATGGCTACTTTGAAGAATCTAGAATATAAGATAGGTAAACCACATAACTCCCATACTTCCAATTTTTATGACTTAAACATTATTCTAAAATTTGGAGGAGAGTGAATGTGAGTAGTCCTTTTGGCTGGTAGTGTAAGTTTTATCAATGGCACATAGCATCACAATAGAATTTCAGAAGTTATGTTTCTGCCAAAAGATTTATTTACTAAGTTTGCATAGAATAAAGAAAACAAACAAAATACATTAGATTTATTTTATATGATCAAATATATTTTGAATACAAATAAATTCTGATTCTGATGTGTTAACCAGTATTTTAAACATTATTTTCTTGCAGCTTATGAACCCTTATTGAAATCCATTGCCTTGAAGGGTTCCTTGATTTATAATGTCTAAATATATATCCAATGCATAACTTGTGATAATATCTAGAAATTAAGTTTGTTCCAACATTGGTCAGCTAGTGCTTAGAGCACTGAAGCCATCTACTTGACATAGTTATTTTGTGTATTTTTTTTTTTTTTTTAATTATTATTCAAGCAGATGTCACCAAAGACCCAATCTGTGATATTCTGACACTCTATTTACTGAAATGGTTTTTACTGTAATGAAGATAACATAAAATGTGCATATTTTCTATTCAAAATGAATGGTGTAATTTAGAGCTAAACAAGGTCTAAACAACATACAATCTCCTCTTAAAAATGCACAACTTTGTTTTTACTTCAGTAAAATTAGTGTTTTTACATATCTTTAAAAAAATCAAATAAAAAAAAATAATACACGTGTGTTTGGGATATTTTTTACCCATAAACACCACACGCACAAGGGTTAAATGTTTTTTTATTACAAAACCTTTCATTTCATGACATATGCCAATACAGAAGACAATATTTCTTACAAACCCATACACACACACACAAAAAAAAAAAAAACATACAAAAGTTTTACATATGTTTACAAAACAGACAGAGAGAGAACATGGTGTAGGAAATCATATTCTTGCACAAAGTTGCAAGTTCTGTTAAGGTTGTAAAGTGTTGCATTCAAAGAGAGGAGAAAATAAATTCTGAAAGTAACCTCAATTCTGGTTTCAAAAGAGGACTCAGCTCTCCTGGTATTTTTAATTTTTTTTAAACGGCCCAGGGGCCGTATTCACAAAACATCTTAAGGCTAAATGTAGCTCCTAACTTACCGATTTAGGAAAAACTCTTAAAAATCAATCCTTATTTGAGGACACCTACATTTTTGCTCAAAGAGTATCTCACAAAGCGTTTTAGCGCTAAAACCAGCTCCTAAATCTGTGAAAAGTTAGGGGTAGTCAAGAGGACTCCTAAGTCACTAAGACCAAATCACAAACAATCCTATAATGGCTGTTGCCGGCAATCCGCCTCGGAACATAAACATTTTAGAAACATTTCATGATAATGAGCTTTTAAAAAGGTATCGCCTTAATCGCGAGGGTATAATGAGTGTAGTAGAGCTAGTCAGGGATGCAGTCACTTCACCAACAAATAGAAACAACCCAATAACACCAGAGGTCAAGGTTTTGACAACTCTACGCTACTTGGCCACAGGAAAAATGCAGCTATGCAACGCAGAAGAACTAGGTATATCTCAGCCATCCGTCAGTAGAATATTGCATCATACAATAAATGCCCTCTCCAAACCCCACATTGTCCAACAATTCATATGGTTTCCTCTTGATGTTCGTCAACTACAAAGAAACAAAGCCCAATTCATGGCCATAGCTAGACTATCCAGTGTAGTTGGTGCTATAGATGGGACACATGTCCGAATCATTGCACCATCACAAGATGAACACGCATTTTTAAACAGAAAAAAAAAATTCATAACATTAACACCCAGGTGGTTTTTGATGCCAACTACAATATTCTGGACATTGTCACCAAGTGGCCAGGTGCAACACATGACTCCCGGATCCTACAGGAGAGTGGCCTCAGGCTGCTGTTTGAGAGGCATCATGTCCCAGCTGGATGTCACTTGGTGGGGGACAGTGGCTATCCCTGCAGGACGTGGCTCCTCACGCCTTACATCCACCCACAGCCGGGACCTCAGTTAAATTACAACAGGTAAGCTCACAAAATGTTTGCTTTCCTTTTGAAATTATAGTTATATTGGTCACACAAACACCTTAAATAAAAAGTATTGACAAAAAAAAAAAAAAAGATGTTACATATAGAACATGTACTGTATTGAACTTTTCAATATGTATTCACAGTCTCACTCAAGACGTTATATGTTTTAGAGTCCACAAGAAAACTTGCAGTGTTGTGGAAAGGGGCATTGGGCAGATGAAACATCGTTTTCCTGCCCTACATGGGGAAATCCGGCTAACTCCAGAGAAAGCAAGCAGGATCATCACTGTCTGTGCCATTCTGCACAACCTGTGAAAAAACAAAATATCCCACAGCCAGAGGAGTATGAAGATGATGACGACGATGTTGCTGCTGCTGATGAAGGCGGAGTGGCTTTTCACATACTACAAAAGTGGATTGGCATACAGGGACCACTTGACCAATACACACTTTGGGTAAACCATCACAACAACAATATCCTGCTAATAAGAGCAGCATCACAGACTAGGAGAGTAATGTCACTTTTCAGCTCGAATAGTGTGATAGTGCAGATACATGGACCTTGGTTTACCAAGCTATAATTAAGTACTTAAATTCCAATTATTGTAGCTTTACCTTGCATCTACACAAATTAGTCAAAACACAAGTTATTGTAATGTATTTATTCAAGAGATTCTCTATCTTTAATCATCTTCAGTTTCTGAGAATAGTACTCCTCCTGTAAGTGGAGGAGCCTCTCCTGTGTGTCGAGGAGCCTGTGCGGTTTCTTTAATAAACTCATTTTGAGCTCCAATTTCTGTTCCAACAGAGATGCTGATGGAGCAGGACCACCACCAGTCGCTGCAGGACTGGCAGGAGCAGGGCCTGAAGAGAGGGTGGCAGGAGCCAGGGGGAAAGAATAAGGGGGGCAGGAAGAAGGGGGGTAGGAGCATTGCCATGATTGGCAACTGAAGTGTTGGCCCTAAAAGAGAGAGAGTGTTTTGGCATCTTATTTTGTCTAGCCTATGTATCTTTGTGAGGCATTTACAAAATGATTATTATTTTGAAAGTCATTGTAATTATATGATTCTTAATTTATTTATTAAACATGAGAATCATTAATGACTGTCCCAGCTGTAAATTATTATATGAGGCAAATTTTCCATAAAAAAAAAAAGAAAAAAACATACCCATCAAGTTCGTCCAGCAATTGCACTGCAGGGTCAATGCACCCCTCCAGCCCCATTATGCTGGTGTCTGAGTGCCCAAGGACACTGTACACCATTGAGCCATTAAGCGATAGAGCCTTGGGTGCTGAGCCTCCTCCTCATAAATGCAATAAATATTTTGAATTATAGATTTTAATCTGTGATGACTGTGAGGTTCACTTATGTTTAGGCAAAATGCATTGAATGATGGAGAATAAAACATTGCGGTCAAGTTGAAAATAATGTCCTATTACCTGTGGAAGTTGTTTGTCGCTTGAATTCTGCAATCTCTGCCCTTGCCTGAGACTGCAAACAATACCAGCGCTTTTCATAGTCATCTTTGCTTCTGGACAGAAGTGGGAAAGCCGCATTTATTTGCACACACATTTTCCCACGTTTCTTTTTTGGTTTTGGAAGTTATCCCAACTCCAAATTCTCTTTAATTATGTCCTTTTTTTCATGTACAATTTGGGCAAGAAATAACAGCTGTTCTTGTGTCCAGTTTGGTTTTCTTTTACATTTGCACAACGTCTTACTATCAGCCATGATTATTCTAGTCTGTTAATTAAAAGGCTGCTTATATGCATATCCGCTAATTGTTTACGAGATGCAAACATGTAAGAGGCTGACAATTAGCTGAACATATACTTGTTTAATTAGTGACACTTAGCATTTTAAAATCTTTATTTGAATATGGCAACATTTTTATTTTAAAATCTTTATTTGAATATGGCAACATGATACCTCGTTCTACAATATTTCTATGATTAAATCACTGACAGAGGCCCATCCCCTATCAGCCAATCACTGTGGGCATAGTTGGTAAGCTTGTTGACATCATCCATAGCAACGAGGTCAACCCCGTTTCTCTTAGCTTAAGATTTCTCCCCATTCCTTAGTAAAAGTTGGTCTCAGCAGCTTTGTGAATAGGTTTTAAGAGGAAACTCTTACCTAAGAACTTTTACTGCTATTTAGGAGAACTCTTAGTGGTAAGATTAAATGTTTTGTGAATATGGCCCCAGCAGTATAAATATGTTTTAGTTTTATTTCTCAAGCTTGCTGTTATTTTTTCATAATTAGAGTGTTCTGTCAGAAAGTTGTGCCAGTGAGTTGTAGACAGAATTGTGTTCTGTCTTTTCAATGAAATAATGTCATCTTTGCAATTGAAATAGATACATGTATTCATAATTCAGATGTGTCTCCAAGGACAAGAACAGACGGGGAAAGAGGAATACTGAGGTTGACAATCTCTGTCGGCCTGCTTACGACCTCTGACCAAAAGCCTGAAAATTAGGGCAGAGCCAGAAGGCATGGAAGTAGTTATCATAAGACAAAGTCTGCATACCCCATTTGATTTAATTTGCTGGTAGTGATATGAGCTCTATGTACAATTTTGAACCGTATCAATTGTGTCTTACTGTTAATTGTCATGTGGAAGATATTTTTGCAGAATGTTTTATAATCTTTGTCTGAGTATTGTACTTTATTCCATTTAGTCATACAGTTGGTACTGATATTTAATTATCTTGAGATTGCAGTATATTATGTATATATTTGTTTAGGATTCCAGTGGGTTTAAGATGATGTACTTTTTATAAAGAAGTGGAGCATGGCAGTACAAATGATTAGCATAAATGTTTCCCTTTATAAACTTTTATCTGTAAAAAAAAAAAAAAGGTTATTCCAAATAGGTGTTAAAGAAGAGGTTGATGAGTTTTTTTTGAAAGATTGCATTTGCTTTCCACCAAATTGTTAGGGTTGTATTAATTGTTTGATATATTAGACAGTTATGTTTCTTGAAATGTTTTTTATCAATGAAGAAAATACACTATATTGCCAAAAGTATTCACTCACCCATCCAGATAATTGAATTCAGGTGTTCTAATCACTTCCATGGCCGCAGGTGTATAAAATGAAGCACCTAGGCATGCAGACTACTTCTACAAACATTTGTGAAAGAATGGGCCGCTCTCAGGAGCTCAGTGAATTCCAGCGTGGTACTGTGATAGGATGCCACCAGTGCAACAAGTCCAGTCGTGAAATTTCCTTGCTACTAAATATTCCACAGTTAACTGTCAGTGGTATTATAACAAAGTGGAAGCGATTGGGAATGACAGCAACTCAGACACGAAGTGGTAGGCCACGTAAAATGACAGAGCGGGGTCAGCGGATGCTGAGGCGCATAGTGCGCAGAGGTCGCCAACTTTCTGCAGAGTCAATCGCTACAGACCTCCAAAGTTCATGTGGCCTTCAGATTAGCTCAAGAACAGTGCGTAGAGAGCTTCATGGAATGGGTTTCCATGGCCGAGCAGCTGCATCCAAGCCATACATCACCAAGTGCAATGCAAAGCGTCGGATGCAGTGGTGTAAAGCACGCCGCCACTGGACTCTAGAGCAGTGGAGATGCGTTCTCTGGAGTGACGAATCACGCTTCTCCATCTGGCAATCCGATGGACGAGTCTGGGTTTGGCGGTTGCCAGGAGAACGGTACTTGTCTGACTGCATTGTGCCAACTGTGAAGTTTGGTGGAGGGGGGATTATGGTGTGGGGTTGTTTTTCAGGAGCTGGGCTTGGCCTCTTAGTTCCAGTGAAAGGAAATCTGAATGCTTCAGCATACCAAGAGATTTTGGACAATTCCATGCTCCAAACTTTGTGGGAACAGTTTGGGGATGGCCCCTTCCTGTTCCAACATGACTGCGCACCAGTGCACAAAGCAAGGTCCATAAAGACATGGATGAGCAAGTTTGGTGTGGAAGAACTTGACTGGCCTGCACAGAGTCCTGACCTCAACCCGATAGAGCACCTTTGGGATGAATTAGAGCGAAGACTGCGAGCCAGGCCTTCTCGTCCAACATCAGTGTCTGACCTCACAAATGCACTTCTGGAAGAATGGTCAAAAATTCCCATAAACACACTTCTAAACCTTGTGGAAAGCCTTCCCAGAAGAGTTGAAGCTGTTATAGCTGCAAAGGGTGGGCCGACGTCATATTAAACCCTATGGATTAAGAATGGGATGTCACTTAAGTTCATATGCATCTAAAGGCAGATGAGCGAATACTTTTGGCAATATAGTGTATCTTCTGGGGCTAGGTCTTTAAGTGTAGATTGATTTAAATTGAACCATGGTGAGTCTACTTTGTTGAGTCATTGTCTAATATACATTAGGTGAGTGGATAATAAGTTATTATACCAGTCTGGTGCATTGAGTCCTCCTAGATGTTTGGGTGTCTCTTTTTTTTTTTTTTTTTTTGAGGAGGATCAGCCAGAGGTTGGCAGTACAGGGTCAAAAAAAGATAATTGATCTTGGGAGTATGTTCATTTTGATTGCTCATATTTGGCCTATTAGTGAGATTGAGAGTTTATTCCTGCTTTCCAAATCATCTTGGATTTTTTTGAAGTAGCGGGGTGAAATTAAGTTGAAACAATTCATTCAGGTTGGGTGAGTTATGGATACTAAGATATGTAATATCCTGTAATGCACATCTCAGATGTCTCCTTAAATGTGAGACTGTCAACCTCAGCCTCCCAATTATGTTCTGTTATGGAAAATTTCGGATTTTGACCAGTTTCTGGAGTTGCCAGATACAAAAGAGTTAATAAGATTACAGATTGCTGGTAGAGATGTTGATGGTTTAGTTACAAATGGTATTATATTGTCCGACTCAGCATACAGACTTATTTTATGGTGATACGACGTGGTTTGAATGTCAGATACAGTGTACTGGGGTTTTGTCTGATGGAAGCAGCCAGGGGATCTATGAACACAGCAAACGGCAAAGGAGATAATGGGCATCCTAGTCTGGTTCCTTTTTGTAGCCGGAATGGTTTGAAGATGTAGCCATCAGTTATTACGGATACTATGAGGGAGTTATAGAGTATTTGTAAGGAGGAGGCGAGAAGCAGCTTTCCTTGTTCAGGTAAGGATGCAGCGGTAAGGATTTATTTTCTCCATCTGTAGCACAATTACAATCTCACAGTCTTTGCGTTATGCACTAAGTTAATCTCCAATCGCACACCGCTACACAAAATAAACTCTCATCATTTGTATTAATAACACTCTTTGTTTCATTCGGGTCTGTGGTGTCCAGGTTCTCTCTGTCTTCTATCTGCGGTGTGTCTCTATTTATGCCGCTCTCCCCGTGCTCACTGAAATTAGAGACAGGTGTTAGACATCATTTAGCTCAGGTGTTAGTGCCCTTACCGCTTTCTCTCTCTCCGGAGAGATGCTTGACCACGCCCCCGCTGCCACAGTATTTTAATCCAATTAATGAAGTATGTTCCAAAACCAAATTTGTGTAGTGTGGCGAAGAAAAAGGGCCATCGCACCTTGTTGAACGCCTTCTCTGCATTCCTGGTGGTAGGGGGAGCAGTATTTTTGGTTAACTGAATTAGATTAAAAAGTCTCAGTGTATTTTCTAATGAGTGTCTCACTTTGATAAAAACTGTTTGGTCTGCAATAATCAGAGAAGAAATAACAGATTCGAAACAGATGGGCAGGGCTTTACTGATTATTTTTCTATCAACATTTATAAGTGACAGTGGACTGTAATTGTCACATTGTGCTGGGTCTTTATTTGGTTTTGGTATGAAAGTAATGAAAGCTGTTTTCATGTGGTCTGGAATTTTTGATTTTGCCAAAATTTCTAAAATCATTCTGAACAAGAGAGGAGAAAGAAGGTGCCAAAATGATTTGTAAAATTCTACAGGGATTTATTGTTGGGCTAAATGTTAGATACATCTCTAGACTGGTTTTTGGATAGTTTGGGAAAGGAGACACTCCTCTGAAAGTTTTGAGCTGCTTCTCCACTTGTTCTCTTATTAAGTATGCATAATAAGTAGAAAATCCTAAAAGTACTGTTTATTACTTTAGTGTTTTGTAAGAGAATGCCCAAGGATTCAATTTGCTGGATTGTTTTAGTTGACTTGCTAATAATATACCAGATTTAGTTTGAGCATAGTGTGTGTGTGTATGTGTGTTTTTGTTTGTTTTTTTAAAGAATTGTTGTTTAGTTGTTTATTTCTTGTTTGGCTTTTAAGTGTTCTTTCAAAATGGTGTAGTCTATGCAAGAGTATGACTTACGGTGAAGGAATTTATATTAAAAGCTACCCCACTATCAGGCATGTGTTATGAGCTTTGAGATTGGGCAAGCATCAAAGATTTTTAATACTCATTATTAAATGCTGTGCCCAAAACAATATATGGGTGACTAATGTCGCAGAAATGTTATTGACGTAAATGAATTCCGTAGAACCCACCAGTCAATGGGAACAATTGTTACAGCGGCGAACTCATGATCAAATAGTTTTAAATTCAGGACAAAAATATTGCTCATATCACACAAATTAAATATTGTCATATATTGAGTGGAGCATGTTAATGTCCATTAAATCATACAGTGAACCATGTGCTAGAAGAGCTTGTTTTAAAAAAACAGTAAAAGAAAAGATTGCCAGTTACTAGCAGGCTATATGTTTCATCATAAGCCTCACACATCACTCTTCCCACATTTCAGAACCACTGGAATGGACAGTGGCCATTAACTAATATGACTACAAAAGATAACAATCTTAACCTGAATGCACAAGGCAAATGTAATGTAGACACAGCAGTCTACATCCCTAAATATGTTTTTTAAACAGACACTGCGCCCTAACATTAGAACTATAAAACAGATAGACAGAGCATAACACAAGAAGGACATGATTGCCATTTGCCAGATACTTCGTAGCCTCAGACTAACCAGAAACAATGACCTAGTATCTATAAACTAGTATCAGTAACACATATTTTTTAATAAATATATTAACTTTCCTTTACTTGAACACAAAATCCATGCATCTCTCCTTGTGAACTTTGTTGTAAAAGTTGCCCACTTGTTTAAGTTTCCCGATTCCACTGAAATCAAGTTTGCAAAATCCCCATAGGTCGCCAGTGCTTACACGTAATCCATTTTAGCGCTTAATAACGCATTAGTTAAGTGAACTTGAGCGAACAATAATCTAGCCCATCAGATAGTGTGACTGATGGAAGGACCTTCTGATTGTCTTACACATTATGGTAAGCATGCTTACCTTGGCCATTTGTTGTAGGAGGCATGATTCAATTTGAATGAATGCACAGTGTTGAATGAAAGGGCGGCAGACAATGCTTTGAATCAGAGAAAGCATCACATAAAGTGCTCATACCTGAGGGTGGCGCAAAGTGAATAAATGAGTAACTGTCTGTGCTGCTCAAATGAGATGGAAGATGACGAATTTGAACGAAAACAGTAGTTTATATTAACAATTATATTTAAACATTTCATAGTGTCAATTTTCTTTTCACCCTACTGTTAGGTAAGCACTGCTTACTTTGTTTATATGGACGGCACGTCCCTGCCCACTACCCAAAACACCAACGTTTCTCTCTAGCACACCCAAACCCAACCAAACACACAAACCAGAGAACAGTCGAACCCTCGGAAAGTAAAAGTAAATGACTATCAAGTCAAGAATTGTTGCTCTCACCAAACTTCACTGAAACGGAGCACAGTATCATCATGCTGATCAAGGACAAGATGAAACACTTTGAGAAACTTAAACTAGATATACTGGACTAGTGATCAACTGATATGTGGTTTTTTTTAATGGCCGATAATCTACAGAGCACGATGGCTAACAATTCGATATATATAGATATATGATATCACACAATGAAATTTAATACATTTATACAGCATAATATTTATTCTTTACAAAACTTTTACTGTTAAAATAAAAATCTGTAAAAAAAAAAAAAAATTGTGTATTAGGTAGTACAGTATATAGCAGCCTCTCCTGGTTTCTGTTTAGTCATCCCATATACATGAAAAAAGGAAGGAAATAACAGATGGCATGTGCGCAATAGCAATTACTATTAGACCTGTCACCATAACTACTTTTGTTGGACGATATATTGTCCCAGAAATAACTGCGATAAACGATATTATTGTCATTTTAAGACCATTTTATGCCACTAATATAATGATAATAAAATAGCATAATAATGCAAGAACACCCTTTCAAAGAGCAATGAACTTTTAATTCTTAAGAATATTCAGACATTGGAATTGGAATGTCATAAAAATTAAATATCCTAAATAAATAAAACATAAATAACAGCACAAAACCAAAACAACAAATAAAATGGACTTTTGGGCTCTGTTAACAAATATTGCACTAAATATTAAACATTTGGCACAAGAGAGTCATTCATTCCTTAACAGGCAATATACTTCCAATCCAGTTTCTCAATGGTTAGGACCTTTGTTAACAAAAAGTGCAAGCAACAACATATTAGCTATAAGTTAGATATATGTAACAACAAAAGTTTGCAGCATATTTTTAAATGCTGGATTTTTGGCCGTGCTGAATGGCTGCATCTCTTTGGCTTTGTAGTGAGTTATGCTGTCTGTGAGCGTGCGACATTTCATGCTGTCGTGTTTATATTTGCACTGTCAGACAAAGGCATCCATAATACTCTAAAACTGGAGGGGATGGTTATGTTTTAGATGAACTTTTAGGTTAGTTGTGTTGCCACTGTTTTTAAACAAAGTCGACATATCAAATCACATTTTTTTTGGCACACACACAACCATACACAGCATAATGTGTAGTGAAATGCTTACTACGACTGTCCATGACATAAAATAGAATTAAAATAGAATAGAAAGTAGAATTTACATTGTATTTAAAAATATAAGGAAAGAAAGTATAAATAATACCGGCTCGTTCATGTTAATGTGCTCTCCTCTCTCATTCGGCTTAAAGCCTAAATGTTCCCACACCGGAGCTGTGGAATGCGGTTCAAGTCCATTTAGACTGCAAACATTCTTGCTGGAATTATGCAGTCGTCGAAAAACACCTATTAAAACACCTATCAGCCTCGAGTAACGCGTAATCTTCACCTGTCGCTGTCCGCTCTGCATGTGTGCAGGAGCTGCCTGTCTGAGCCCCGCCTCCGACACAGAGAGCAGATGAGAGGACAGAAGCAGCGCGACTGGCTAAAATGTTGGTGACATTCATTCTTATGTAAACAAACACGCATGTCAGCACAATAGGCAATATCGACATCAGCAAAAATGATCGAGGTAATGTCCATATATCATACGATAAGTCGATAACGTAATTATCGTGACAGGCCTAATTACTGTACATGTTCTCACAGAAAGACCTAATACAATGATAATAATAGCTAATACTAATAAAAATAATTATAATATTGAACAGCACGGTGGTTCAGCAAGTAGCAGTGTCACCTCACAGCAAGAAGGTCCCTGGTTTGAGTCCCAGCTCACCCATGGCCTTTGTAGAGTTTCCATGTTCTCACCATGTTCACGTGGGTTTCTTCCAGGTGCTTTGGAGGTGCAGGTTAAGTGAACTGAAAACTTTAAATTGCCTGTGTGTGAATGTGTGTTTGCCCTGTGATGGACTGGCCACCTTTCCAGGGTGTTTCCCTGCCTCCCAAGACAGCTGGGATAGGCTCCAGCACTACCCATGACCCTATATAGGATAAGCAGCTTTAGAAGGTGGATGGACTATAATATTTTTACTCAATAACTTGCATGTGGCATTCCTAAACAGTCCAGTTAAACCCTCAAGCCTTTTTCTGTAAACTGAAGTATTTTTGAGTTTCAATTTGTAATTGTAATGGCCTTTTAAAGCAGTGAAATGCTCTCATTCATTCTTCTATCCAAAAAAAAAGGCAAAACAAAAACAGTTTTGTGATATTATTTTAGATTTGGATAGTATCTTTCAGCAGCCAAGCATATTTGGAATTGTGCAAATATGAATCTAGAGCACTGTATTTATAACATGCTCAGTGCATGTTGGCACACCAAACTGAACTCAAACACATCTGTTAACTCTCAGCATGAGAAGGAATTGGTGATTCTAAGCACAGAACCACCTTGAGCTTCATGCATGCACAGAGTATGTTTAAGACACTACAGAGAACAGACCTGCACATACAGCAAGTGCAGCAATCAGGACATGCAGGATATTTATTAATCAAATTAAATCACAGGCCTTGCGATTGAATAATCACGATTTCGATTTTATTTTGATTAGTTGTTCAGCCCTAAATATGACATTTATAGCAGGCATTTAGCCTACACAGCACACTTGAAGCACTTTGACTTTAAAGTTGCTCTCTCGTGCAGATCCAGGGTCAGCAACTGACTGCTTCCAGTTTACACTGCCCAGATCACAGCCTGCTTTTGTCACAGACTGACCGTAACACAAAATTTGTAAGTCAGTTTTGATTCAGGCTGATATAATGTGTGTTTCAGAGGAAGATCTACAGGATGAGCGCTCCACAGGAATATGCACTGGAAGAAATCGCTGGATTTGCGCAAGTTTTGTAGGGTTTGTGAAGTCAGTCTTTGAAAGATATCCAGTCCGCACATTGAGCACAAACCATGAAAATGACATACCTGAACTTAAATGGTTGTATTTACTGGACCCTTTGGAGTATGGACACAGTTGTAGTATCTTTTGAAAGAAGACACTCAGTCAACTGAAAAAATAAATAAAAAATACAATTAGGTAATACAAAAATGAAAATTTAGATTTAGATTTTTCATTCCTAAATACATTTTACAGGCTACATTCAGAAACTAAAGCTGGGTGTGTTAATCAGTAAGAGGAATGTTTACTCCACCCTCCGACTTTGGTTAGTTTATGGAATGTAGGGAGATACCAGTAAAACAATGCTAAATATGTGACATATGAAAAAATATTTTGTTTGGCTCCCGTAAAAACTGGATGTGTAACAAAAATAGATGCTCATTTAGGAAAATTTGTCAGTGCTGGTGAATATGAAAAAAAATGTTTTTCTTCGATTCCAAATATCACACGTGAACGAGCTGATTGGCTTACAAAACGTTGAAGATAATGTGAATTTACACTTCATTTTTGTCTTTAAGTGATAATAATTGAGTGCTAGATTACAATTTCAAGACAAATTATATTTTCTTTATGAAACCAGTTTGTGATATTACATCTGTTTACCACATCTCAGTCATCAAAATGATCATGAAGGATGATTGAAGAACGGGTCATTTATTGTTACGAAAGCAACATCCTAGGCAATAACCTGCAGTTTTTCAACAGATTAAATGTGATTAGAATAGAAATAAGGTATACAGTAGCTTCCTGGTTAGAGGACACCATCATGGCTGCAACTCGAATAGAATCGTCTATGAACACAAGGGTGTGAACGTTTTGAAGGAGGTGGTGCAGAAAAAGGTACAGAAGACTTGTAATTCTGGTAATTCTGGTAATTCTTGTAACTTGTCTGTAGTGCCCAGTTAATCATTTTGAGCAGTAAGGCATCCAGGCTGTTTACTGATAGACACAATTACATATCATTATTAAGTAGTTTATTTTTTATTTTTATTACAAATCAGATAACACACAAATAAGTAAAATGGTTGGATAAGATTGTAGATAAGACAATTAATTAATACAACGTACATTACTTCATACATTACAGCGCCTTACTTCAAAAGGGGACAATAATGGGAGGTAAGAAATTATACCATTAATAAAATATGCCTGTAATCCAAATTAATCTAAAACAATCAAAAAGACAAGATGATCATGAAATTTTTAAGCATTTTTAAGTCATTTTGAATAATTGCATATATAGAATAATTTTTATCCTTTAGTAATTTGGATCATACTACCTCCAGCAAAATACACAATACTACAAATTTCCGGTAGTGACAACAGCATTTAAAATAATAAGTGTACGCAATTGTGATGACTGACAAGTAATAATTTGTGAGAGAATTGTTAGCCCGCAGCTGAATGTGGCCCAAATCTAAATTTTCTGCTACATTCTGATTTTTTTTTTTTTAAGGTTGTTCACACGACATTTTAAATGTAGCCCATATTTCTGAACAGCTGGCGCTCGTTAACTGACCATGTGCGTATAACACTCCCTGAGCATGTGTATAACAAACCCAGACATGTTCATTATTTTAATCTGCATAATGAATTAACTTATTAGTATTTTTTCCAGAACAGGACACTTAATGACTATCTAATAAAATATTCGCAAGTGATAGAAGACCAGATGGATAAAGTAATTTTAAATAAAGTAATTTGCAGTCTTATGGTGGAATTTAATTACCAATATTATGAGCGAGACATCATAAACTCGGAGAGCAGGAAAAACAACATTAAACTGTATATAAATATGTAAGGTAAGAGTTGTTTAATTATTTAAGATTTCCATTGACTTGCTAGCATTCTCGTTTTGATAGTTTGAGAAATACATAAACATTTTTCTGCAGGAGTGACATGAACAAAAAACCGTGTTACATAGCTAAATCTGCCTCAGTTTTTTCTCGCGCATATTTTACCATGTGAATGTCAAACGAACCACTGAACCCACTGTTGAAGCCTATAATTTCCTTTTCTTAAGGTCCGCGTGAAGTGCTTTAAAGTGTGCGCAGTGTTGCCAGCTAATTTCAATGGAAAGTAGCTAAAGCCTGCTCGAAAAGTCGCTAAATGTCGCTAGATGACGTCATACGCTAATAGGCATATTCGTGACGTCATCGCGTCTCATTTGCATTTTGCATAGTGTCCGCCCTTTACATGTGTTTGCTTCTCTGTGCTTACCGTACATACTGTAATACCCTATTAATTCAGAATCAGCTTTATTGCCAAGTATGCTTACACATACAAGGAATTTGTCTTGGTGACAGGAGCTTCCAGTGTACAACAATACAAAAACAATACAAAAACAGCAGCAAGACATAGATAATAATAAAAAATAAATCTAATTATACACATACGTACAGACACACACATACATACATACATACACACATACACATTGGTAGTGCAAATCTGATACAATCTGTTATGTACAGTGAATTCCCTATATCTATCAATCACTCAGAGAGAAAGTTAGAAGCGACAGAAACTTTCTTACCTTTTCTCTCACACAGCGATCAGCCATAACAAACCACTATGTGCATATTTACAAAAATTAATTATTTTATTGTCTAAGTAAGCATCTGAATTCAGAGTTCAGAAACAGGAATGAACAACTGTCTAAAAATCTCTTGTGATAAAGTGCATGAAAATAATAAAAATAAACGGTCAAATTAAACTCTTTAAAACAAAGGGAGCAAACAATACAGATTTGTGATTGGTCCTTGACAACGCTGTTTGCACATGCGTAGCTCATTCACGTCTACCTCAACTGCCGTGTGGTCAACTGATTGTGCTGCGCCGCCTTCTCGCCTGCTCACCTCTCTCTCTCTGTCAGTCTCACTGAACAGAGTAGATGCAGTGAGAGCTGTGCCTCCGAGTCCAGGCAGGAAAGCAAGACCACGTGCTCGCGGGGCAGTACTGGCGACTTTCTTTTACGGAACGTAGCTAAGTGTTGTCCAAAAAGTTGCTAGATTTGTCGCTAGGCGCTTTTTTTGAATAAAAGTCGCTAAAGAAGTCTGAAAAGTCGCTAAGTTGGCAACACTGAGTGTGCGGTTCGATTTGGTGTTTTGACATATTTCCTACTGAAACAGGAAGTGGGGGTGGGACATGTCGAACGATTTGTCCCATTTTTAAAAACAGCCAATAGGCTTTAGTTTACAGCCACCCATACACATATCCCTTTCCACCATGCTGCTCATGTCAGAGCCACTTACAGGGGAAACTCGAGATGCAATCTCAATACCGGCCAGCTTTTCCACTGACTTTAAGAAAGAAATGACGATCTGACAGCATTAATCCATATCCAGCCCACAAACACACACAGCACATTGCGCTCTTTGATTATGATGAGGCTGGAGCCGTTTTGCAAGATGAATGACAAACAAGCGAGTAGAAGATAATATACCCATGTTTTTAATCACAATACACTAAGCATAAAGAATAAAGAACACTTACTGGTACTGTACATCCCTCTGCCTGCACAAAAAATATAAATAAACTCCCCTAATTTTCTTGCGTCCAGCTCCCGCATTGGCGCGTCCCATTCACAAGTGATCATCACTATGCCCTATTCCCTTCTAAGTCAATTACCCTCCACTGTGAGAGCTTCAGATGGTTGAAAGTATAAAGATAATGGTCAGATTCATTGATTGTGCTCCCTTGGAAGTGCCCTGCGAAGGCATTATCAGTGCTAGTTAGAACACAGGGGGAGGGACGTTTTAGTTCTAGAAAGCATTTGATTGGAAGGTTTCTGAACCTCTATGTGACGTCATGGGTGTAACTGAGTCTCATTAGCTGGAAGAGAGACCGCAGATTTTAAATGCTTATTTCTTCTGAAAATTAAATTTACCAACGTTTAGAAGTACACTAGCAAATAGATGACCATAAAGGTGCACTGAATAACTTTTGTGTCTGTGTCATCTTGGACTTACACTGACACTTAGCGGCTTGGATGAAGCATAATTTAAAATCAATCGTTTTCAGTTTCAGATGTCATTGTAGAAATGTAGTATTCACAGTCAGCCATGATTACTTTAATCAGTGACTGAAAGTGTCAAATAACAGGACGGATACTGAGATTAAGCGAGTAGTATTCAGCTGGTCATGTGATTCTAATATGGCTGCCCCCATGTGCGGACCCTCTCCGTGTAGAATAAAACAGATTTAATAACGTTACTGTTATGACTTGAGCCTTCATTTTAATGTGAGTGGTCATGATTTCCTACATACTGTAAATTACAAAATTACAATTTATGTCTTTTGGAGTTAAACATTTTTAATGAGGAAAAAAATTACTGAGTGCACCTTTAAAGGGGACATATTATGCCCTTTTTACACAATGTAATATAAGTCTCAGGTGTCCCCAGAATGTGTTTGTCAAGTTTCAGCTCAAAATACCTCACAGATCGTTTATTCTACCATGACTTTACACCCGTTTTGTAGCCCTGTTACAAATGGCTGTTTTTAGTGTCTGTAGCTTTAAATGCAAAGGAGCTGAAAGTGGGCTGTGCCTTTCTTACTGGTGCCATGGATACCCCTGCAACAATGCAGGAGAATTTAAACAGTTAAAAAAAATTATAAATAGTGGAGAACACACTGTATTGTGCATAACAAAGGTCGAGTTATGAAATGTGAAAAACAGCTATAGTTATTGAAAATACCACTATCGTTTCATAATCGTTTTTGAAATAATGACCGGTTTTATTACACAGAAAATCTTCATTGCATGACCACTCAAGCGGGACTATGGAGGACACCAATCAGTTTATATCGTAACCAAAACAGAGCTACAGCTTCATTATGGAATAAGGTAGTTAGGGACTAGTTGCTATGTCACACAAAGTACAATGTTTTCACAACAAGCGTTTTTCACGCAACGTGCAAACAAACAAATTCAGAAAGCCAAATTGCAAACATTAAAAAAGTATAAAGTGCGAAACTTACAACTTGAAAATCTGAAGTTGGGTCACAGAGAGTTTGCATCGATCTATCCTTGATCCTTAGCTTTGAAGCAAATCCAGCCTTATGTTGACCATCACTGATGAAGCAGTCCGTTAGCACAAGAGGCTTTTGCGAGGAGATAAATATTGCGAACTGTGTGATGCTGGCTCAGGTTTTAATGGAGCGGATCTCTTCGCCAGCCGTGGGCGGTACCTTTCCCCTTTTGACGTCATTAGGGGCTGCAAACCTGTACGTCTCGTTCGGAGACACTGTTTTTATTGATGGGGAAAGGAAAGAAACGAGGGGATAGTCTTTTACCATATTTTGTGGTTGTCTACACAAACTGGGGACACATAATTATGTTAAAAAAATTGAAAAAGTGGATTTAGCATAACATGTTGCCTTTAAAGCTAATAAATATGGACTAAAAGCAGCGAAACTTAAATTTTGATTTCACAGTCTATAAAAAGGAATTGAATGCATTAACTAGGCAAGATAAGATTTTAAATTAAAGGTTTTAAACCATAACATGTATATTATACAGTAAATAAAGCATGCAAGTGACTAATGTTGAATTAGATTGATAAAAAAAATAAAAATAAATAACATTAAATCTGGCCTGGCTGTTCACACTGAAAAAACAAAAACAAATACATATCCGATTTATTTCCAAATATCGGATTGCTTGTGGCCACTTACATTGTCATCCAATTAACAGATATGTGTCACATGTGAGTGAAAAATCTGATTTGGGCCACATTCAGCTGCTGTGTGAATGTAACCCCTGTGAAAAGGAAACATGTTCAACATTTTTGAGCAAAGATATTATCCACCAGATACGTATTATCATCCAGCAATGATTATGGCACTTTTCCACTGCACATTACGGTTCGACTCGACTCTGCTCGCTTTACATTTCTGAGCTTGCTTTTCCACTGCAGTTTAGTACAGCCTCAACGTGGGTGGGATTATAGGCTGATCGTCATAGATGCGCCACCTCTACAGCCGTGACATCATCTTAAACACGACACAAACACACAACAAAGGAGCAATGGAGGATATCGAAGGAATGGTGTTCTTGATTCTCGGCATGTAGCTGTTTTTCACAGCAAGACGACAAACTTTGTTTCAAAAGAGGCTGACGGCAGCAAGACAAAATACCGCTAAAAAAAAACAGGAGAGTTTGGGAAATCATACACCAAAGCACAGACGAGGACATCACTGTGTTAGCTCAAATACGACGCACGAGGGTAAGCTAACCTGCCATCTGGCTTATAGCAATGACGCTGGTAGTGACGATTTTCTCTGACCAATCAGTGATCTGCAGGTTTTGACATCACATTTAGTATCGGCTCGGCTCGCTTGGAACCTCGACCGAGATGGTACTAAAAAAAGTACCAAGTACTATCCACAGTGGAAAACCCCCAAAAAGCGAGCAGAGTCAAGCCGTACTGTGCAGTGGAAAAGCCCCTTTAGTTAGCTGTCGTGGATGGAGTCGCCATGTTTTGCTTAAATGCGCCAAACAGTTGCAGTTTAATGGCGCGCTTTCTCTGGACTGTCATGAATGGTTACTCCAAGACCGCAGAGCTGATGAGAGAAACTAAACCTTAAAGACTTTGCAGACTTTGAAATTCTCCGTTGAATGACATATGACAACAAAAGATTACTGTTGTAAAGCATTTAAAGGAATAATTCACCCAAAAATGATAATTCTCTTATCATTTACTCACCCTTATGTTGTCTCAAACTTGTATGACTTTTTAGGAAGAAAACTGTTAGGTTTTGGAACAGAAGAACCCAAATGCAGATGGTTCCGAACACAAAAAGGGCTTCATCAACAAAAACTCAAAAATACAAGGGCCCAGGCAAATACAGAGCATAAAACAAAACAACCCATGAGAGGGAAACACCTGCACTTGCTTCATGCGCAGAGCACTGTACACATGTTCTGCATATGCAGCAAGTGCAAGGAAGTGTAATCAAGCTTTGTATTGCTTCAGTAGACATGCATTAAACCACTCGACTTGAGGATTACCTTTATGATGCCTTTATGTCGTTTTTGGAGGTTGAAAGTTTTGAACCCCATTAACTTGCATTGTATGGACAAACACACACATCATATATCTTCCAAATTACATACAGTACTCCTTCAAACATATACTCCTTCAAATCTTCGTTTGTGTTCCGTGGAAGAATAATAAGAGTTTAAGACGGCATAAGGGTGAGTAAATAATGAGAGAATTATACATTTTGTGTTAACTATTCCTTTAAGGCAATGTATTTGTTTTATAGTTAATTCCTTTAATAACAACTGCATATTTTTCAAATAGCCACTGAGTCTCAACCTAAGAAAAGGATTGTACTTCTTGGGAAAACAGGAGACGGCAAAAGCAGTGCTGGGAATACCATTCTTAGACAACAAGTATTCACGAGTAAAGCGTCAGCTAATTCCGTAACAGCTGAATGTGTGAGTGGAGATGGGAAGGTTGATGGAAGAAAGATCACCGTTATTGACACACCTGGAATCTTTGACACAGGTCTCGATGAAGAGACCATTAAATCTGAGATAATCAGATCCCTGATTGAAAGTGCTCCGGGTCCTGATGTTTTCACCATTGTACTAAAGGTCGGAAGGTATACAGGACAAGAAATGGAGATTGTGGATAAAATTGTTGAATATTGTGGAGACGATACCTTTAAACATTCAGTGATTTTATTCACTCATGGTGAACAACTAGAGGGTCAAACCATTGAGGAATTTGTGAAGCAGAGTCCAAAACTACAGGAGCTTGTTGATAAATGTGGAGGTCGCTGTCATGTGATTGACAGTAAATACTGGAAAAAACGGCATATGGGATACAAAAGCAACAGGGTTCAGGTAAAAAATCTGCTGGATACCATTGAACAGAAGTTAAAAGACAATGAGAATGCCTGCTACACCAATGAGCTGTTTCAAACTGTGGAGGAAGAAATTCAAGAGGAGATGAAGAATATAAACGAGGACAGTTTGCCTCTGATAGAGAAACGAGAAATGGCAAAAAAGATTGTTCATAAAAAACTTCTGATTAGGCTTGCAGGAGTGGCAACAGGGACACTGACTGGTGCCTTTCTTGGCATTGGTGTTGCAGTGGCATCTGTTGTGGCTTTACTTAAAGCAGCCAACATTCCAGGAGTGGTAAAAGCAGGAACTGTAGCAGGAGCAGCAGCAGCAGGAGCCACAGGAATAGCAGCAGCAGGAACAGTAGCAGTGGAGGCTGGGCTTGTTGCAGGGTCAGGTATTGGAGCAGCAGGTTCAGGAATTGCTGCAGGTGTTTTTTTGGGAGCTGCAGCTCTTGCAGGAGCAATTGGGGGAGGAGTAACTGGATTCAAAGCAGCTGATGAAGGTGATTCAGTGTCTGGTGCTATAAAGAATGCAGCTAAACTCAACTATGAGAATGCAAAAGGTGCAGTTAAAAAGGCACAGAAACATCAATACAAACTTTTTAAAAAAGAGGAGAGCACAATGAGATTGTAAATCAAGAACTGACATTCAGTTTACTCAAATTTGACATTGGAGTGTCAATTTTGTAGTGGGCTATGGACCTTACGATTATTAAACACACATTTTTGTTAATGCTTTTTAATTTTTCTTATTTTGTCTAAGTAACTGATTTCTCAATAGTGTAGATATGAATTTTGGAATCTCTCTCTTTTTTAAATTTTTATTCTCACTATTTAACGTGATGCATATAAGTCATATATATGTATTTTAAAGTAGCCTATATACTGTATATATACAGTTTATTATATATATATATAATATATATATATATATATATATATATATATATATATATATATATATATATATATTAGAGCTTGAATGATATGGGATTTTTACAGATACCGATTTTAGAGAGGGAAAATTCACTGATTACCAGTATGGTGGCCGATATAGTTAATTTTTGAGCTAGAATGAAAACAGACCTTTTCTATGTGGATTTTTCACCAATTTTGCACCGATATGACTATGCAAAGGTACTCAGAAAGCTGCTTTCTTAAATAAATATTTTTATCAAAGAATATTTGACATTATTATTATACATTGTCAACAAATTCTAGAAACAAACACTGAGCAAATAAAGAATAAATAAAAATACAATAAATAGCTTAATAAACATCAGTACTGTTTAGTATCAGTCAAATGCTGACCATTAAAATAAAGAATAAATAAAATAAATAGCTAAACAAATATCAGTACTGTTTAGTATCAGTCAATTGCTGACCATTAAAATAAAGAATAAATACAAATAAAATAAATAGCTAAATAAACATCAGTACTGTTTAGTATCAGTCAAATGCTGACCATTAAAATAAAGAATAAATAAAAATAAAATAAATAGCTAAATAAACATCAGTATTACTGTTTAGTATCAGTCAAATGCTGACTATATTAATACTGCCGAGTCAAGATAAACAGCAGCAGCGATGTTACACCATATTCTGCTATACAAGTTCAGAGGAAACTTTCAACGGTGGAAAACCAGACTTTTATATATTACATTTTGTAAATGCAATGACTGGAATTGTTCGGTTGAAGGGGGTACCAAACTGTGAATCCTAAACAAAACAGTCTGGTGAATACATGTTTACACATTAGCTTCCACTCAGCTGACAACAATGAAAGTAGCTATGTAATTAGCTAGTTAGCTATAAGCTCGTTGTCATGGAGAGTAAAAGATGGACGTTGTTTATTTTACTTTCCAGCATTGTGTCTCACTAACTAGGTAACAGCGTAGCGTGAAATCAACACTCAGCAGACACAATCCACCACCGCACTGTTGTCTGCTGAGCTGCAAAAAAGAAGCTCTGATGTTTACTTTTCAATATGCTACTTTACTGACTGCACTGACAAACTATAGCTGGCTAACAGCAAACAGACATGAGTGACATGGTTGTCAGGGACAGGGTTAATGTTATATTAGTAATATTGAAAAGGGAAAATGATGGGGTCATTGTTTATTAACTTTCCAGTATGTATTTCAAAAACTAGTTAGCAACTTACCGACACACAGCTCAACTCCGCCCTGTCTGCAGAGCCACCGTCAGTTCAGCTCTGTAAACAATGGAGTCGGAGCGTGCTCTGCTGGACAAACTTCATAATGACACCAATTTTTCTGCATTATATGTTCTGAAAAAAAGTTTTCATATTGGCGCATATCGGTAAAATATATGCCAATACCGATATATCGGTGAAAGGCTAATATCGGCCGACCGATATATCAGTCAGGCAATTATATATATATCAATTATATATAAATCAATATTCGGTGTGACCACTTTTGCCTTTAAAACAGCACCAATTCTCCTAGGTACACCTGGACACAGTTTGTCTTGGTTGTTGGCAGATAGGATGTTCCAAGCTTCTTGGAGATTTCGCCACAGTTCTTCTATCTATTTAGGCTGTCTCAGTTGCTTCTGTCTCTTTATGTAGTCTCAGACTGACACAATGTTCAGTGGGGGGCTTTGTGGGGGCCATGACATATGTTGCAGGGCTCCCTGTTCTTCTATTCTAATCATTTCTATTTGCAAATGTAATGTTTGGGAGTCTAACATTTATATTTCCTATTGACACACTAAAGCTGAAGATATAAATAACCATCTTAAGACAAATGCTTTTGTGAAACATCTTATGTGCTTAAGTCTTTTGCACAGTACTGTATATATATTAGCGCTGTCAGTATTAAACTGTTAACGCATGCGATTCATTAAAAAAGTTTAACGCATCAATTTTTCTTAATTGTGATTAACACATTTACCGTTAGTTCAACATAAACAAGTATAAACACTGGTTGGAAGGGCAGAACCTTTGCAATGTGTCCACCCGAAGTCCTTACACTGATGGACACACCACAAACACACACACACAAAAGTGCTTCTGTGTCAGGGATAAATTGATGGAGGAAGGAGCTCTTAACACTAGTTGATGTTCAAAACAAGCCCAGATGGGACTTGTGATAGAAATGAAGTATTTTTCATGTAAGGCCCATTTTAATTACCACAGAAGCATGTTAAGCCTTAACTATCACCAAAATGCAAAATAAGACATTTTTGTCTGCAAGCGCTTTTCATGTGGAGTTCAAAGCAGCGCTTGACGCAGGCATTGATGCCCTGACGCAAATCATGAATACGGATTCCCAATTGCTGTAGCAAAGCAGATAGTCACAGGAGGATGAGTGTTTAAGAGAGTTAATGCCCATTACAATGAAAATGCAACCTTGTAGGGGGACTAGTTATTTCAGTTAGTCAACCTCCCACTTAGACTTTGGGAAATGTTTATGTTACCTGAATTGGTGCTATTTTGGTGCTATCATTATACTGTGGAAGGCTTTGTTTGGAAAATGTTAATAAATCATTATATTGTTACATATTGTTCTGTTTTATTTCCTGGGATGGAAATATATGCATTTTGACAGAAAATAAGCATATATAGTGTCAAATTTCAGCACTTTTATCACTTTCAATTAATTGCGATTAACTACAAAAAATTATACGATAAATCACTATAAAAAAAATTTAATCGACTGACAGCACTTATATATATATACACTATATATATATATATATATATATATATATATATATATATACTGTATATGCAATTCATCAGAATTATAATAATAATGAAATACTTAATCTTGATACTTAATACTGATCCTGCACTGTTTAGCACAACTGTCATCACATTTTTGCTCTTCTCCTTTGAGCTTTTTATTTCAACCTACACTACTACACACTAAATTAAATTACAAAATGAATTTTGGATTAGTGTACAATTTTTATTATGGTCCAGAGTGTATGATGATAGAATAAAATAAAAAAAGTTGAATATTAGTAGAGTAACAGGATTTGTAAAAATAAAATATAAACTTTTTGTCAAAACACATGGGCAAAGGATGCATCGTGTTACGTTTATTTCAATCACTTCTACAATGAAAAAAATGGCTTTTGGATTTTACTGCATGTTTTAATGTAAGCAGTTACGCGGAAATGATTTACTTATATTTGAGTTAAACATACTCATCTTTTTTTTTTTTTTAAGCTATAACAGCTCAATTACAAGAAGTTTTAGAACACAAAGACATTTTTGTTTTTAAAAGAAATTTATCCTTCTGTTCACCAAATCATTATTACTGTTTGAAATAAGTGTTTTATATTTTAATTTATTTTAATAACATTTTTAACCATGATGGCAAAGCCCCATTTTCAGCAGTCATTACTCCAGTCTACTAAGAACCCAGATAGCACACGTACATCTCCGAGATGTCTGTTTAAGAGCGTTTCATCTGGAAAGTGTAACATTCAAATTAACATCTGGTTGACATCTTAAAAAGATTGGATTTACAAACATTGTAAATCATAAACATCTCAAAGACATCTGCTTAATGTTTTTGATGTCTTATATTTGGGGGGTATTTACATTTGTTAACTCCATGCATTTTTACTGATCGGACTGTTATCCGTTTGAATAAGCACATTCCATTTAGACTTGGCTAAATAAATGTGTCTCCACCAAACGGATATAAATCGGATCTTTAATTCCCGGATCTTTAATAAAATGGAGTTCAGTTCTGTGATTATGCTAATCCAGGGCAGTGAATTTAAAAGATGTGATTTATTATTTGATTCCAAGTGACTTGCCCCGCACAGGTATGTATGTTTGTGCGCGCTGTGAATCGAAAATTAATTTAAAGTTCAAACTTTTTTTGATAACTATCGATACTGGGACTCCAGAGAATCTCTCTGCATTGGAGAGATTAAAAATTAATCTTTAATTTTAAATCAAAATTAAAATTTTGTACAGACCTCTTGATACAAATATGCTTACAATGTTTCGTTTTGATAGGCCTTTCTTAACCTTGTCTAATAGCTACTGAAAGTTGATTGGTCAATGGCAGTCATGTTTTTCAAAATATGCAAATGTCCTCATAGCCCTTGATGGCACATTGGACAAAGACACTGCATGCAAAATTTCAAGTAAATCTGACCAACGAATCCGTAGTTAGAGCCGTTTTTATGTTTGCCATTGGTATAGCACCACAAAGTGGCCGAGGTGTGCAGTTTTTTCATGTGTCCTCAGACTGACCTCCTACATAAGTTTCCCAAATTTGGTGGCAATACCTCATTCTGTTCAAGAGTTATGACAGTAGAAGCTGTGACAACAAATCAAAGTTCAAACTTTTTTTTATTTATTTTTTATAATTATCGATACTGGGACTCCAGAGAAACTTTCTGCACTGGTTTGGTTCCCATCAGGCAAACAGCCTAGGACTTTTGACAGAAATGTAATCGGAGCCATTTTGTTTGTCTTGAGCAGGTGTAAGGGACCATTACACCCCTCTCACAACTGCCTTTTTTATTATTTTTTTCTTAGCAAAATGTATGTTTCCTGGAGATTAATTTGCACTCACTGAGCACTTTATGAATGTTGAACATTACATTTATATAGCGCTTTTCTGACACTACACTCAAAGCGCTTTACACAGTGAACAGGGGACTCCCCTCAACCACCACCAGTATACAGCATCCACCTGGATGATGCGACGGCAGCCATAGTGCGCCAGTACACTCACCACACACCAGCTATTGGTGGAGAGGAGAGAGTGATAGAGCCAATTAATGTATGGGGATTATTTGGAGGCCATATACTAAAATATACTATGGTCCTCTGCTCTTGTAGCCCATCCGCCTCAAGGTTAAGTAAATATTACATATGTGTCTTGAACAGCCAGATGCATTTACACTTGACCTCGTTTCTTCTGGAATGTGTCTCAAACAACCTCCGGAGTGATCGGATTTATATCCGTCTCGGAGGGCATTTACACTTGGTTTTTTCATGACTGTATAGCAATCCGATCAGCAAAAACGCATATAGTGATCAGGTGTAAATACCCCCGTAGATGTATTGCAGATGAGCAAACAACCTAAAATATATGTTTCCTAGATGTAAATACACATTAAATAGACATCTGGGTTATGTACCTGTGCTATCAGGGAATAAACCTAAACCTTCAGAAATCATTCAAATGTACCAAAAATTAGCACTCAGTATTTTTTCTTCTTATTAGAAGGGTTTAAAGTTGCTGCGGTATTGTGCACTCTTCTTTTGCATAATTTCTTACAAGTCGTTTTACACTTGCAAGTCAAATTTTGTTTTTAAAATTGGCCAAAAAAAAAAAAAAAAAAAAAAAAAAAAATATTATTGAAATCTAACAAATCTGTCTATTTTTGAGAGCTGAAGGCTACTTCATGCACAACTGTTTTTAAAGAAGAAGTCAAACTGGATTTAACCTGGACAAAGAGGGAAGTGAATGGCCCAGATGGACAAAAAAACAAAAAAAACAAAAAGAAGAAAAGTAATCAAGAATTATAGTTTGAGAAACACTCCTCACAGGTCCTAAACAAGCAGCTTTAGTGAGTACGTTTACATGGGCAGTTACAATCTGACTACCACAAGTTTTTGGATTGTCAATCTATGGTCTTCATTTCACTGTCTAACTATGACACTATGAGCAATCAAATTGGTGAAGAAAGGATGTCAGCTGAGGAAGTGATGTACACATTTTTTGGTTGACCTTTTGAGACATAGTAGAGCATCGGAGAAGTCAGCTAAGTAGCTTGTCAACAGCGAGAAGCACACAACAGACACAGCAACATGGAAAACTTTACAGCTACGTGCATTTCTTACATTCTTTACGCATTGATTTTGGTGCAGATAAGATGTACGTTATCTGTTGTGCTTATGGTGATATCCGAAGGCATATTTTATCCTGGATTGTTTTAACTATACATGCTCTGCTTTGCATCACTTTCATCCTTATAAATTCTGTGTAAACCATTATAATAACAACATTTAGACTGACAAGAGATGTTGTGAATAAATAGACGATTAAGAAAATACTATATGGGTTGTCTATATTTTCCTAGTGATCACTGGTATTAATAGGTTTGTTGTCTGTATCTGTACCTTATATTTGCTTCAGGCTAGGGCTGCAACTAACGATTATTTTGATAATTTACTAATCTAATGATTATTAGAATGATTATTCAACTATTCGGTTGACTATTGCAACGATTATTCATTAGCATTAGTAATTTTAATTATAAATTACCAACAATTTAGCTTGTGTCTTGAGTTAAAAGGTTGTATTAAATGTCCTTACTAACAATAAAGTAAAAAAGTAAATTATCTCTGAATGACATTTGCTGAATTACTGAAAAATTTGGCTGTATGTCAAAAAAATCACTGCAAATGTGATTATCTTATTGTTATCAAGTGCCTTTGTCTTGTTTTCCATTTAAAAATATCAAAAAATCCTTAAAACAAGATATATTTACTTGAGAAGCAACATATAGGATATTTAGATGCTTTCAGAGCTTGAACATAATTGTATTTTTTATACAAGTGTATTTTTTCTCTTGTTTATACTTATGCCAGTGCAGTAAAGAAAAAAATATACTCATAAGATATATTCTCTGAAAGATATGTTGCTTCTCAGGTAAATGTATCTTGTTTTAAGGATTTTTTGATATTTTAAAACATTAAATTATTAAATATTATGTTCAACATTCTCCAATAACGCATTTGTCTTCTGCAGTATAGCTCCTAAAGTAAATTAATGTTTTAGATATTAATATTGCAAAACAAGCCAAAAAAAGACTAATTAAAAACGTATTTTTTTGCAGTATGTAATTTGTTGCAGAGCAAAGACTACCCTCTCTTAACTTTTTGTTCACTTGATTTCGATCCATCTTTAACTCACAAAAAACAAACTCTCTCTTCTTAATAGAGCTGCGTATCGCCGATAGTCATGATTATATACACACCGCGACACCTATATTATGACTAAATACATCGCGAGCCATCACGTTTTCATCTAAACTAAGCTGCAGCTAACGTGCGAGAGAGCTTCAGCCTAGAGAAGTTTGAAACTCTCGTATGGAAAGCCAAAAAGGTCACATTTTGCCATTTACCAAATGCCTTTCATAATTTTTTCGCGTTCTTCACGAAAAAATGCCACAAAATACTGTTTCGTAGTGCAAACGCTGTAAAGTACGCCACTTTCAACACAAAAATGCTGTTAATATCGGCGTTTTACATTTAATCCAAAAGGCATTGTAGACTGACAAAGACGATGTAAAAAGTGGCGTTTTCTATAATATTACCAAGCCCAAGACTAGGCGGTAATGCTGCGTTCCATTTGTCTCGGAAATCGGAGCTCGGGACTCGGATCCACGTCATATCCATTAAAAAAAAACAAAACAAGAAATCCGAGTTGGATGCGTTCCTTTTACACACAACAGGACAAGTCGGAAAAAAAGATGGATGCCTCCAGGAAAGTAATTGTTGCACTAGCTCTTTTGGAGTACAGAGAGCTACAAAATAAGCATGCCCTTCACCTAAGAGACCTCGAGGAAGATGACAGAAAGCGGAGAAGGTATGTTAATGATTTCGCGTATTTGATTGTATCAAAACATGTTAACCATATTTTAATCGAACCAGCGGTGTAAACATAGGGCAATGCCCTATGGAAGTACAAACGTATATTTGCAATATAAATTTGCCTAACTGTGTTATGTGTAAACGGTTTTACGGTTTGTAACGTTAGGCAGTGTTGTTGTAGCAACATTGACCATTGTTCTTGTAGCAGCAGTTACCTAGTCAATTTTAGCTGTACCAGTTTATAAACAACACATTACGCAGTAATTCATGCATAACAGGATCGTAGCAACATGCCTATAGGCAACGGTAATACAGTATTGTGTATACGACTTACAAAATTGGACACAAAAAAGACAAAAGTGCTAAAAAAACCCCTTGCTTTCTGAACTCAGGGTCCTCTGAGTTCGTCTGACTTTCCGAGTAGGAATTCCGACATAGGGGGCATTCCATTTGTCAGTTCCGGTCTCGGAATTCGCCTTACGAACGAGCGCGCCCAGTCGATGCTGGCCTGTTTGAAGGCGTTCAAACAGAAAACAGCGGTTCCACTGAAACTTTTTCAGAGGCTCCTGGGGCATATGGCGTCCTCGGCGGTGGCCACCCCGCTCGGGTTAATGCATATGAGGCCGCTTCAGCACTGGCTCCAGACTCGAGTCCCGAGATGGGCATGGCGCCATGGGACACATCGTGTGGCCATCACACTGGTCTGTCACTGTCTTTTTAGCCCTTGGACCGACCTCTCGTTTCTACGAGCAGGTGTTCCTTTAGAACTGGTCTCCAGGCGCGTCGTGGTCATGACAGATGCCTCCAAAACGGGCTGGGGTGCTGTTTGCAATGGGCACACAGCTGCCGGCCTCTGGACGGGTCCGCAACTGCATTGGCACATCAACTGCCTCGAGTTGTTGGCAATTATGCCGCCCTGCGGAGGTTTTGGCCGTTCATCCAGGGCAAGCACGTGTTAGTTCAGACAGACAGCATGGCGAAGGTAGCATATGTCAACCGCCAAGGCGGTCTGCGCTCTCGTTGTATGTCACAACTCGCCCGCCGTCTCCTCCTCTGGAGTCAGCAGCATTCAAGTCGCTGCGAGCCACTCACATCCCGGGCAACCTCAACACTACAGCGGACGCGCTGTCATGGCAGGTTACCCTCAGGGGAGAGTGGAGACTCCACCCTCAGGTGGTCCAGCTGATTTGGAGTCGATTCGGATGGGCACAGGTGGACCTGTTCGCCTCCCAAGAATCCTCCCACTGCCTGCTCTGGTACGCCTTCACCGAGGCTCCCCTCGGCATAGACGCGCTGGCACACAGCTGGCCCCCTGGCCTACACAAATATGCCTTTCCCCCAGTGAGCCTGCTTGCACAGACCCTGTGCAAGGTTAGGGAGGACGAGGAGCAGGTCGTCCTGGTAGCACCCTACTGGCCCACCCAGACATGGTTCTTGGACCTCACGCTCCTTGTGACAGCTCCCCCCTGGCGAATTCCCCTGAGGAAGGACCTTCTTTCTCAGGGACGGGGCACCCTCTGGCAACCGCGCCCAGACCTCAGGAATCTCTATGTCTGGCCCCTGGACGGGACGTGGAAGACCTAAGCGGTCTACCACCCGCCGTGGTAGACACGATCACTCAGGCTAGGGCCCCCTCTATGAGGCGCCTGTATGCCTTTAAGTGGCGTATGTTCGCTAAATGGTGTTCTTCCCGACACGAAGACCCCCAGAGATGCGCAGTCGGATCAGTGCTTTCCTTCCTGCAGGAGAGGTTGGAAGGGAGGCTGTCCTCTTCCACCTTGAAGGTGTACGTTGCCCTGTCCTGGGTCTGCCCCAGGAGGAGGCAGACCCAGCCCTGTCATTGCTGTGTCTGGTGCACGCTTTACGCATCTTTAGAATCTCTGAGCAGCTCTTTGTCTGCTTTGGTGCACAGCGGAAAGGAAGCGCTGTCTCCAAGCAGAGGATCGCCCACTGGCTCATTGACACCATAACTATGGCATATCTCGCCCAGGACATGCCGCCCCCGGTAGGGCTACGAGCCCATTCTACCAGGGGTGTAGCGGCTTCCTGGGCCCTGGCCAGAGGTGCCTCTCTAACAGACATCTGCAGAGCAGCGGGCTGGGCAACACCCAACACCTTTGCAAGGTTCTAAAACCTCCGGGTGGAACCGGTTTCGTCCCAGGTTGTGGCACGCAACACAAGCGGATAAGCCCGGGATAGCTGGCTGGGTGTATCGCTTGCACATAGCGCCTTCCACCTCCTTTTGAGCTGAAGATGTGCGCCATTAATTCCCAGTAGTGTTCACAAACTTTGTTCCCTGGTTGACTTCCTCCGAGCCCTGTGGCAGTCGAGTTTTCGGAGAGACTCGCTGCCGGCCCAGTACACATGCTAACTAAGAGTCCTGTTCTGTAAGTGTCTCTATCTTTTGGGTAGTCGACTTGTTCTTTGCAAACTGCGTCTTCCTAGCACAGAGCCCCTCTGCCCCAGTCTCCATGTTTGTAGTAACTCCTCCCCCGTTGGGTAGGATCTACCTTGAAGACTCTCCACATGGTCGGAAAGACCATGTGACGTATTCTTCCACTTAAATATCCCCCCCTCTCTTTGGGCGAGGTGTGGTCTCCGCGGTGTCTTCCCCTTGGGAGGGACACCCCCCAACTAGACCTGGTGGCCCAGTCGGATAATCCCCCTTCTTTTCCAGGGAGTGGAAAAAGAGTAGGGGAAAAGAGGCCACGACTGGATTAAGCCTGTCTCCATCTTTTGGGTAGTCGACTTGTCCCCAAAGGGCCGTTCGACACTCATAACTATTTTGGGGGAGGTTACGTGTCAACCTGGTGTGCTGGCTATGAGGCACACAGTAGTCTGCCTACCACACACCGCCAGTTCACGTAACACAGTTCAGCCAATTGTGGCGTTTCGTATAGGGACCCCTAGTGTCACTACATCAACACAACGTCGAGTGAGTGACAGATAGGGAACGTCATGGTTACTTGTGTAACCTCCGTTCCCTGATGGAGGGAACCCGCTGAAATGGCCGGATTGACCTTATATCGACTCCTCAGCATAAAACCGAATGAGTGGTTGCATACCAGCTCCTTTTATACCCGTATGTCCGGGGGAGTGGCATGCAAATACCACTCGCCAATTTTCATTTGCCTTTTATCAAAGACCAGAGGTGTCTCAGGCTCCCAAGAGTGACCCCTAGTGTCACTACATCGACACAACGTCTGGTTCCCTCCAACACAAGTAACCATGACGTTACATCCTTGGGCTAGCCTACGTAAGGTACAGTTCTCTCCATCATAGCCATCAGTTCTCTGCATGAGTTTCTTTTATCCCGAAAAAGTAGACAAGGATATTTGTGGGAAAAATAGTGCTTTGCAAAGACCTTCGAAAGCCCCTCCATACATTTGCTTTTCTTTTTTTACTTTAAAGTGTGACTGTGGAGTAAATTGTTTTAGATACTGCTGAATTTCACAAATATGCAGGGGTGTAAAGTAATGAATTACAAATACTCTCATTACTGTAATTAAGTAGTTTTTCCCAGGAATTTTACTTTTTTAAGTAGTTTAAAAATGGTGTACTTATACTTTTACTTGAGTACATTTTAAGGGCTGTAACTGTACTTTTACTGCGCTATTTTCCCTCCATCTGTGTTCGCTACTTCCCTGTCCTGATTTTATTTTTATCCATCAATGTGATTGGCTACAGAGAGTCTCGTGACACCCGTCAAATCAAAACATGCATAGAAAACTTGAACGTCAGCAACTGCAATAAATCATCATGGATGTGGAGGATACCTCAAGCAGCAGTTCAAAACCTGGACATCCATGGCTGCACCTGAAAGGGCTTCTTCCAATGAAGAATGTGATCATGTCATGTGAGTTTAGCTTGCTTAAGCCAGTCGAGACATCAGCATTAATTCTACCTCTAATTTGAAGAAACATATAGAGGTCAATTTCATATGTCTGTTTACTAGATTTTCTGTATCTATAAGGTAGCCTGTAAATGAACTTTCTATCACTGAGATTACTGGGCTGCTCTGAGAGATTTCTGTAATGTCAGCAGTAAGGCTGGGCGATATAATAATCTCAATATGTATTGTGGGAAGAAATCCTCGATATTGATTATACACTTTTGAGTAATTTTCTATATTTAGCCTATGTTCTAGGGCTACTGCTAGGTCATCTAGACCAGACATGTTCATTACATTGATTGCGATAGCAAGATAACCACTGGTTGATCTCAATAAAATCTAAAAGATTGACTTTTTATTTTCTTGCTTCTGTAGCCACCTGTTGTATGGCTGACAGGCGACATATGTTTGTGCGCTTTACATGTGCATGTGTTCCGAGAGCACTCGTGCTAATGTGGGTACGTGCCTTAAACAGTCAAATAGATTTCATAATTCCACCAAAATGCCTGTCTCGGCAAGGTATCAATGTAAACACAGTCAGTTATGTCTAAAGTTAACCTAAACAGTGGTATAAAAAGCAGATTTGTATCAAAATGTCGGACTTGAAGTGTACATGTAACTGAATAGACCACTGTCTAGTATGTCATTAAAAGGCTATTGATCAAACTACAATAACAAGAAAATGAGAAAAACACTCAATAATAATTAAACAATAATTTTAGGAGCTGTAAAAGTGTTAATGCAATGTAATAAAACAGTGACACTTTTAATAATAATAATATGCTATTATAATATTATTAATTTTTTTATAATACCGACCTCTGAGGAACAGAGTGTGTTAATTTGAATAATACATTTCCAGGGAAGATAGCGATGATAAAATAATTTTTATTATGCTCAGCCTTTATCAAGTTTTTCTACTGGCTGATAGAAAACACTTCAGGCAGAATTTTCCCATCAGTCACAAATACACATCAGAAAATTGTGCATCATGCATTAGAATGAGTACATAATTATTTCTGGGCTTAACAGATACAAGAACTAAATCAATGGTGGACACTGTATCTCAGAAGGAATACAATGTGGCCCCCATGTACTTCTTGAAGCCCGATGTGGCCCCTGTCCTGTACCAAAAAACTTTGCCCACCCCTGCTCTATACCCCCTCTGTTGTGCGGGAAGCGACATGCCAAGTGATAAGTCTTTTTTTTTTGTAGCGATTTTTGTATTCTTTGCATTGTTTTGAACATAATGTTTTACGCGCAAAAATAACTCGCTCTATTGCCATTAAGAGCAATTTAGATCCTACACATAAACTGATTTTATTGTTATTGTTTCATGCATTATGATTTAAAATGGTGATCAGTGTATTGAAAATGACTTTTTCATCTTTTCATCTCTGTAATCATGTCTCCCTGTTATCTTTTTGGAATCAGATACATGTAGTGTTTATCATAGATAAGTGATGTATTTTAAAAGTTGGCATTCAAAAATAAAATTGTTGGAGGAGACCTATATTTTTAATTCTTTCTGACAAATAGCCATAAAAGAGAATGTGAATTACGATATGAATGCTACATTTCTAAATTTAATTACTGTAGATTTCACAACCTAATACTCACTACTCATCACTCATGACTACTTTTAAATGAACTCTTTTACTCTTTTTTGTAGTTTTTAGGACAGGTACTTTTACTCTTCTCACACTACATTTTTTGGGAGGTAACAGTACTTTACTTGAGTAGGATTTTTCATAACTTTTTCCACCCCATGCTTTTTAAAAGTGTCTCTTTTGGGTTTAAAGAGATTAAAAATTATTTTCGGTTTGGATACGTTTGTCTTGCTTGTTAGGGTTAGGTTAACCCTAACCCTAACCATTTTTGGTGAGTGGTTCTTAAGTTAATAAATAATGAATAAAAAAGGTTAAAGTCAACATCTATATTTTATTTATTTTTAAGATTCTAAACACTTTTTTAGGTTGACTGACATTTTAATAAAGAAAATGTCTTATTTTACTCATGTCCACAAGTTCTGTCAACTATGCTACTAAACAAACACCCCCCTGGAACTAAAAAATGGTGTATCCCGTAACCATGTGACCAGCATCTTGTGACTTAATTTTCCTCTGTGGGGGAAATTTTGAACACAAAATTCCTTTTAATTTTTTTCAATATTTTAACTAAAATAGCATATTGTCAAGAAGTATATTAATTGACCATCAACTATGTTGGGTACATTGTTATGGTTTGAAATATTTTTTATGATTTTAACTAAAATATATATTAAAATTTGAGGTTAGCCTGATCAAGAAAATAGGTGTGTTCGACTTCATACAGCGCTGTGCAGACCGATAGGCACTGGACCTGAAGCAGTGCATGTCGGTTAGAAATTTTGTCCGACTTGAACCGGCGTCACCGCTGCGTCACCGTGACGTATGCCATCAAATTACCACGAGAGCGATTCGAGAGCAGCCGGCTGATGAAGCCTCTGTAGTTGCTCAAGAGGAGCTGCACAAGCTCTGAATGACGACACAGCTCATTGATGATTGGCCAGACTCACAACGTGACAACGGTTACACATGTTTCATGGGCTGTGATCGCAATTGCATACTTCACATACTACTTTTACTACTTCTGCTATGTCAGTAATAAGAGTCGCATGGTAGTATGCCATTACCATGATGTTTATTCTGACACCTCCAGTTTGGCGAAAACTCTCAGAACTCTGTGTTTTTATAACAGTACATCATGTTTATATCATGTTATATTATGTTTGTCATAGTAATATTATGTTTATTCATTAAAATCATTAAAAATGATTACAAATACTGACTCCTTTATTGGTATTAAAATAATACAGGCTTTTATTTTACTTTCCTCTTGTACACACAGCAGGCACTGTAACCTTTCATATGAACAATGTTTCTGATTATTGTATGTGAAATTCAAGCATCTGTCTATCTGAATTCCACCTGGTTTAGGTTCAGCAGATGACGGGAAGAGCAAAGTGTCCAAGTTGGCTGTTCTCTTTTCAACTCCTCCCCCGACTGCAACTGGCAAATCTCACTGATCGGTAAGGCAAGGTGCAGTTGAACTCGAACACACCTAATGACATGTGGTAGGCCAGGCAAGGCCTACCATTGAAATTGTGAGTCAGAATGGGGTAAATGTCAACTATGTTACACTCTAGGGACAATTCTTGGGTAACATAGTTGACGTGACCCTGCTGTGTTCACTAATGATAATGAATTATTGTCCATAGATACATTTTTTGTCATAATTTAAGTCAGAGGACACCGAGGGTGTGTGTGCCCTCATGTATGTGTGTGCATGCATGTGTGTGAAGTAAGATGATTAGAGATTTCATTGATTTTACAAAATTAACTACATATTGTTCCTTTGCAAGTTAAAACAGAGATCTTCTTTCGATTGTGTCATTGTATTTTGTGAAAAAAGCAGGATATTGCTTTTTCAACAGTTTTCAACTATGTGACACCTATGTGTTTTTTTATATTTCAAATAACAAGAATGCTGCTCCTGATATCCTTCAAGGTATATTTTACATCCACAAGGGTTAGAGTTTTGCATAACATCTCTTAAAACTATCAAATTATATTTTTATCATCTTTCATATAGCAGTTTGTCACAATGGTCTCTATCTGCACTATGGGGTGCAGTGGTTTAAGATTATATTTGTATTACATTTGTTGTATCGTTTAGCTTACTTCACATATTGAGTAGAGCTTATTTAATATGATTCTTATAGACCAGTGGTTCCCAACCTTGTTCCTGGAGGCCCCCCAACACTGCACATTTTGTATATCATCCTTATCTGACACACCCAGTTCAGGTCGAGCTAATGAGATGAATCAGGTGTGTTTGATTAGGGAGATATCCAAAATGTGTTGTGTTGGGGGGCCTCCAGGAACAAGGTTGAGAACCACTGTTATAGACTATATAAACAGAACACAAGGTATTGACAACTAACCTCATTTTATCATAATAAAGGACACAAACTCTGATTTGCCTTTTCATTTATTTTAATAAATGTTCATAATTTTTTTATTTACAAAATGTCTAAAATATTGTATTTAAGTATTTTGTACATATTATATTATATGATATTATATTATGTATTGTTGAACATCTGAGTAATCAAACTGATGAATCTAATAGTAAAAGACTGTAGCAGGCCAAGGAAAGACTCGAGACAGGTTGGCAAGTGAACAAGCCCCGGAGGGCAATTAATTCCACACTTTTTAAAGAAGGAAGAAAAAGGTGAAGAGGCTTGTGAGGTGAAGGGGAGCTCATACTGGTAGGGGTAGGATGTGCGCTGGGCATGGAGAACCGGCAGGAGCATCTCTGGCATGGAGGCGAAGGAGATGAATGATGGCGGGTTGAAGAGCCCAGGGCAGTCAGTCACTTCCTGTAACTAGAACTGACAGAAGAGGCAGTTAATTTCATGCATGCTTGTAACAAGGGTGAAAGGGAAAGGAGGAGGCAAGAACCAGCTTGACAAAATAAATAATCTTTTAATAAAACAAAAAAACAAACATAAACACATTCAAGGCAGCTGCCCGTAACTCACTCTCTGCCGAACTGCCACCTCCGGTTGCCTTTATCCCTCTCGAGGGCTTGATTAGCCTGATTAGGGGGCGGGTGTGACGGTAGGGGTCTCCCCCGCCCCTGGCAGCGGTTCTCCTGCTCCAGGTGGTCGGCCAGGAGCCCCTCCCCGCTCGTGGACGGCGGTCCTCTCTTGACCCCACCACATTTTAGCGGCCGGTAGGGGTCTCCTCCGCCCCTGGCAGCGGCCCTGACCGCTCCAGACGGTCGGCTAGGAGCCTCTCCTCCCCTCGCTGTCGGCGGCCGTTCCTCCGCTCTCAGGCGGCCGGGCTCCTCCGTCCCCTGGCGGATGACCGCGGTTGCTCCATTGGGGTGGATGGTAGTTGCGAGGACTCTGCTATGGCGCATCCCTCCTCCTTCCCGGATTTTGGGAACTTTTTCCTCCTGTGGGAGGAGGACCCCCCAGCAGATGCGGAAACTCAGATATTGTGCCTCAGAGAGTCCAAGGTGGCATTTGCGGGTGTTGGCGGTGAGTCCAGCCCTATGTATGATTGACAGCATCTTTCCGAGGTGGTCCAGATGGTCCTCCCAGCTCTCTGAATGTATCACAGCATCATCCAGATAGGCGGCTGTGTACTGTTGGTGGGGCCGCAAGATGATATTCATCATTCTCTGGAAGGTTGCCGGTGCCCTGTGTAACCTGAAGGGAAGGACCCAATACTGCAAGTGGCCTGAGGGGGTGCTGAAGGCTGTCTTCTCCCTTGCCACAGCAGTCAGAGGAACCAGTGAAATGTTCCCCTGTGCCACTGGCATCGACACAAGCCCAAAGCATGATCGATCCACCCCCATGCTTAACAGTTGGAGAGGTGTTCTTTTCATGAAATTCTGCACCCTTTTTTCTCCAAACATACCTTTGCTCATTGTGGCCAAAAAGTTATATTTTAACTTCATCAGTCTGCAGGACTTGCTTCCAAAATGCATCTTGTTTAGATGTTCATTTGCAAACTTCTGACGCTGAAATTTGTGGTGAGAATGCAGGAAAGGTTTTCTTCTCATGACTCTTCCATGAAGGTCATATTTGTGCAGGTGTCGCTGCACAGTAGAAGAGTGCACCACTACTCCAGAGTCTTCTAAATCTTCCTTAAGTTCTTTTGCAGTCAAACAGGGGTTTTTATTTGCCTTTCTAGCAATCCTACGAGGAGTACTCTCTGAAAGTTTTCTTGGTCTTCCAGACCTCAACTTGAACTCCACTGTTCCAGTTAACTGCCATTTATTAATTACATTATGAACAGAGGAAACAGCTACCTGAAAACGCTTTGCTATCTTCTTATAGCCTTCTCCTGCTTAGGGGGCATCAGTTATTTTAATTTTCAGAGTGCTAGGCAGCTGCTTAGAGGAGCCCATGGCTGCTGATTGTTGGGACAAGATTTGAGGAGTCAGAGTATGTATAAAGCTTTGAAATTTGCATCACCTGGCCTTTCCAAACGATGACTGTGAACCGAGAGACCTCCAAAAAGGCCAAATAGCTGCCCCATTTTTTATTAAATGAATTTAAGTTGCCTAGCCTTCTACATGACATTTCCTCGAATGCTGCTACCCTCCCCATCTCTGTGCACCACTCTTGAAATGAGGGCACTCTGATATAGACCAATTAAATCTGTATCCTGAGAAATTAGAAAAGGAATTAATAATTCTGTGGAGGCAAGGCATAGATCTAGTATGGTCAGAGATGAATAATAAAATATCATCTGTGTAAAGCAGAAGCTTATGCGCCATACCTTGGTAAGCCAAGGAAATGGCATCCACAATCCAGTGGGCCAGCCTCTGTTTGGAGACAGCTTTCCCCTTCTGCTGCCCTCCAAAGCAGACAAAGAGCTGCTCCGAGTGTCTGGAGCTCTGCGTGCGGTCCAGATAGATGCGCAGGGTGTGAATTGGACATAGCAACAACAAGGCCGGGTCTTCCTCCTCTGCAGGGAGTGCATGCAGTTTCACCACCTGGTCCCGAAAGAGAGTGGTGGGAACTTTGGGCACGTAACCGGGCCGGGGTCTCAAGATCACGTGAGAGTGTGCCAGCCCGAACTCCAGGCATTCGCTGGTGACAGAGAGTGCCTGTAGGTCCCCCAACCTCTTGAAGGTGCTGAGCTCGGCCTGCTCCAGGGGCTCAAAGGGGGCTCTCTGTAGGGCAGGTAGGACCACAGAGAGATCCCAAGGGGGAATTAGGCACGGTCTAGGAGGATTCAATCTCCTTGTGCCTTTAAGGAACCTGGTGATCAGGTCATGCTGTTGTGAGGGTCTCCCATCCAGTGTATCGTGATACGCTGCTGTAGCAGCCATGTACACCTTCAGGGTAGAGGGAGACAGCCGTCTCTCCAGCCCTTCCTGTAGGAAAGACAGCACAGACCCGACCGCGCACCTCTGTGGGTCTTCCCCACGGGAAGAACACCAGTTTGCAAAGAGAAGCTGCTTCAAGGCATACAGCCGCCTCGTGGAGGGGGCTCTGGCCTGAGTGATCGTATTTACCACCACTGGCGGAAGATCCACTACGTCTTCCACGTCCCGTCCAGGAGCCAGATGTGGAGATTCCAGAGGTCTGGCCGCGGGTGCCGGAGCATGCCCTGTCCCTGAGTGAGAAGGTCCTGCCGCAGGGGAATGCGCCAGGGAGGGGATACTGCCAGGAGCATCAGATCTGAGAACCAAGTCCGGTTGGGCCAGTATGGCGCAACGAACAGGACTTACTGGCCATCCTCCCTGACTTTGCACAGAGTCTGTGCAATGAGGCTCACTGGAGGAAACACATACTTGCATAGCCAGGCCCAGATTAAGTTTCCAGAGGCCCCTGGGCACAATGTCTTGTAGCCCCATAAACACACACACACACACACACACACGTGCAACAATATCAACACACACCTGTTAATGTTTCCTTCCTGTCTGTCTCTCTCCTCCTCAACTCTGTCTCTCAGGGGCTCTCTGTCTGTCTCTCTCCTCCTCTCCTCCTCAGGGGCTCTCTTGCCCTTAGTGCTCTGTGCTTTTCTCATGCTCATGCACACGTTCAGGGTGTTTCCAGTCAGAAAAACCACTAACAAATTGATTTTCCTTAGTTGAAAAAAGCATACAGTCAAAGCAAAAAATATTACCTGTGGATGGGGAATATGTGATCCAGTCTCGGGAAACTTTTTCCCCATTTGGGAGTTGACAACACAGCAGATCATTAGTGAGGGAGCGCACCTTACCGCCCAAACCCCCATCACGGGTTGAGGCTGGATATTTGCTCCTTCTGTTATGAAAGGCAGCAGGTCCACGATCGATAAGGACAGCGCGAGCATCTTCGTTGAATGCCCCTGACAACGCCGGGTCAGACACCTGATAAATCCACTGTGTGCTGCTGCTGCTGCTACAGCTAGCCTTGGCCTCAGGTTGTGCTGCGCTGCTAACATTAGCCTCAGCCTCCTCTGGTCCCTGGTTAGCTTGCTCGTCATCTTCCACAAATTCTTCACCCTGATTCTCCTCCTGGCTCCGTTTGAAGAACATGTGAATAGATGGCACATGTCTTAATAAAGATGCCTCCCTCTCATCTTTTTCTCTTTTTCGTTTGCGTTTACTACAACCACTTCTCTCACTCATTTGAACTCTCTACGACGACTACTCCAACAGTCAGCTCGATTCAGCGCTGGGTTATTTGAAGACAACGTGGGCTTTCCACACTTGTGCTTGAACAATTATATCATTCTGTTTAGATTAAAAAAATATCAGCGTGCTTTTTATTGGTTAGGTGTCATTATCTGAAGGCAGCGGCTATTTGCACTAAGTGAAAATAAATAGCGATATATTCTATTTACACTATATAAAAGTAGCAGTTCTTTGCAATAAGTGCAAATATTTGTTAGATGCTATTTATACTTACGTATAAATGGCAGATACTATTTGCACCTCAGTATTGTTGTACATTAACAGGATGTAGTAATAAAGTAATAAATGTAATATAAGCAATAATAACATAGTGTAAATGACTATATTTATTAAAATTATTAAATGGACAATAAAGCCCTTCCTACACCTACCCCTAACCTATAAACACTTTATTATTAAACAGTCGTTAGGCACTTTATTTCCACAAATATTTTCTTCATTTTTATTGAAAATAAATACCTTTCCGATCTGATATGTGATGGGAAAAGATTGAACTCGGGTCGAACATGTCAAAAGCTACTTTCAGGAGCCACACACCCTACGGCCTACACCACTGCAGACATAATGTGGTGTGCGTCTTTTTTAATATTGTTTAGCCCAACCAGACATTGCCCTCCATTATCAGCAAAGTAAAAAAAAAAAAAAGAAAGAAAGAAAATATATTTTTTTCTTCCCCTCGCTTGGGCCCCAAGTGAGGGGAAGAGCTTGCTCTTCTCCCAGTTGACCTGAAGCCCGAGTCAGTCGAGGTGCTGAAGCACAAGGTCCCTGTGCGCACACAATAGATCTCACAAGTGAGCTAGGATTAGCCAGTCATTGAGATAATTGAGAATGCGTATGCCCTTCTCCCTTAGCGGGGCCAGGGTAGCCTCTGTGACCTTGGTAAAGACGCGAGGGGACAGGGACAGACTGAAGGGGAGGACCTTGCACTGGTATGCTCTTCCCTCAAAGGCTAACTGAAGAAAGGGTCTGTGTTGAGGAAGGATCAATACGTGAAAGTAGACGTCCTTCAGGTTGATGGCCGCAAACCAATCCTGATGTCATACTGATACCAGGATGCACTTTGGCATTAACATCCTGAACAGAAGCCTGTGTAAGGCCTTGTTCAAGGCACGCAGGTCCAAAATTGGGCACGACCCCCCCCTCTCTTGGGCCCTTGTGTGACTTGGCTATGGGGACGGGTTCTATTGCTCCCTTTGCCCGGAGGACGGAGGCACCCTCGCCCTGCACTGAAGTGGAGAGAATGCCACTGAACCTGGGTGGGCGTCTGGCGAACTGGATCACGTAGCTGAGACGAATCGTCCTGATGATCCACCGCGAGGGGCTGGAGAGCGCTAATAAGGCCTCCAGGCTCCGCGCCAGCGGCACCAAGAGGACGACTGGATTTATCGCGCCCGGGGAGGGTGGTTCACGGCAAGGTAGATCAGGCGCCCCACCAGAAAGACAACTCAGGGGGGACGTACTGCTCCGCAAGCCCGCAACTGTGGCCGGTGGCTGGGACGGGCAAGCTACACTACAGCGCGCTCTACCTGGGGAAGCTCAACGTATCCCTTAGCCGCTCCGCTGTCGAGGGTAGTTAGAGTGGACGAACCCGTGAAGCATGTACGGGCAGAAAAAGGTGCCTTCCATGACTTCGTGAGCTCCTCGTGCACTTCCGGGAAGAAAGGCGGGCGGTGCGCGGCTGTGAGTTGTGCTCCGATCCCAGAATCCAATCATCCAGCCGCGAACACTCAGGGCAAGGTGGAGGGTTCCACTTTAGCCTGATATTTGCAGCTGCCCGGGCAAGCACAGCTGCCATCTCAGTGTCCATCTCATCCTGAGCTCTACCGCCCGTGAACAGGAGCTCAGAAGATCCGTCCGCTTCCAAAAGCAGAAGCCCACCCTCATATGCTGCGACCACTAACTCATCCTCATCATGAGCCGCAAACGAGACATTAAATCTGCCCTGAGGCGGACCGCCTGCATCGCTTGACAGGTCTTCCGTGTAGAATGAGCATGCTGGGGGATAGGAGGTCCACGGGGGCTGAGCTGGAGGAAACGCTCCCATATCCTCATCCAGATCACCCGCGGAGCTTGCCGACCTGGCCACCTGAGTTTCAGCCCAGGACAGACCGGGTTGGGAAGCAGCCGCGGTGGCTCCTTGCTTCACGAAGAGGGAAGTGAGCCACGACCGCAATGTTGTCATGGGCATGTTCTCGCAATGAGAATATGAGCCCTCCACGAAAGCTGCCTCGTCATGCTGGCGCCCCAAGCACTCGGGACAGATTTCATGGCTATCCGGTGGAGAGAGATAACGGCCACATCCAGTAGCACAAAGCTGTCACAGTAGCACACAATCGTTTGTTCAAGCTCTTTTAGTAGAAAATATACTCTTTGGAATATACTCTTTTAGCACCTGTAGACTCAGCCGCCGAAGCGCCCAGGGGAAGCACAACATTCGACCGTGCGAGGGTGACCACTGATATGCGGCGTAAATCCAGCAGCGTAAGCGTTGGTGATAGGGATGAACACACATGCGTTCGGCTCCAAAGAAAAATCTGAATGAGTGGTGCAAGCCATCTCCTTTTATACCCGTATGTCCAGGGCGGAGAGTGGCATGCAAATTCCACTCGCCAATTTTCATTGGCCTTTTCTATTTTAAGCAAAGGTTATTGGGGCTCTCAAGATCGAACCCCTAGTGTCACTACATCGACATTACATCGAGTGAGTGACAGACAGGGAAATGCATTTCTTGAAGAAACACTTAAGAAGAAAATAACCTTCCTTCTTTTTATGGGGTGCCCCAACCCATTCACACTGCATGTGGAGAGAGACAATCCACTCATATTAACATTTGACATTTTGACATATAAGAAAAAATGTATTGTGTGTCAAAAGCAAGATTATAAAGACCACATTCCAACATTATTGCACACAACAAAACTCGAACATCCCCCAGAAAAAAAAAAGAAGACAAATGTGCGCATTAACACCACGCACGATAGCGCCAACTGGCATCCATCCCTCCAAAATCAAACAGTCCATGTACACTTATGAGATCCCCGTGACAACTTTACCGTCGGATTACTCTAGTCTGGTGTTTCTATACAAATTTTGTGAGACAGGATTACACAGCAAAAGATAATCTATAAAACAAATGCCAGCCAATAGACGGTATAAGCACAAAGAGCATGTAGCTTCATCCATAAAACTGTCCTGAAGGTGTGACACTCTACAAAATAAACTCCAGTCGCTAGGTGGAACCAGCACAAAAAAGCGCGCAGAATCTTCAAACAGTCAAGCGAATGTTCAGTGAGCCAGTCCACTCGGCTGCAACGTGAGTACAACAAGATGACGTGCTCACTCCATTGACTTTATGAAGGACATCGCTTGCTGTGGGCATGTGAATGTTTTACGGCCATCCTTAGCATCTATTCTCAGTTTGGCCTGGAATATCAGTGCAAAAGCGAACTTCCATTGGTGTAAAAGTTTCTTGCATTCCTTGAATCGATCACGCTTCTCTCATCGGATTTGCAAAATCTGGGATCAAGAAAATGCTGTGGTTCTTCCAAGAAAGCCTTCCTTTATTCCTCGCCTCGAGTAATACAAGATCTTTATTGGATGATCTCAGAAATTTGGCCAGAATTGATTGGGGTCTGTCTCCTTCTGAGGATCGACGAGCAGGAACCCTGTGAGCTAGCTCGATTTCCAGCTTATGGCCTGCTATGTCGAGCAGATTCAGAAAGATCCCATCCAGGAATTTCACCGTATCCTATCCATCTTCTCCCTCAGGGATCCATGGCAGTGATCGATCAGCATTTCACAGCAAGATCCTCCAAGTCAGCAACGACCTTCGTCAGCATTGCCGACATGTTCAGTATCTCTCGCTGCATTCCCCGCACCTCTCCGACTAAATCGACTCCCAGGCTCGCGGCCTGCTCGGGGTGTCAGCTTGAGCACGTAAGTGTCTTTTAATGTTTCCAGAGCCTGAGGACATTGAATTCTTTAACATATTGTCCTCCTAGAACAGTTATGGAACAGAGTGTATAAAATCTCACCGGTTTATGTCATAAAAAGTATTAAAACTAGCAAAGTGCTCAAAGCTTGCCGTTCACAAGTCCGATCCTCGCATGGCGTCAAGTGACTCCCCCACGTTTAGCAGACTTGAAGGCACGGCACAAGTTTGACCTTGCAATGCTGAGGGCTGCCTTGTCACCTGACCAGAAAGCAATGTCATGTGTTTTGAGTAGTGCACGGATTTCTACATTCATCCATGTGGGACTGTAAGCAGTGAATGATGTAAATTGTATGCTGTAAGCAATAAATAACAGAGAGAGAGAAGATTTTTGTGTTTTTCTGGTGGGTCCTCTGTTGTTGTTTTTTTTCTTTTCTTTTTTTATTAAAACATTGCATTCAAATTATATAGAAACTTATTTAAAATGAACATCATAAATAAATTTAAAGAAATATATAATTATATATAAATAAACACCTATAGTTACAATAAATAATAATTGCTAACAACATGTGGTATGTACACTTCTGATCAGTTCAACACAAAACTCCCTTTAAATTCACCCTGCAACGCTTAAAATGTCCAGCAGGATGCGCCCCAGGCATGTGACGTCACCAAGCAATGGAACAATGTAGACTTTTTTATGATAAATACTGTATACTTCCAATTTTTTAATTTACAAATTACCCTTTAAAACCTTTACAACATTTCTCATAAACTCACATTTTTACACAACGATGTATTGAAATGTCTAAAAGTACCCTCGATATTATGCATAAATATAACTAAATATAAAGACATATACACTCACTGAGAACTTTCTTAGGAACACCTGAAAACCTGCTTATTCATGCGATTAAGCGGCCAATCGGTGGCAGCAGTGCAATGCATGAAATCATGCAGATATGGGTCAGTTAATGCTTCACGTCAACCATCAGAATAAGGGAAAAAAGTGATCTTAGTGATTTCAACCGTTGCATGATTGTTGGTGCCAGACGGGCTGATTTGAGAAGTTCTGTAACTTCTGATCTCCTGGGATTTTCACACACAACAGTCTCTAGGGTTTAGTCAGAATGGTGCCAAAACAAAAAAACATCCAGTGAGTGGCAGTTCTGTGGACGGAAACGCCTTGTTGAGAGAGGTCAACGGAGAATAGCCAGACAGGTTTGAGCTGACAGAAAGTCTAAGGTAACAAAGATAACCACTCTGTACAATTGTAGTGAGCAGAATAACATATTAAAATGCACAACATGTCGAAGCTTGAGGCGGATGGGCTACAACAGCAGAAGACCACGTCAGTAACTTTATTAGGACCATAGTGTTCCTATTAAAGTGCTCAGTGAGTGTACTGTGTGTGTGTATATATATATATATATATATATATATATATATATATATATATATATATATATATATATATATATATATATATACATACACTGTATATCAGTGATGCAGCCGGCTGTATTCAAACAGCATATGGGTATTGAATTGAGTCTGCACTCGGTACTGCCGGTACATTTAACATTGTTAAGTATTAAAATATTGAACCGTGAAGAGATTCCGCAGCATCCCTAGGCAGTTGTGATGGCACCCAGTTTGGGAACCACTGCTTTAGCATCTATCACAGGGGTTGCAGAATTTTTAGAGGCCATGTCAATTTATGGGGGGCTGGAGTAACACCTAAAGCACTACAAAAGCATTGTTATCTAAGTAGGTATGTAAAACATTTGTTAATTAACAAGAGCTTTAAAACCGCTCCTAAGTCCATTAAATGCAACTTAAACATGTTTCTCGCATCTTTCAGTTTATCAAAGACAAAGGAACATTTAATCAATTGTATTTATAGGGCCTGGGTAGCTCAGTGGTAAAAGATGCCGGCTACCACCCCTAGAGTTCACTAGTTCGAATCCCAGGGCGTGCTGAGTGACTCCAACCAGGCTCATAAGCAACCAAATTGGCCCGGTTGCTAGGGAGGGTAGAGTCACATGGGGTAACCTCCTCATGGTCACTATAATGTGGTTCGTTCTCAGGGGGGCACGTGGTGAGTTGAGCGTGGATGTTGCGGTGGATGGCGTGAAGCCTCCACATGCACTGTGTCTCCATGGCAACATGTTCAACAAGCCACGTGATAAGATGCATAGGTCCTCCACTACCCAGACTGAGGCGAATCACTACACAACCACAAGGACTTAAAAGAGCATTGGGAATTGGGCATTCCAAATTGGGTGAAAAAAAAATAATTTGTATTTATGTAGTTTGATCATTGGAAAAGCCATTGTACACTATGGCAGAGGATACATTTTTTTTTCTCCCAAACTACAGTATGATCTGTAATAATTTAATTTACAATTAGTGCTTAGGATGAAAGATATTTAATATTTAGTAGGCAAGGCAAGTTTATTTATATAGCATATTTCATACACAATGGCAATTCAAAGTGCTTTGCATAAAAATGATAAAAATAACAAATACAAGATTAAATACTTTTTAAAACCAATTCAGAACAAGAAATAAGACTAAAATTACTAAATACTAAAATACATTTTATAAAGTAAAAATTATTAAAATAAATAAAAAAAGAAAAAGAATCCAGAAATAAAATTATGCAGTGCAATCAGTAAGTGCAGCACAGTGTTCAGTCAATAAATGCACAGCTGAACAGATGTGTTTTCAGTCTGGACTTGTATGTGGCTACTGTTGGAGCACACCTGACCACTTCTGGAAGCTTGTTCCAGCTGCAGGTGCCATAATAGCTAAACGCTGTCTCGCCTTGTATTGATGAACCCTTGGAATTTCTAACTGACTTGATCCTAATGTTCTGAGAGGTCTGGTTTATATTCAACAAGCATATCTGCAATCTATTTAGGGTCCTAGGCCATTGAGTGATTTATAAATGAGTAATAGTACTTTAAAATCAATTCTAAATGTAACTGGAAGCCAGTGTAAAGACATGAGAACTGGAGTAATATGCTCAGATGTTTTTAGTTCGGGTGAGAATCCTGGCAGTAGCATTGTGAATGAGCTGCAGGTGTCTAACAGTCTTTTTTGGGAAGGCCGGTGAGAAGTAAATTGCAGTAGTTCACCCTATTGGTGATGAATGCATGAACAAGTTTCACTAAATCTAAGCCTTGACTGGATACAAAATATCTAATTCTCGCTATATTTTTGAGATGATAGTAGGCTGATTTAGTTATTGCTTTGATGTGAATACTGACACTGAGGTCTGACTCCAAAACAACACCAAGATTCCTTACTTGATTTTTTGTCTTTAGACTCTTGGAGTCAGGGTGTGTACTCACCATGGGAATTTCGCCTTTGTTGCCAAATACTATGACCTCTGTCTTGTCGTTGTTTAACTTAAGTAAGTTTTGGAACATCCAACTGTTAATTTCATCAATGCACTGGCACAGAGAGTTTGTGGGGCTGTAGTCATTTGGTGATATGGCTAGGTAAATCTGGGTGTTGTCTGCAGGGCCGGCCCATGGGTTTGTGGGGCCCTAGGCAAAATTATGAAAATGATAATAAATGATAATAAAAGTTAAAACATTAGGGAAAATAAGGTAACTACAGCAATGCATAATGTATAATTATTTATAAATAAAATTACATATTTTAAATAGGGACTATTAACACAACACCTCGAAATATATATTTGTAAACAAATGTAAAGAAAAGGCACAGACCTTATAGAGAGCTGACATCTTTGCAGATAGGATGGTTCGAGGCCCTAGACGGTCGCCTGTATTTCCTGTAGGATGGGCCGGCCCTGGTCGTCTACACAGCCATGGTTCACAATTTGGTTCTTTTTCATAATATGGAGTTAATTAACAGAGGTTCGGGAGGAGCATGTTCATTTTAATTTGACAAATCACAGCCCACGAGCAGGAGTATATAAGCCGCTGCTTACCTGCTTCCTGTGACAACTCTCCTGACATGAGAGTCTTTCCGACATTCGGCCCCGCCCATTTCCCCACGAACAGACCCAGGCAGACGGATCATTGGATGCAACTTCCCTGCAAAGCATTCGGCTCCACCAGAACAGCTCTTCCATCCAAATAGTCTCGTTATTCAACAGAAGCTGCCAGAGCAGCTCTTTGTTTTTTAACAGTATTGACGGCTACCACGTTAAGTGTTATATATATATATATATATATATATATATATATATATATATATATATATATATATATATATATTTTTTTTTGTTATCCTGTCTGTCTTTCTATGCTCCATTCGATGAAGCAGTTTATGCGAAGTTGCTGCCGCAAACTGACTGCTTCTGCACTTTAAAAAATGTGAAACAGCTCTCTACGACTGGTCATATGTTCTCTTATCTAAACTTTCCACCCGGAAAGCAGTGCCAGCTGCCTCCGCGTATGGCGCCGTTCCGGCTTCATGCCATTAGAATTCAATTTTATTTGAAAGCAAAAGCAACAAAGATTAACTATTCAATCCAACCAGGTTGGATTGAATCAGGTTCTGCCGCACAGGTGATGCCTGTCAGCCTCATTACCACGCCACAGCTTGTTTAGGGGGCATGCTTTAATCAGCGATTGTTCGTCATCTAACATGAATATCATGATTGTTTCTCCCTCCAAAGTGCCCTTCGGAGCATGATTTATTTCATTCTGAACACAGGGGCATCATGCAACACAGAACTCCCTTCAATCGACCGATAATCTAATGACAAATTATTTTCAAACCAACGCAGACATTTTAACGCAAGTTTGCTGCCGCGCAGCACTAGCTCTGACCATTCCACAGCACACTGCAGTTATACACGGACTCTGTCTGAACAGACACGAGCTGAATTCGGCTCCGCAAGAGGCGGATCATGCGCTGCGTTCCAACTCATTCATAATCATTCTGCAACGTGTCTCGCTTCCTCTCAGCATTATTGACATATATTGACGTATATTGTACAGCAGGGGGCAGTCATACTCCTAAGGAGCGAATTACCACAACTGTATCCTTCGGTAATGATTGCAAGTCCATTTCTGCTGCATATCTGCATGCAGTGCAGAGCCAAAGCTCTTATTTCTCAGATCATTTTATGCTGTTTTTCACATTGTTTATTAAGATGTACTGTATTTCCCAGCACATATCTCCTGCATTTCTGTATGCAGTCCAGAGCTGCAACTCAGTGCATCCCTAGATAATTCACACCTATTGCTATGCGATGCATTTCCTATGCAAGAAGTATATTGTACAGCAGGGGGCAGTTATACTCCTAAAGAGCGAATGGCCTAAAGTGAATCCTTCAATGATGATTGCAAGTCCATGCATATCTGTATGCAATACAGCACCAAAGATCTTATTTCTCAGATCATTTTATGCTATTTTTTCACATTGTTTATGAAGATGTACTGTATTCCCTAGCAAATTCTTTTCTAAAGTTTCACCTGAATATGATTATATTGTCTTTTCTACAGCAACGCCTGAAATTGTGCCTTCCGCAGGGTCTCACCAATATTACTTCCAGCAGGTCTCTGCAAGAGCCCATTTAAATTCCTGTCACTGAATTGTATGCAGGTTTACCTCTCACTTTCTCTATCTAGGTGTCTTTCTAAAACTTCACCATTACCTACCGAGGAGCCAAAGATGGCAACCATTTTAGTTAAGAAAGCACAAATGTGGTGCTTCTGCCTTCAGCTCAAAACATCCCTAAGCAGCACAAATGTGCTGTCCATGTGCCAAAACTGCTGCGTCTTTTGGGTCATGCAAAAAACTCCCACCACACCACAAAGCAGCGCAAACATGCTGTACAGGTGCCGCAACTGCAGTGTCCTTCGGACCATGTGACAAACTTCCACCACACTGCAAAGCAGCGCAAATGTGTTTTTCCAGGTGCCGCAACTGCGGGACCTTTCAGGCCCTGCCACTAAATCTCCCACAACACCGCAATCATGTTTCCTGTTTCCTCTTATGTTTCCTCTTATTAAGACTTGAGGGGCACAGCTCATAAATGTATACCCATCAAACCGCTATTCAGCAAGATTCTTTACTCTGCGCCACCCACCATTCGAATGCAGTGTGGGCCCTCCTATTCGAACGCTATGCAGGCTTTCCCATCGAATTGCAGTGTGGGCACTCCCATTCGAATGCAGTGTGAACCTCAGCGCATTGGTCACAGGCTCTCCCATTCGAATCGCAGTGTGGGCCCTCCCGTTCGACCGCAATGCAGGCTCTCCCGTTTGAATCACAGAGTGGGCTCTCCCATTCGAATGCAGTGTGAGATTTCACATCATTCATTCCGTGGGCTCTCCCATCCGAAATGCAGTATGAGCTCTCCTGTTCGAGTGTAGTGGTGGTGCAGTAATCTTAAGAGCCTTTTAGCTTTTCCCATAACCATGGCATTGGCATTTCCTTTGCTCATGGTCGAAATGAGCCTGACACACAATAAGGTGTGCCTAAATGTGATAAACTATGTGTGCCCTATTTGATTCTGCAGCCACAGTGCCCCACCAGATAATGTGCTGCAGCACCCGCCCATGCTCGATACTGCCGTAGCTTTGCCCGCATACTCTCAATTATGCCACAGCATCACCCTTTTCACATTTTTATACTGCCGCAGCAGTGCCCTGCGTAATAAACGTAATAAAGTTGTATTCTTAACTAAACTTTCGCTTCCCTCAAAGCTGCATATAAACGTAATTGACACATTTTCCATAACTAACCTTCTGCTTCCCTTACAGATGTATATAAAGGTACATATTCCTAACTAATATTTGCTCCCCCTACAGGTAAGTACAAACTAACCTTTGCTTCCCTTACAAGTGTAAGCTGTTTTGGAGTCGATTCGGTCGAGCACAGGTAGACCTGTTTGCTTCCCGGGAATCCTCCCACTGCCCGCTTTGGTACGCCCTGACTGAGGCACCCCTCGGTATAGATGCACTGGCACACAGCTAACCCCCTGGACTATGCAAATACGCGTTTTCCCCAGTGAGCCTATTTGCCAGACCCTGTGCAAGGTCAGGGAGGACGAGGAGCAGATCATCCTAGTAGCACCCTACTGGCCCACCCAGACGTGGTTCTCGGATCTCACGCTCCTTGCGACAGCCCCCCCTGGCGAATTCCCCTGAGGAAGGACCTTCTTTCTCAGGGACGGGGCACCATCTGGCACCCACGACCAGACCTCTGGAACGCCCCTGGATTGGACGCGGAAGACCTAAGTGGCCTACCACCCGCGGTGGTAGACACGATCACTCAGGCTAGGGCTCCCTCTATGAGGCGCCTGTATGCCTTGAAGTGGTGTCTGTTTGCTAAGTGGTGTTCTCAGACCCCCAGAGATGTGCAGTCAGATCGGTGCTTTCCTTCCTGCAGGAGAGGCTGGAGGGGTGGCTGTTCCCCTCCACCCTGAAGGTGTATGTAGCCGCTATTTTGGCTCATCATGATGCAGTAGATGGTAAGTATTTGGGGAAGCACGACTTGATCATCAGGTTCCTGAGAGGCACTAGGAGGTTGAATCCCTCCAGAACGCACCTCGTCCCCTCATGGGACCTCTCCGTAGTCCTTCGGAGACTACAGGGAGCTCCCTTTGAGCACTTGGAGTCAGCTGAGCTTAAGGCACTCTCTTTGAAGACTGCCCTCCTGACTGCGCTCACTTCCATCAAAAGGGTACTGGACGTGCAGGCGTTCTCTGTCAGCGAATTGTGCCTGGAGTTCGGTCCGGGTTACTCTCACATGATCCTGAGACCCTGACCGGGCAATGTGCCCAAGGTTCCCACGACTCCTTTTAGGGATCAGGTGGTGAACCTGCAAGCGCTGCCCAGGAGGAGGTAGACCCAGCCTTGGCTTTGCTGTGTCTGGTGCGAGTTTTACGCATCTATTTGGATCGCATGCAGAGCCTTAGAAGCTCAGAGCAGCTCTTTGTTTGCTTTGGTGGACAGCGGAAAGGAAGCACTGTCTCCAAACAGAGGAACGCCCACTGGGTCATTGACGCCATCACGATGGCATATCAGGCTCAGGACGTGCCACCCCCTGCGGGGTTACGAGCCCACCCCCCCCCACCAGGAGTGTGGCCAGTGGCGCCTTTTTGGCAGACATCTGCAGAGCAGCGGGCTGGGCAACACCCAACACCTAATACCTTTGCGAGGTTCTACAATCTCTGGGTTGAGCCGGTCTCGTCCCGTGTATTGGCAGGCACAAGCAGGTAAGTTCCAGGACAACTGGCCGGGTGTACCGCTTGCGCATAGCACCTTTCCCCTCCCTTGAGGTGAAGATATGCGCTCTTGACTCCCAGTTGTGTTCACAGACTGTGATCCCTGGATGACTTTCCTCATTAGCCCTCTGGCAGCTGAATTTGCGGAGAAACACACTGACCGGCCCAGTACGTGCGCTAATGAGCCCCTGTACTGAGGTAGGTGCTCCACATGTGCTGGTTCCCTGAAGGCGACCCTATGTTTCCACAAAATTGTTTCCCTGATGGCAAACTGCGTCTTCCTTGGGCAGAGGCCCCTCTGCCCCCGGTCGCCATGCTCTGTAGAAACTCCTCCCCTTTCGGGTAGGACCTATCATGGGACCTATCCACATGACATACTTCTGACAAGACTCGGTAAGACCATGTGACGTATTCCACTCAGAATACCCCCCCCCCCTTTTTGGGCGGGGTGTGGTCTCCGTGGTGTCTTCCCCTTGGGAGGGACACCCCCTGACACAGACACTTATGGCTCCCAGTCAGTTAACAAATTCCACTCTTTTTGGGGAGAAAAGAGAGGGAAAAGAGGCCTCAGCTGGGCTAGCCTGTCCCTATAGTTGGGCAGTCGACTTGTTCCTGATGGACCGTTCGACGCTCATAAGAGCATTGGTGGAGGTTATGTGACGGCCTGGTCCGCTGGCTACGAGGCACACAGCAGTCTGCCCATCACACACCGCCAGTTCACGTAACACAGTTCAGCTAGTTGTGGCGTTTTGTATAGGGACCCCTAGTGTCACTACATCGACACAACGTCGAGTGAGTGACAGATAGGGAACGTCCTGGTTACTTTCGTAACCTCCGTTCCCTGATGGAGGGAGTGAGACGTTGTGTCCCTCTTGCCATAACGCTGAACTACCCGCTGAAATGGCCGGGACCTGGTCTCGGCTCCTCAGCACAAAACCTGAATGAGTGGTTGCATACCAGCTCCTTTTATACCCGTATGTCCGGGGGAGTGGCATACAAATTCTACTCGCCAGTTCTCATTGGCCTTTTTTCAAAAAAGCAGAGGTGTTTGGGGCTCCCAAGAGTGACCCCTAGTGTCACTATATCGACACAACGTCTCATTCCTCCATCAGGGAATGGAGGTTACGAAAGTAACCAGGACATTTGTTGTTCACTGAGAGCAGCAGAAGGATGATGTGTGCCCTGGCATTGTGGCAGTGGCCAGAGAACTCTCTCAGAGGGAGGGGGAGGGTGAGCTGTGCCCGCAGGCTTTGGTGGTAGAGGGGCCCGGTTGTTATTTGTGGGCTTGCAGCAAAGGAGTGAGAGAACTTTTTTCCAGCATACACTAGTTCCTCCATTTTCTCTGAGAATCTCAGAAGTGGGGATGTTGGTGAGAAGGAGAAAGTGTGTGGTGAGAGGGGCTGTTGCTCTGGTGTTTCTGGAGGATGAAGTATGTTATCTTGGCTGCCTTGGCTTTTTTCCAGGAATACATCCTTGGTCCTGTGTCTTGGAGCAGTTCTAAGTCGTCACAGTCTGACTGTAGTATGCTCTGTGTGTGGGGCTCAGCATGGATTGTGTACCTGAGCAGTGAATGTTGTGGCTGCACTGTGTTATTGTGGGATTTGTCAATTAAGTGTCCATCCAAGTGATGAAGTGCAGGTGGATGAAGGACAGAGAAGTTCTGTAGATTTTGTCCTTCAGCACTTTTACTCAAGTTTGTTTGGGTGAAGGCCATCTGATTTAAACAGTTCTCTTTGACTCCAGAAAAGATTGAAGTTATTAATGCAGTTTAGTCCTCTTATGTTGCAGGTTTTATGAGGCCAAGTGTTTAGATTGAGCAACCGAGAAAACATATTTGTTCCTCAGGCTGAGAGCAGTCCACTGATGAATGACTAAACTTTCAATCTCCCAAGTGTTTCAAAGAGTTCACTGAAATTATGGAAATCAGCAACAGGGCACCAGTCATTTAAGCAAGTGATTTTGGATTGCTTTGGTACAGGCACAATGGTGGACGTTTTGATGCATGTGGGGACCACAGACAAGCTTTTCAAAGAGTTCATTGAAATCATTATTGAGGAGTTCTGACTGCTCCTTCCAAATATAATTTTCCCCCACATGTATAATAACCAGACTTACAGTCTTATGATTCATCAGAATGTTCCCAAGTTCCTTATTCACATCAGATCCGTTGCTCTAGGAAGGCAGCAAGTAGTTGTACCCCTGTTACCAATATTTCTGATAATGGAGTCACCCACTATCAGAGTGCTGGGCTCGGCAGTAATCTCAGCAGAACGGCATTGCCTGCTCAAACTTGAGCACCAGCCAGCTTCAATGTTAGCTGCTGACTGATGTGATCTTTATAAAATCACATTCAGGCTTTCTTCATCCACTTTCAGTAGTGAATCAAATCTATTTTCAAGAACTATCAGGGGTGGAAGAATAGCAGTATTGGCTAGTCGGGGCTTAGCCATATCTGAGGTAGATGACGCAACTGACACGAAATGACTCGTGTCAGTCTGATGTATTTGGGTCACTCGTTACAGTCTGATTTCTCTGATGCACCTTTGGGTCGAGCTACCTGTTTATGCCATCGGTTTGTGCTCTCACTTTCACAAGTTACTTTTTGTACCTGTACTGCTGGTTTATCTAGGCTGAGTCGAGGCCTGTCGAGGAATGTTAGATTCACAGGACTCACCAGCTGTAGGCTGATGGGGTCCACGGTGACGATCTCCTGTGTATTCCTTCAGGTGTAGCAGTACCGCAAGTAACTTAGTTTCAAGAACTGCAATCTTTTGTAGAAGTCTGTGGCAGTTTGAGCAGCAAGTGGAGTTTGAGCCGAAAGTAGGCATTTTCTTTCTCGTCTGTTTGTGTGAAGGCAGCTGTGTTGTCTCATTTCAGGAATGTAAACTGCTGATAGTAGGAGGCTGGTAGACCACTTTGACTGAAAATCCAATTTCTGTAGTAATATTTCAGTCCCAAAAGTCTCTGTTTTTAGTCTGGGTGCCAAATTAGGTCGTTTGAGCACTGTGTTGAACTGCTGATATGAGAATAAGAGGTTAAACTGCAAAAGCAAAGCCCAAACCTCAATAGATGTACAGTAGGTATCCAACAAGAATACACTTTCTACCACCGCAATCACCGTGTGAGTGAGTCATTAGCAGCTCTAAACCACTAAGAGGCACTACAACCATAAAATTTCAAAATGCCAGAGCTGAATGCCTGAAAGCTGTTTCTCGCAACGTCTTCATTCAGCTTGTGGCAGTAATGTTTGGTTAAGCTTGCTTTGCCAAACGCCATGAAGAAGAAGAATCAAGAAGAACAAACATTGAAATCAATTAAATCAAATTGCTGGAGGGACGCAGCAATGGAGACACATGATAAAGACTTTCCTGCAACATTCAGCACTCACGAGGTCTCTCACGCATTAGAGAGTTATTTGTTTGCATTTAGTCATTCACATTTTATTAGAGAGAATTATTATATGTGAGTATTTTTATACATATAAACAGACATTATGAGCGAGCATCATTAGGCAACAAATTCAAACAATTGTAACTTCCAAAACTAAACCTGTGCTTTCTTTTAATGTGCTGAAAGCTAGCCCATATTTTCTGTTTTTAAACAGGATTATCAAATGTGAATTGGTTAATTTATATGTGAATCATTGTATCATATGTTATATTACCCTGGCAATAAAAATGAAAAGAAAGTGAGCAGAATTATTCTTCATGGAAGTATCAAATGATATAGTAAAACATTGTAATAAGAATCGCAATTTTAGATTAATTAAATTAATTAAGCTGGAAGTATTGTGACCACTGTCATGGAGAAACTCATGGAGGCAGGGATATGGACTCAATCGCGGGGTTTATTGAACAGGAGAAAGAAGCAGTGATGAAAACAACAGGTGAGTCAATCCAGATAAAGTAGGCGTACAAACAGCAGGTAAGTAAGATCCAGACAGGGAAGTAATGCGATGTACAGAAGAATGTTAACTCACAACAGTCTTTGACATTTGCAGGAAACTTAAACGACACAGGAGAGTCCAAACACAGAGGATAAATGGAGGATGAACCAATACGAAATGCAGACGAGGAGAACAATAACAAGGTAGGTATATTAACAGGTAAGTTAGACAAAACTAGGACGTCCGTAGTCTCAGGGGAAACATTGATGAGAACAAACAGTGAGTGTGTGTGAAAGCTGGGTATAAATGCAGTCCTTGATTATTCACTGATGATGTGCAGGTGCGTGTGATCAACTCAGGAGAGAGCACTGTGTCGGCAGAGAGGGAGAGGGAGAGAGAGCGGAGTGTGGAGTGAGAGAGGGAGTCCGGTGGATCCGTGACAACCACATTATTTGTTCAATATTTGCCTCAATACATGCGTTTGAATTTTGCACAACATGTAATAACCAGAAACGCTATGCAGTTCAAAACTGTAGGTTACGTGCTTTGTTATTCATTGTCTGTCTTATTATGTTATTAGTAATTAATATTTGCTGTTAACCCTTTCCAGCCGGAGCGTTCAAATTTGGGAACAATTATTCTCATGGTTCCTGTCTCAATATCTTCGCCGTCCAATTACCGATTTTATTTCTGAAAACTGCCAGATACTCATGACAATATAAGCTAAAAGCACATATGATTGGTTAAAGGGTTACGGGGCATGAATAATAAATGTATCGTCATCAGCGTCATCCTCCATTTGCCTGAGCGGAGCCAGAGAGGATACAATAAATATAATATATAAAGTATATATAAAATATACAGTAGGTTGTATTGTACTGTATTGACATTCAGGCTGTCAGTTGATAGTCAGTTGCAAGTGTGTTGTTAAGAGAGAATATAATTTATGACAGTCCAGTGTGAGATAATAAGATTAATAAAGTGCAGTGCTGATGTATATTGATCATGAGAGATCAACTGTTCAAAAGTCTGATTGCTTGGGGGAAGAAGATATCATGAAGTCGGCTGGTGGGGTCCTGATGCTGCGATACCGCCTGCCTGATGGTAGCAGTGAGAGCAGCCTATGGCTCGGGTTGCTAGAGTCTTTGATGATCCTCTGAGCTTTTTTCACACACCGCCTGGTATAGATGTCCTGGAGGGAGGGAAGCTCACCTCCGATGATGTGTCTGGCAGTTCGCACCATCCTTTGCAGGGCTTGCGGTTGTAGGCGGTGCTATTGCCGTACCAGGCGGAGATGCAGCCAGTCAGGATGCTCTCTACAGTGCAGGTGTAGAACCGTGTGAGTATGTGGTGGTTCATTCCAAACTTCCTCAGCCGTCTCAGAAATTAGAGGTGCTGATGAGCCTTCTTCACAATGGCCTCAGTGTGGACAGACCATGTGAGTTCCTCAGTGATGTGGACACCGAGGAACTTGAAGCTGCTGACTCTCTCTACTGGTGCTCCATTGATGGTGATGGGGCTGTGTTCTCTTTCTCTTCTCCTTAAGTCCACCACAAGCTCCTTTGTCTTGCTGATGTTGAGGGAGAGGTTGTGCTCCTGAAACCAGTGTGTCAGAGTGTGCACCTCCTCTCTGTAGGCTGTTTCATCATTGTCAGTGATCAGACCTACCACCGTCGTATCATCAGCAAACTTAATGATGGCATTGGAGCTATGTGTTGCCACACAGTCATGTGTGTACAGGGAATACAGGAGTGGGCTGAGAACACAGCCCTGTGGGGCTCCAGTGTTGAGGGTCAGTGATGAGGACATGTTACTGCCCATTCTAACCACCTGGTGTCTGCTTGACAGGAAGTCCAGGATCCAGCTGCACAGCGAGCTGTTTAAGCCCAGAGCCCGGAGTTTCTCATCAAGCTTGGAGGACACTATGGTGTTGAATGCTGAGCTGTAGTCTACAAACAGCATTCTCACATAAGTGTTCCTTTCTTCCAGGTGGGAGAGAGCAGTGTGTAGTGTAGATGCAATGGCATCATCAGTGGAGCGGTTGTTGCGGTAAGCAAACTGCAATGGGTCCAGTGATGGAGGCAGCACAGAGCAGATGTAATCTCTGATTAGTCTCTCAAAGCATTTGCTGATGATGGGGGTCAGAGCAACAGGACGCCAGTCATTTAAGCAAGTGATTTTGGATTGCTTTGGTACAGGCACAATGGTGGACATTTTGAAGCATGTGGGGACCACAGACAAGGAGAGGGAAAGGTTGAAAATGTCCATAAAAACACCAGCCAGTTGGTTCGCGCACTCTCTGATGACGTGGCCCGGAACGCCGTCTGGACCCGCGGCTTTACGGATATTCACCCGTTGGAAGGATTGGGTTACATCCGCTACAAAGACTGGGAGTAAACTAACCTCTGTAGCTTCGGCCGTGAGAGCTCTCTCCATGAGGGAGGTGTTATTTCCCTCAAAATGAGCATAAAAAGTATTTAGCTCATCCGGGAGAGAGGCAGCGGTGTTCACAGCGGAGTTTTTATTCCCTTTAAAGTCCGTGATGATATTAATTCCCTGCCACATGCTTCTAGAGTTGATGGTGTTAAACTGTCCTTTAATCTTGTTCCTGTACATAACTGGCTTGTTTATGCTCCTTCACATTCCTGGAATTAAAAGCGGAGGTCCGCGCATCAAATGCTGCGCAAACATCACTATTAATCCAAGGTTTCTGGTTGGGGTAGAACCGTATTGTTTTGGTCGGAACAACATCCTCTATGCACTTTCTGATGAAACATGTTACGCTATCAGCATAAAGCTTGATGTCGTCATCAGAAGCGGACCGGAACATCTCCCAGTCCGTGTGATCAAAACATTCTTGTAGCATAGAGTCTGATTGGTGCTTCCTGTCTCAGTTTCTGCCTGTAAGCGGGCAGAAGCAGAATGGAAGAGTGGTCTGATTTGCCAAATGGTGGGCGGGGGAGGGATTTGTAGCCATCCCGGAAGGGAAAGTAGCAATGGTCCAAAACCCGGTCCCCTTGTGTGTTGAAACTGATATATTGGTGTGATTGATTTGAGATTGGCTTTGTCAAAGTCCCCGGTCACAATGAACGTGGCCTCAGGATGTGTGGTTTCCTGCTTTCTTATACTCCCATACAGTTCCTTGAGTGCCCAGTCTGTGTCGGCTTGTGGCGGGATGTACACAGCTGTGATAATGACTGCTGTGAATTCCCTTGGTAGCCAGAATGGTCGACACAGAAGCATGAGAAATTCCAGATCAGGAGAGCAGAAAGACTTGATAGAATGTACGTTCCTCTGATCACACCAGGATTTGTTGATCACAAAACATACACCACCACCTTTGCTTTTACCTGAGAGGTCTTTTGCTCTGAACCCCACGGGTTCGATGGCTGAGTCTGGAATCTCCGCAGACATCCAAGTTTCTGTTAGGCAGATAATGCAGCAGTCCCTCGTCTCTTATTGGAAAGAGATCCGCGCTCTCAGCTCGCAGAGCTTGTTGTCCAGAGACTGAACATTTTCCAGTAGAATACTGGGAGGCAGGGGTTGATTTGCACAATGTTTTACGCTGCATACAGAGGGCTAGGAACACATTGAATAAGGAAATCAGAGTGGCTAAAAGAAGATACTCTGAGAAGCTGAAAAACAAGTTTTCAGCTAACGACCCTAAATCAGTGTGGAGTGGCATGAAACAACTTACAAATTACAGGACTCCTATCCCCAACACCGTGGTGGACCAACAACTGGCTGACGACCTGAATGTGTTCTACTGCAGATTTGAAAAGCCCAATCTCACACCCCACACCCGCTCTGACCTTCACTTCACACAAACACCAACACCTCCTGCAACCCCCCTCCTCCCCCCTCCTGCTACTCAACCTGCCCTTAAGATCTGTGAAGATGATGTGTGCCATTCCTTTCAGAAACAAAAGATAAGGAAAGCTTCAGGCCCAGATGGCGCTTCACCGGCATGTCTTAGATCCTGTGCTAACCAGCTGGCCCCCATCTTCACACTGATTTTCAATAGATCATTGGAGCAGTGTGAAGTCCCATGCTGCTTCAAATGATCAATCATCATTCCTGTCCCAAAGAAACCCAAAATCACAGGACTTAATGACTACAGACCTGTCGTCTTGATGTCTGTGGTCATGAAGTCATTTGAGAGACTGGTGTTGGCCCACCTGAAGGACATCACTGGACCCTTTCTAGATCCCCTTAAATTTGCTTATTGAGCAAACAGGTCTGTGGATGATGCAGTCAACATGGGATTGCATCATATTCTGCAACATCTGGACAGACCAGGGACATATGCAAGGATCCTTTTTGTGGACTTCACTTCGGCTTTCAACACCATCATCCCAGCTATTCTCCAGACTAAATTACACCAACTCTCTGTTCCCACGTCCATCTGTCAGTGGATTACCAGCTTTCTGACGGACAGGCAGTAGCTTGTGAGACAGGGGAAATTCACTTCCAGCACCTGTACAATCAGCACTGGTGCCCCCCAGGGATGTGTGCTCTCCCCACTACTCTTCTCCTTCTACACCAAAGATTGCATCGCCAAGGACCCCTCTGTCAAGCTCCTGAAGTTTGCAGACGACACCACTGTCATCGGCCTCATCCAAGATGATGATGAGTCTGCATACAGAAGGGAGGTTGAACAGCTGGCTCACTGGTGCAGTCAAAACAGTCTTGAGCTGAACACCCCAACACTGTCCCCCTCACCATTCTAAACAGCACTGTGGCAGCAGTGGAGTCATTCAGGTTCCTGGGCAATACCATCTCACAGGACCTGAAGTGGGAGACCCACATTGACTCCACTGTGAAAAAGGCCCAGCAGTACTTCCTTCACCAGTTGAGGAAGTTCAACCTGCCACAGGCGCTGCTGATACAGTTCTACTCAGCAGTCATTCAGTCTGTCCTCTGCACTTCAATATCTGTCTGGTTTGGTTCAGCTACGAAATCGGATATCAGAAGACTGCAAAGGACAGTTCGGACTGCTGAGAGGATTATTGGTTGCCCCCTGCCCTCCCTTCAAGAACTATACACTTCCAGAGTGAGGAAAAAGGCTGGAAAAATCACTCTGGACCCCACTCACCCAGCCCACTACCTTTTTGAACTGTTGCCTTTGGCCGACACTTCAGAGCTCTGAGCACAAGAACCATCAGGCACAGGAACAATTTTTTCCCTCAGGCTATCCTTCTCATGAGCAGTTAAAACTGCCCTACTGAGCAATAATTAATGTGCAATACACAGCTTAATCATTTTATATTATCCAACATATCCAACCACTTCTGCCATTACATTCCCTTGCACTGTATATAAACGATTTGTATTTAGATTTGCACTACGTATGTGTATGTGTGTATGTATGTATGTGTGTGTGTGTGTGTGTATATGTATATATATATATATATATATATATATATATATATATATATATATATATATATATATATATATACAGTGCATCCGGAAAGTATTCACAGCGCTTCACTTTTTCCACATTTTGTTATGTTACAGCCTTATTCCAAAATGGATTAAATTCATTATTTTCCTCAAAATTCTACAATACAATACCCCATAATGACAACGTGAAAGAAGTTTGTTTGAAATCTTTGCAAATTTGTGTATTCTATATATACTTTATTTTCTTTTCAATGTTTATTTTTTTATTACATTTTTAATTATTTTTTAAAAGTCTTGTTGCTGTTTTTGTATTGTTGTACACTGGAAGCTCCTGTCACCAAGACAAATTCCTTGTATGTGTAAGCATACTTGGCAATAAAGATCATTTTGATTCTGATTCTGATAATCTTTAATAAACATGAACATAAAATATTCGAAAGGGTTTTGTGGAGACATGTGAAACTTGTTTAAACACATAAAAGTCTAAGACACATAATACCAAACATTACAGGACACCAGCCTTGGCGCAAACTGGCTTAATAAAAAATAAAATAAAAACCTTTCAATGCTGAAAATATGTCTTAGCATTTGTTTTGAATGTTTTAATTGACTTTAAAGTCACCTATATCAAATATTAATATTTATGTGAATAAATGTGTATATCTGCAAAAAAGACATGCCACATGTCTGCTGGATACATTTTACATTTTACTTAAGTTAAGATGAGATAACAGAGTTCTTTGATAACACACTCGATATGGGTGTTAAAGGTGGGCTATTATCTTCCCCATGCCCTATGCGAACACAGACAAAGGTGATGTGGCAAGGGGTTGTGACACTCCAAAAAGATTGGAGGTTTGGACATTAAAATTTTCACCTGGATTTTTTGAAAAATATAAGTGAACCTCCCTCACAGTATTGTTCTGTATTAATGTAATTAAGTAGAATCATAAACTTTCAAAGTCAAAGTCAGCTTTATTGCCATTTTTAGCACATCACATGGCAATGGATAAAAATTAAAGACAGTTCATTCCGGAAACTACAGTTCAGCATGTAGTAGTGGACATAAACACAACAATAAATACAGACAATAAATAAAGACAATAATATCACAACAAGTACGCAGAATTAAACAAGTCAAATAAAAATAGGAAATACATAAAGTGCTGGGTTGTGTTCACTATTAGACATGGCTGTTCAGTAGTCTGACTGCTTGCAGGAAGAAACTGTTCCTAAGTCTGGACGTTATGGCCTGAATACTTCTTAGCCTCTTCCCAGATGGGAGGGGATTTAACCAGTTGTAGCATGGGTGAGAGGGGTCCTTCCTGATGGAGGTTGCCTTCCTCATATTCCTTGTGGTGCAAATGTCCTCAATGGCAGGAAGACTGGCACTAGTGATGCGCTGTCCCGTCTTCACTACCCACTGCAGGGCTTTCCAGTCAGATGCTGAGCTATTTCCATACCAGACGTTGATACAGCTGGTGAGTACACTCTCAATAACACATCTGTAGAAACCGGTGAGGATGGGGCTCAGCTCTCTTTAGCCTCCTTAGAAAATACAGGCGCTGTTGGGCCTTCTTTACTAAGGAGGAGGTGTTCAGTGACCATGTGAGGTCGTTGGAGATGAGCAGGCCCGGGAATTTGAAGTTCTGTGTTGTTTCAACTTCTGTGCCGTTGACGAATAATGACTGATGAGGAGCTTTGGTGCCTCATCAACAGTAATCTCTTTTGTCTTGTTTACATTCAGGGAGAGATTGTTGAAATCACACCAGGCTATGAGTTGGTTCACCTCGTCCCTGTATGCTGTCTCGTCATTGTTGCTGATGAACCCCACAACTGTGGTGTCATCTGAAAACTTTACGATGCTATTGCTTTGGTGTTTTGCATTGCAATCATGAGTCAGAAGGGTGTATAACAGTGGACTCAGTACACAGCCCTGTGGTGCACCGGTGCTCAGTGTGATGGGTTGAAAGGTCTGTGTGTTGATTCAAACAACCTGTTGTCTGTTGCACAGGAATTCGAGTATCCAGTTGCACATTGATGTGCTTAGTCCAAGTGCTGACAGTTTTTAAATTAGCATCTGTGGGATGATTGTGTTGAATGCTAAGCTGAAGTCAATGAACAGCATTCAAACATATGAGTCTTTGTTTTCCAAGTGTGAGAGGGCTAGGTGAATTGTAGATGCGATTGCATCACCTTTGGAGCGGTTGGGTGTCTATGCATATTGTTGAGGGTCCAGTGTGGGTAGGATGAGTGCTTTGAGGTTTCAAAACTCTTCATGATCACAGGAGTGAGTGCGACAGGATGGTAGTCATTGAGGCATGACACTGTAGACTTTTTATGCATTGGGGGGATGGAGGTAGATTTAAAGCACACAGGGACGACCGCCAGCTCAAGGGAGATGTTGAAGATGAAAACATCTGCTAGTTGGTGGACATATTCCTTGAGCACGCGGCTTGGGATACCATCTGGTCTGCCGGCTATTGGGGGTTTACCCTGAGGAGGGTCCTCCTAACATAACTCGTAGAAACAGACAGCACTTGGTCACCTGGTGGAGGGGTAGTCTTGACCACCTTCCTGGAGTTAGTTGCTTCAAATTGTGCATGTGACACATTGAATGCCGCTCCACATCCCATGTAGGTCATTGTTATTGATGTGTTCTTTTATTCTGGTAGCATATGAGTCCTTGGCTTCTTTGATACCGTGGGTGAGATTAATCCTGGCTGCTCTGAATGCCACTCTGTCACCCGATCTGAAGGCTTCATCACGGGCTTTGAGCAGTGAGTGGACTTTAGCATTTAGCCAGGGCCTCTGGTTGGTACATACAGTGGTGTGAAAAAGTGTTTTCCCCCTTCCTGATTTCTTATATTTTTTTGCATGTTTGTCACACTTTAATGTTTCAGATCATCAAACAAGTTTAAATATTAGTCAAAGATAACACAAGTAAACACAAAATGCAGTTTTTAAATGAAGGTTGTTATTATTAAGGGAAAACAAAATCCAAACCTACAGGTGCATCTCAATAAATTAGAATGTCGTGGAAAAGTTCATTTATTTCAGTAATTCAACTCAAATTGTTAAACTCGTGTATTAAATAAATTCAATGCACACAGACTGAAGTAGTTTAAGTCTTTGGTTCTTTTAATTGTGATGATTTTGGCTCACATTTAACAAAAACCCACCAATTCACTATCTCAAAAAATTAGAATACATCATAAGACCAATAAAAAAACATTTTTAGTGAATTGTTGGCCTTCTGGAAAGTATGTTCATTTACTGTATATGTACTCAATACTTGGTAGGGGCTCCTTTTGCTTTAATTACTGCCTCAATTCGGCGTGGCATGGAAACCCAGGTTTCTTTGACAGTGGCCTTCAGCTCATCTGCATTTTTTGGTCTCTTGTTTCTCATTTTCCTCTTGACAATACCCCATAGATTCTCTATGGGGTTCAGGTCTGGTGAGTTTGCTGGCCAGTCAAGCACACCAACACCATGGTCATTTAACCAACTTTTGGTGCTTTTGGCAGTGTGGGCAGGTGCCAAATCCTGCTGGAAAATGAAATCAGCATCTTTCAGCAGAAGGAAGCATGAAGTGCTCCAAAATTTCTTGGTAAACGGGTGCAGTGACTTTGGTTTTCAAAAAACACAATGGACCAACACCAGCAGATGACATTGCACCCCAAATCATCACAGACTGTGGAAACTTAACACTGGACGTCAAGCAACTTGGGCTATGAGCTTCTCCACCCTTCCTCCAGACTCTAGGACCTTGGTTTCCAAATGAAATACAAAACTTGCTCTCATCTGAAAAGAGGACTTTGGACCACTGGGCAACAGTCCAGTTCTTCTTCTCCTTAGCCCAGGTAAGACGCCTCTGACATTGTCTGTGGTTCAGGAGTGGCTTAACAAGAGGAATACGACAACTGTAGCCAAATTCCTTGACACGTCTGTGTGTGGTGGCTCTTGATGCCTTGACCCCAGCCTCAGTCCATTCCTTGTGAAGTTCACCCAAATTCTTGAATCGATTTTGCTTGACAATCCTCATAAGGCTGCGGTTCTCTCGGTTGGTTGTGCATCTTTTTCTTCCACACTTTTCCCTTCCACTCAACTTTCTGTTAACATGCTTGGATACAGCACTCTGTGAACAGCCAGCTTCTTTGGCAATGAATGTTTGTGGCTTACCCTCCTTGTGAAGGGTGTAAATGATTGTCTTCTGGACAACTGTCAGATCAGCAGTCTTCCTCATGATTGTGTAGCCTAGTGAACCAAACTGAGAGACCATTTTGAAGGCTCAGGAAACCTTTACAGGTGTTTTGAGTTGATTAGCTGATTGACATGTCACCATATTCTAATTTTTTGAGATAGTGAATTGGTGGGTTTTTGTTAAATGTGAGCCAAAATCATCACAATTAAAAGAACCAAAGACTTAAACTACTTCAGTCTGTGTGCACTGAATTTATTTAATACACGAGTTTCACAATTTGAGTTGAATTACTGAAATAAATGAACTTTTCCACGACATTCTAATTTATTGAGATGCACCTGTACATGGCCCTGTGTGGAAAAAGTGTTTGCCCCACCTGTTAAAACATAACTTAACTGCGGTTTATCACACCTGAGTTCAATTTCTCTAGCCACACCCAGGCCTGATTACTGCCACACCTGTTCTCAATCAAAAAATCACTTAAATAGGACCTGCTTGACAATGTGAAGTAGACCAAAAGATCTTCAAAAGCTAGACATCATGCCGAGATCCAAAGAAATTCAGGAACAAATGAGAAAGAAAGTAATTGAGATCTATCAGTCTGGAAAAGTTTATAAAGCCATTTCTAAAGCTTTGGGACTCCAGAGAACCACAGTGAGAGCCATTATCCACAAATGGCAAAAACATGGAACAGTGGTGAACCTTCCCAGGAGTGGCTGGCCGACCAAAATTACCCCAAGAGCGCAGCGACGACTCATCCAAGAGGTCACAAAAGACCCCACAACAACATCCAAAGAACTGCAGGCCTCACTTGCCTCAGTTAAGGTCAGTGTTCATGACTCCACCATAAGAAAGAGACTGGGCAAAAATGGCCTGCATGGCAGAGTTCCAAGACGAAAACAATTGCTGAGCAAAAAGAACATTAAGGCTTGTCTCATTTTTGCCAGAAAACATCTTGATGATCCCCAAGACTTTTGGGAAAATACTCTGTGGACTGACGAGACAAAAGTTGAACTTTTTGGAAGGTGTGTGTCCCATTACATCTGGCGAAAAAGTAACACCGCATTTCAGAAAAAGAACATCATACCAACAGTAAAATATGGTGGTGGTAGTGTGATGGTCTGGGGCTATTTTGCTGCTTCAGGACCTGAGAAGACTTGCTGTGATAAATGGAACCATGAATTCTGCTGTCTACCAAAAAATCCTGAAGGAGAATGTCCGGCCATCTGTTCGTGACCTCAAGCTGAAGCGAACTTGGGTTCTGCAGCAGGACAATGATCCAAAACACACCAGCAAGTCCACCTCTGAATGGCTGAAGAAAAACAAAATGAAGACTTTGGAGTGGCCTTGTCAAAGTCCTGACCTGAATCCTATTGAGATGCTGTGGCATGACCTTAAAAAGGCAGTTCATGCTCGAAAACCCTCCAATGTGGCTGAATTACAACAATTCTGCAAAGATGAGTGGTCCAAAATTCTTCCACAGCGCTGTAAAAGACTCATTGCAAGTTATCGCAAATGCTTGATTACAGTTGTTGCTGCTAAGGGTGGCCCAACCAGTTATTAGGTTTAGGGGGCAATCACTTTTTCACACAGGGCTATGCAGGTTTGGATTTTGTTTTCCCTTAATAATAACAACCTTCATTTAAAAACTGCATTTTGTGTTTACTTGTGTTATCTTTGACTAATATTTAAACTTGTTTGATGATCTGAAACATTTAAGTGCGACAAACATGCAAAAAAATAAGAAATCAGGAAGGGGGCAAACACTTTTTCACACCACTGTATAGTGACTGTCCCAGTGAGTACAACATCATCCACACACTTACTGATGAATCCAATGATGGATGCTGTGTATTCTTCTAGGTCAGTGTGGCCGCTGTGTGTAGCAGCCTCCTTGAACATGTTCCAGTCAGTACAGTCAAAACAGTCTTGAAAAGCTGAGCTTGCTCCCTCTGGCCATACTTTGATGTTCTTGGTGGTCGGTTTCTCACGTTTCTGCACCGGTTTGTATGTAGGGATTAGCAGCACAGAGATGTGATCTGAATGGCTGAGGTGGGGGCGGGGAACGGCTTTGTAGGCGCCGTGCATGTTAGTGTAAACATGGTCCAGTGTGTTCTCCCCCCTTGTCAGTACAGTTATGTGCTGGTTAAACTTTGGTAGCATGTCCCTGAGATTCGCTTGATTGAAATCCCCAGCAATGATGAAAAATCCTTCGGGGTGGCTGTTCTGAGTGCAGCTGATGACGCTGTGTAATTCTCCCAGTGCATCCTTTACGTTCACGATCGGCGGAATGTACACAGCCACAATAATGATGACAGTAAACTCCCTCGGCAGGTAGTGCGGTCGACACTTGATCAATAAATATTCCACATTTGTTGAACAGTAATTATTAATGATCTGAGTGTTCGTGCACCAACCTTTGATTTCATATGCATCAACCCGAGCGGTGTGGCCGACGCTGAGGATGCCATATGCCCCAAAAGCCTTCCTTGGGTTCTTGGCAGCTGGCCGTGAGACGGGTGACATCTGCTTCCTGTGATGGGCTGCACGCCAGGGCCGGGCCACGGGGGCGGGCTGCAGCGGAGCCGGAGATGACGAGCAGACAGGGTGCGGGATCTTGAGCCGCACCGGGGCAGGATGCGCTTTATAGCCTCCGTCTGCTTCTTCACCGTCGAGAACTGCTGGGCAAAGTCCTCGACGGTGTCACCAAACAGGCCAGCCTGGGAGATGGGGGCGTCAAGGAACCGTGCCTTGTCGGCCTCTCGCATCTCTACCAAGTTGAGCCAGAGGTGGTGCTCCTGGACCACGAGAGTGGACATCGCCTGCCTGAGAGACCGCGCTGTGACCTTCATCGCCCGGAGAGCGAGGTCGGTCACCGAGTGCAGTTCCTGCATCAATCCCGGGTCAGAACCACCCTCGTACAGTTCTTTTAGCGCCTTGGCTTGGTGTACTTGCAGGAGAGCCATGGCGTGCAGGGTGGAGGCGGCTTGTCCAGCGGCACCATAGGCCTTAGCAGTTAGAGACAACATAAACCTACAGGCCTTGGACGGGAGCTTCGGGTGCCCACCCAGGTGGCGGCACTCTGCGGACACAAGTGCACCACGAGCGCCTTTTCCACCTGGGGGATCACCGAATACCCCCTGGCCGCTCCACCATCGAGGGTAGCGAGAGCAGGGGAGCTGAAAGATTGGGACCAGGCAGTGAAAGGTGCCTCCCACGACCTTGTCAGCTCTGCGTGCACTTCTGTGAAGAAAGGAACGGGGGTGGGGCACGGCTGTGAGCGGTGCCCTGAGCCCAGGAACCAATCGTCAAGCCGCAAGGGTTCAGGGGAGAGCGGGTTCCACTCTAGCCCAATGCTCACGGCCGCCCAGGAAAGCATGTCTGTCATTTCCACGTCGGCCTGAGACTGGGCGACCGTTCCCAAAGGAGGAAGACCAGCCGAAACCTCAGAGTCAGACCGGACGAGCCCGCTCTCCGATGCTGCGCTCGATAACTCATCATCCTCCAGGGCGCCAGACGAGATGTCGAACCCGCCCTGAGACGAGCCGGCGATCTCGTCCGATCATGCGATCGGGGCAAGCGAGCGTGCTGGGGAATGGGAGGTCCATGGGGGGATACCCGGCGGAGGTGGTCCCATTGAGGTCCCCCCCCAGTGCTAACCGGCACGGCCTCATACCCGTAGGTAGAAGGACCGAGGCGGGGAGCCTCTGGGGTGGCTTGCTTTCTTACGAATGCAAGCCGCGACCACAACGTTGCCATGGTCATGTTCTCGCAATGAGGACATGATCCATCCACGAACGATGTCTCCGCGTGGGCAGCGCCCAGACACATAAGACAGCGATCGTGGCCATAGGAAGCGGAGAGATAGCGACCGCAACCAGGAATAACACAAGAAAAAAAAAAAGACGTTCCGTGTGTGCCGCTCTTTTATGAATAGAAAATATACTCTTTTCAGAATATACTCTTTTTTTTTTGCTCTGCCGAAGCGCCCAGGGGCGTTCTCTGCACTGCACAGGCACAGAGGGGGAGAAGCCGCTGAAATGCGCCTTCAAATCCAGCAGTCTTTAGCGAGGTGAGTTTTTATTTATTTATTTATTTATTTTTTTTCTAGAGGAATTGTATTCAGTGCACTGAATGCAACCACTCGGCTCCGAAGAGAAAATCTGAATGAGTGGTTGCATACCAGCTCCTTTTATACCCGTATGTCCGGGGGAGTGGCATGCAAATTCCACTCACCAATTCTCATTGTCCTTTTTTCAAAAGATCAGAGGTGTTTCGGGCTCCCAAGAGTGACCCCAAGTGTCACTACATCGACACAACGTTGAGTGAGTGACAGATGGGGAACTGACACCTACCTGTCGCAAGATTTCTGTTTTAAAACAGCAATTTTATCGTAGTAAACTCCACACATAACTTATTCCAAAATGATTGTTTAGAGTAAAACATATTTAAGATTAGTGGACAGGCGGTCAGTTCATTAAATGACAAAAACATATTTAGTGTAATGAAGTATCTCCTCCATAGACATCCTTAAACACTTCGCCAGTGTACCCGCCCACAGAATGTCTATTTTAGGCTAAGGTTGTAGGCTCCCGCTACACTGTGGGATGTGGCAAGAGCTGGCAAAATTTTTCATTCTATTTATAAATCATGAAATGGTGACACTGCTGTTAAATTACCAGAGCCAAAATGTAATTTTTCTTTCAATAAAGTTTTTCTTTCAAGTGACATAGTCATAGCATAGTTTTTTGCCAAAGTCGAGCAGTGATGAAGGGAGAGAGCACGGATAAAAACACTTGTGGGTCTTTGCTCATTTATTTCGACATGTTAGTAATCTGTACACTTGTCCGTTATATTTAGCCTATACCATCATCGATTCGGATACAATTAAACTGGAAATGCACATGATGATGTTATATAACACCCAGTATGTCATAATTGTAAAACATTGTAATAACTAAAAAAGTACTATAATGTGAATATATACAGTAGTATATATTTTATGTGTATATACTAATGTCAGTCAATAAACAACACATCATAAGATCATGAAGCACAGACTTTATTCACACCACCAGACTACAATGTAAACATATTAGTCTTATGCACTGATATGCCCTGGTTGCTTCCTGTGTATTCTTCATGAGCTAAAAGCAGCTCTTACATTCATACAGATGGATCATCACAGACATTTTGTAATACTGTGACCAAATCTGAGCAGAAAACAACACAAACATTTGTAACTTCTGAATGTGAGATGTTTACGGTGATGTAGGAGTGTGCACTCGCCAGTCACACATCAGACTTGCCAGTGTACGGATGCATAACATGGATGAAATATATTTAAATGTCCGCAAACGTCAAATTTGGCAATATTTGTACTGACAATTCAATCCATTTTGCTCACAATTTCAACCAGTTCATTGAAAAAAATAGGATCTAAAGAATAAATTGTTTCATCATGAATAAAATATCTATAATTTATTATTTCCTAACTCCGAAGTTACGAGGAACAGCATGTTTTTCTGATATGTAAAAAGTGTGGAGTAAAAAGTGAGATATTATGCTTTGGAATTTAGTGGAGAAGGATACAAATAAAAGTTTCCCAAAATGAAAATACTCATGAACAATACCTATATATATATATATATTTTACTTAAGTACAATAACAAAGTAAAAAATACTTTGTTTCCGTCATTGGTGTTTTCTTCATATTTTGGCCTATAGACAGTTGTTTAACATAGCAACCAGAGAAGGTTGGGGTTCCTTTGTTTAGTCTTGGTTATAATGTTTGTTCCTCATCCTACCTGCACTAAGCATGTTTTTCCTTTCCACTCTAACCGTGGCTTGTTCACTGAGGGTATTGAGGAGTACCTTTCTCTGTGGTGCTTTAGAATAATATGTTTTGTAAAATGTGCCATATGAAAATTTTATTGGATCTACAGTATATAGGTGAAGGCCTGTGTGTCATAAGACTGATGTGTTAAAGCTAATGCATTATTCAGTTTTGTAAGGCTAACTGATTTTACTTCAGATTTTACTTGGATCAAGTGGTGGCTCACTGTACCAAAGTTTATCATACAAAATGTAATTTTAATGGTTTCAGACCTGCAACCAATTTTAGGGTCAGGACCTACGTGTTCATTTATATCCCACAATTGATTTATATAAAAATAAATTTACTTTTTTTTTTCCCAAAGCATTGTTGTATTTATATGAAAAGAGAATGATTTGAACTGGACTGGTACATTTGTGGTTCCAGCATATTTGTGTTGTTTTATAACAGTTACTTTCATTTAGTGTTCCCATAATTTGTTGTGAGTAGGTAACATGGAAATGATTTGTTAACATAGTCTTTCTTTGGTAAAATGAACTTGCCTTACCTTAATTGTTCAAAATACCCATATACAGGTGTATTTGGTAAACACACCCACATACCCTTTCACCCAATCAGATCTAAGTATGCAGGCCATGTTTTCTGGAACCTTCATACATTTCATGAGGGCAAAATATGGGTGGCCAAAGGATATATAATTTAAAGAGTGGACATCAGCCAAATGTTTTTTATCCATTCTTGGAATTTAGATTTCAAAGAGCACTTGAGTCAACAAATAAAACAAACCAAAAGAACACAATAAACTTTTTCCAGAGTTTAGATAAGGTTCATGGAACAGTGTGCCATAAAAAAGAAGCTTCATAAATTATTTATTTATTTATTTTCTTTCACTCTACATGTTTTGGTAGGCTTTTCCACTTTTTCACTTTTGTTTGAGTCTCAATGTGTCTATTCGTAAAAGAAAAGGACAAGGACAAAGTATTCAAAATGAAGTGAGTTTTAAAGGAAGGCATGATAAATTGATTGTTAATCTTACATTTTTCTAAGTAAAATGCTGGTGATGAAAAGCTCATTTGTTACATATTGGACACTGCAAACCAGCATATTGAACGGGTATGTAAACACACAATCTTGTTCAGTTTGTGGTGTGAGAGAACCTATTTTAATTATTCAAAAATACACTGATTAGACTGATACTTCATTATATTTTCCCCTATTTTTATGAGAACTGATAATAAAAAAAATTTCAACTTGATATCATGTTTTAAATGAAAATTCTTTTTTTTTTTAATTACTTATGTTCGAGGTCTAAGAGATTATCTGACTGATGTACACATAACAGTGCAATCCTGTCTGTTGTCTATTTAGATACGTTTTATTGTATTTCTCTACAGTGTGTTCATGTTGGAGAAATTTTGACCCCAAACAAATAAAACGTGATTAACCTAGTAATCTGCTTTCTGAAAAGTACATGCCCACTTCAAATAAAATTAAAGTAAAAAGAGGATTAAATACTGAAATATTGAGACATGACTATTTGGTGAGATGCAATATGTCAAGTTAAGTAATATTTATTTGTATAGCACTTTTCATTATACACAGTTTCAAAGCAGATTTACAGACATTATGTCTGTAATATCTTTAATATCTTAAAGTCCTAATGGAGCAGTTTCATATACATTGATAAAACATGATTGAAAATTATGCTTTAAAATGATTTGTCTTTAGGCCCCCAGAAAGCAAGCCAAAGGTTACTGTGGCAAGGAACCCAAAACTCCATGAAATGTTAGTTAATAAAGAAGAAGAAGAAAAAAAAAAAAAAAAACCTTGGAAGAAACAAGGCTCAGCTGGCAGAACCAGTTTCCTTCTGAATATACAGCATTAATATAATACCAATTTCAGTTAGCTACAATATGTGTAATACAAGTCATGTTTTAATTGAGTAAACTGTATAGATTTTTGGTGGCCAATGTATAAAATTAAAGGACATTGATTAAACTGTTAGATTAAAGATTGTGTCTTCGAAGTTCATCCTGAATTGACTGCGGAGGTGCACGTAGATGCAGTGTCCTTTGTTATTTGGCTGACAAAGGCTTTAGTTAGCAGTAATTGTTGTCTATGTATTCCATTGTTATAAAAGTAATGCAAGAGAAGTTTTACTCCCTGTTCAATTGGATTGTGGTTGATAGCAGTTTATTTGCTGTGTCAGCAGCCATATCACCCTGTAGCTCTAGTATATACATATTATCAGACATTCAATATGTGACATAAAAAAATTCAACAGCAACGAGCAGTATTTGTTTAATTAGAATTTCTCTCTAAAACTCTAAAATTTCTTGTTATTCACCATATTTGGCCACGCCCCTTTTCAGCGCTCCACGCTTCCATGTTTTGGATTACGTGTAGGAGCACAGAAAGTATTTTCACCAAGAGTTGATGGTATGAGTCTACACCACCCCATAACAACGTGAAAATGCTAGTGAGGTGATTTGCTGTCACTTTAAATATTCATTTTTAATGAATTAGAACTGGCAGATCACATTCAGACAGCTATAAGACACTACACTTTTTCATGATACACATGTTTAATTGTTATATGTGTAATCTGCTTTATTTTTAGGTTTCAACTTTGTAATTGTGTTAAAATGTGTAGCTGACATGACATTTCAAACAGTGACAGCTTGTATTATTTCACAAGCAAGTTCATGACATAAAAAGAAATTACATTTGTACTTTTTAAAATGCATTTGTACATTTGTCACCCCACATTTTTAAAAGGCTTAAATGTGATTAAAATAGTTGTAAACAGAATACAAAATAAAACGTACACTTTCACATGTAAAGTATACTGTATGTGTATGTGTGTGTGCGCCCTGATTTAACACTCAAAAAATCTTCTCACATTGACTATGACGCGATGAGTGAATGACATGAGAAGATGGTGAGAGGTGTCGTACAGAGATATTTTAAATGACTTTGTATTGTCTCTTGGAGTTTCATGAGCACAGAAGTATATCAGTACGTCCACAGCATGAAGGTAGGATCTTGTGGATTTATGAATGAAGTACTTTTGTTTTAAAATCTCCCCTTCTGCTTCCAATTGTTATGACATCCCCTGAACACTTTAAAATACCCATGATAACTTCTCGCAGCTCTATAACCTATAAATCCACTTCACTAGCTAATTACACTTTGACATCAAAACCATTGATATCTACTTAGAAAATGCTAGACTGGATGTTCAAAGACAACAATTTCAATAAGGCTGCATGCTAGATTTTCTAGTGCATAAGGTGAAGAAAATATAGAAACTGGACCTCTTACAATGTTAACTGAATACCACAGTTCCATTTAAACTTGTTTAATTAATTAATAAATCACAAACACACACAATTTTATCAGAATGAGGGACAAATGTGATATCAGTGATTTCGACCATGGCATAATTGTTTGTGTAAGACAAGGCTGGTTCCTAGAGTTTACTCAGAATGATGACAAAAATAAAAAATGGCGGCAGTTCTGCAGACGGAAACGCCTTTTTGATGAGAGTGGTCAGTGGAGAATGGCCAGACTGGTTCGAGCTGACAGAAAGGCTATGGTAACTCGGATAACCACTCCGTACAGTTGAAGTGACCAGAAGAGCATCTCAGAATGCACAACTCGAAACTTGAGGTGAACGGGGTACAACAGCAGAAGACCACGTCGGGTTTCACTTCTGTCAGCCAAGAACAGAAAGCTGAGTGCAGTGGGCCTACCATCTGTGTACCTCAACAGAAATCAAGATTCATCAGAACGGGCTATGTTTTTCAAGTCTTTAACTGTCCAGTTTTGGTGAGCCTGTGGCCACTGTAAAACGTTTTTTTTTCATCCGAAAGAACCGGTTTGCGGAAAAGAATGGGACTTCCCATCACTACACAATTGGCACTTATCAATCATGGCCTCTTAATAATCTCCATCCATTAATTGGTTCTATCACTGTACTCTCTCCTCTCCACCAATAGCTGGTGTGTGGTGATGGACTAGTGCACTATTGCTGATCCAGATGGATGCAGCACACTGGTGGTCATTGAGGAGAGTCCCCTATTCTCTATGTAAAGCCCTTTGAGGCTACTGTCAGAAAAGAGCTTTATAAGTGTAAAATTCATTCATCTGGATACAAACTTGACTGTTGTGAAACAAAATATGGAATATTGTCCCAAGAACCACTTAAATTTTGATCAGAAAAGACTAATTAGACCCAAGTTTTCTGAACGTGAGGGACAAATCTGAAAGAAGAAATATACACGATTGATGCAAACATAAGCATGTATATGACTCTACACATATACTCCTATTGTGCCATACCCTGCAGAAGGGTAGGCTAATTTATGAGAATGTATTAATAGCTCCTGCTAAATGGGTGAGCCTTGTTTGTGCAATATCTTTGCAGAAGGATACAAAATGCTTGTTAGTGCAATACCCCTGCACAAGTACAAACAACATTTGCATTGAGCCCTATAAGGGTGATGCCATGATGTGCAATACCCCTGCAGAAGGCAAACAACGTTTTGCATTTGAGCCCTACGATAAGGGCAACGTTGCTTGTGCATACCCTTGCAAGGAAACAGCATTTTGCGTTTGAGCCCTACGATAAGGGTGAGCATTGTTTGTGCAAAACCCCTGCAAAGTTAAACAATGCTTTGCCATGTGAAAGGAGATTAAATGCTTTATCTATTAATCACATTTGCGATGTCATGGGACGCTTGGAAGCACAGCCCAAAATACATACCCCAGTTATGACACCTGAACAGCACTTTTGCACAAGCTTCATGACTGCGTTGCATATGGCCCTTGTGAAAAGGGCAGGCATGGATGCACTTACCAGAGAAACAAAAGGAAAATTATATGTGAACTGTAATATAGAATGGTGTTCCAGAAGAAGGGGAAAAAAATCTACATTTAAATTCCAATAAGCAATAGGCCAATGCATATAAATTACTAATAAAGGTCACATTTTATATTAGGTGCCTTAACTACTATGTACTAACATTTAATACATACAAGATTATGTATTTACTGTGTAACTACATGCTGTTCTGCAAAATTCTAGCAAATATTGCTACTGAGGTTGAGGTACAGATGGGTTTTGGAGTAAGGGTAGGGTTAGGGTTAGGATTAGGGGTTAGAGTTAGGTATTGGAGTAAGGGTTGGGTTAAAGGTAAATTTAACAGTGTAACTACAAATGTAATTAAATGCAAGTACTTTAAATGTAATTACAATGCAACAACATGTACAGTATGTATATAATAAGTACATTGTATCAAAAAAGTACATAGTAGTTAAGGCCACCTAATATAAAGTGGGTCCCTAATGAAATTAAGTAATGGAAAATGCCTTTAAATGTTTCTTACTATTTGAAATCTTCATACTCTTTGAAATCTTAGATGACTGAAAGGTCAAGGGACTGGCCCTGTATGTAAATGCAAATAATGATGTGATGTTAAACACCAAGGCTTCTGTTGTAGCCTGTGTCAAGCCAGCAACAACTATGCATAATCCATGACGTGTGAAGTTTCAATCGATTGAATATTCGGTATATGCTTCAAAAGAAGCGTTACTCCAGCACGGGTTTTATCCTAATAAGTAATGCAAATACTTACCTGCTACTAAATATTACTGTCCCAACCACAAGCACATATATAGTGAATGGAGCAAAATTACCATATTGCATATGTAACTTAATATATAATTTTGTTAGCTATAGTAGAGCATTAATGGGAGTTTATGTTGACCAGCAGATGCAGAACATTTTACTATATGCGGAAACTTGAATAAAGACGCCTTGGAATTTCCAACATTTGTGATAAAGCCCCATTGTTAGGAAGCTTCAAGTCCTATCACTATTTCTACCAGGTGGCTTTCGTAAAACAATGCAAGGTGGACACATGCATTTGGCATTTGACATTATTCTAAACAATTTTGAAGTGATTTGGGTAAATGTAAGAGTACTATTTCAAAGTCTGTTGTAAGTGCCACACTTCCTGCTGCCAGTTGGTGGCGCTATGTGACCCACAATAGCCACATCCATGTGACCCACAATAGCCATCGGGCGCTATGTGACCCACAATAGCCACATCCATGCGATTAGCCCCCAAGAAAAAATATACAACTAAATTTTGATCTAAATCACACAATACATGCAGAAGATAGAAGACACTTCCTGTTTCCCTATTTTTGCCAGTAATTTAGTGCATTGTCATGGCAACACCGTTCGATATTTAATAATCTGTTTGCAATTTAGCATCTTTGATGTCTTGGCATAATGTTGTCTAAATGTGGTGATTATTTGAAAGTCCAGAGAATTCAGAGAATCTATCTTTCTATCTATCTATCTGTCTATCTATCTATCTATCTATCTATCTATCTATCTATCTATCTATCTATCTATCTATCTATCAGTTTTTAATTGTTAATTTTTAATTTCATTGCTAAATGATTAATTTGACATTTTTGCTATAATTTAATATAATTATTTATTGAAAAAATATGTAGATATGATTATATTGTAATTAAGTCATTTACCATTTTTATATATCCTTAAAATTGCTTTAAATTAAATTAACAAATGTAATTCAATACATTAGGTGTTAAGTTGGTCTAAATAGAGTTTAATATGAGCACAGAAGTCATTTAGACTTGTAATTTCATTGCAATTATGTGGCAATAGGTCTCAATTTCTTTTATTGTTGCATTTTTTCTCTGTTCTCTTTCAAAATAAATTAAGTACATTAACTTTTAGTCTGCATTTGTTATTCATAAGCACAACTGTTTAAATAGCCTTTAAATTATGCTGGGAAAATAAGGACATAAATTAGGTCAGACTACTGCATGTCCGCCCATATAATAATCATTAAAAGCAAAAACTACCAACTGGTAACCAACAAACAACTATAATTCCTCGACGTTGCCACAACATCGTCATGACGGTCTGGCACAGTTCCAAAGTTACGTTGTGGCTACAAATCCAGGAATTTAACTCTTCTGGTTGTCACAACATAATCAGTTATGTTGCCACAGTGAAAGTTTGGTCATCAAATTATGGTGCAGTTAGGTAATGCAAGAAAACTTATCTGAGGTTAAAATAAACGTACATGAAATCTGTATACTAAAAACACAAATGAGGATTCAATAATTAGGCCTGTTGCAATTATTACATTGTCTGATTTTTAAATCTGGTATATGGCCATATACGAACAAATACAATTAGAGTTCATATATTTGAGCATTTATGTACACATTTAAATTCCACAAATGTTTAAAAAAACATGTTACATATATGAAAATTGCCATTCATGTCATATTGACATACATAGTATATTGCATATATCTATATAAGTGAACTTTTATATCAGTAAAAACATTTACTTTCAGCATACAAGTGTTCTACTGTACTACTGTATTAATAGCACTTCAAATTCTAATCACATTTTATTACACAACTAATGGGGATTTTAAGTGACTGTTTCATGATTCTTTGTATTAACATGGATTTTTGTGTCTCATTCGCAGCACGCAGGGTGAAGATTGAAAGCTAGCTGTGATGTATGTGTGCTGTCTGTGGTCCCGTGAAAATTTAGAATGATTTTGATAGTAAACATGCAATGTGGAGGAGACGCTACACTGTTACTATGGAGATGATACAAACGGCAGCAGTATATTTGGATATGTTGCAACTGCTTCATGCTTTTTAAGCATTTGTTTTGCCACTGTCAAACTTGAAGGAAAGTGATGGGATTCCCTCAGATTGTGTTTTTTGCGAAGAATTTGCAGGAATTTAAAAAAATGGCAAGCTACCACAAATAATGCGTAGATTGGTTGAATTTGCAACATTGCAAAATCAGTCGTGTCTAGAAGGCATCCCTCATTCGTCAACTTCTCGCACATGTACAGTCTGTTATGTATAGTCTAATTATGTGTAACTGCATTCATCAGTTAACTGTGTTTATCAAAAGAATGACATATAAAGTTAAAGATCAGTTTAAGATGGCTGGCAAAATAACAACGGCATGCTCATGATACACAGTGTTTGAAGTCGCACAGCAACCATGAGCGCTAGTAAAAGATTATTTTAAATGCATTGATAAAAAGTCATTCTTGATGATCAATTCAAGCTCTAAAATAAATATTTAACATAATAAATTTGATAACTTCGTCTCTATGTGTGCTATTGTCGGTCATGAGATATTTTAAGTCAGTGGAAACGTACATCAGTCAGCGCCAGTAACAGGAGTCTGACTGGGTGATCTTGTGGTAATTAATTCGCTCATTGCATAAGAGGTTAAAGGTTCTTATCCATCCATATGAAACTATACATTTTAATTAACAAAGATTGCATCCACACCTCAGTGGATGTATGTCTTGAGCGGGGACACATTTGTTTGCATTTTTCTATGAGATTCGACTTGAAAAGTGCTCAAACTGTGGAACTCGCAGCAAGGAGGAGCACTCGCCGCACATTCTCGTTCCTCAAGTACATCACTGCGGCACATACGTTGCTATCTTCTTAGTATGGTATAATTAACGCTTATGTTGTTTAAAATTAAAAGCTCATAAATTAAAAGCTAATGAGCATGATCTTGTTAAGCTGCTAGCCATCTTAAATTGATCATTAACTTTATATGATGTTCTTTTGATAAACATAATTAACTGATGAATGTAGTTACACAAACTTAGACTATACATAACATACGAAAGAGGGATAATTTATTTGGATATGAAGCAACTGTTGGTCGGAGAAGTGAGGCATAGCGTGTGACGTGAAAACAATGGAAGCAAGCAACAATGAGAAACACCTGAGCGGCCTAATAATGCAGAGGGTGTGATGTGATCGGATGAGATGCCTGATGAATGAATCCTGAGATCTTCCTGCTAGAATTATGCTTACATTTCTCAGGAGATCCATCAGACATTTCTGGTAATGAAAACCGTGGCATGTCTGTAGATGTTAATGGAGCTTAAGGCAGAGAGAGACTTTCTGTTGTGGTTGTAAAGATTGGAGATCTTTGGATAGTTTTTTGTTGGCTGCACGCAAAGTTTGAATTTGTTGGTATTTCAGTTTGGAATTTGATAGTAGCTTGCAAGGTTTGAACAGAATTGTATTTTCAATTGGTTAAGAATACTATTTTGCAGGCAGTGACAGTTTGATTACTATTATTATTATTTTTACTTTAATGTAAGTGATTTTATCATTCGAAGGTCTATGAAGGCCATTGTGCTATTTAGGCTCATAGCTCACTTTGGACCTTATTCCTTGCTATTTTGAGTAGTGTTTGACGCATGTCCATTGCAATAAACATTCTTTATTCCTGAGTTTCCGGACTTCCAACAAATAATTAAATAAGTAACACCTAAAAGCACTACAAAAGCATTGTTTTTTTTTTTTTTGTTTTTTTTGGGGGGGGGATTTTTTCCCCTTTTTCTCCCAATTTGGAATGCCCAATTCCCAATGCGCTCTAAGTCCTCGTGGTCGCATAGTGATTCGCCTCAGTCCGGGTGGCGGAGGACGAATCCCAGTTGCCTCCACGTCTGAGACAATCAATCCGCGCATCTTATCACGTGGCTTTGTTGAGCGCGTTGCCACGGAGACATAGCGCGTGTGGAGGCTTCACGCCATCCATCGCGGCAACCACGCTCAATTCACCATGCGCCCCACCGAGAACAAACCACATTATAGCGACCACGAGGAGGTTACCCCATGTGACTCTATCCTCCCTAGTAACCGGGCCAATTTGGTTGCTTAGGAGACCTGGCTGGAGTCACTCAGCACACCCTGGGATTCGAACTAGCGAACTAGCGAACTCCAGGGGTGGTAGCTACAAAAGCATTGTTATCTAAGTAGGTACGTAAAACATTTGTTAGTTAATGAGAGCTTTAAAACTCTCCATTAACTCTCTTAAGTCCATTAAGTGCAACTTAAATGTATGTATCTCACATCTTTCAGTTTATCAGAGACAAAGGAACATTTAATAAATTGTATTCATGTATTTTGTTAATTGGAAAGCCATTGTACACTATTGCAGAGGATAAAAAAGTGTCAAATCGCACTATAAGCAATAGTCAGTCTCTGCATTCAATGTGAATAATAGGTCTAAATTTGCATGACACATAATACAGTATAAAGTTATATTGGCCTTCTTTTATAAGCATAACTATAATGGCAATAGAAATATATGTTCTTATTAAACAGATTTCTTAACATGAAGTGATTAAAGTGTCCCTGCAGATTAAAACTTAATAAATAGGCCTAAATAAATAATAAATTTTTATTTTAAAATGGTAAATTGTATATAGTCTGCATCTGAAACCCTGTCTTGAAAAGCTATCACTATTTCTTTAATTACATTCAGTAATAGTTAATAACTTTCAGCGCCTCTACAAGGTTACATACAATTTCTATTTTTGCCAATATTTCTGCATTATAGTTAGGGGTCGACCGATATATCAAGGTTACCAATTAATTGGGTCTGAAAGTTGCATTTTGTAACTATCAGCTATCGGAAAAAATCAACACGGATAGTCTCTGATAGTTTTATGCTTTTGTTTCATTCCTCCGTGGCCGGCACTGGAGGGTTCTACAGTCTGAACTTGTAGGAGTTTGTTTTGCAATGTAACTAGGCTATGGATGCTTCAAAAACAGATTTATAACACAGACAGAAAAAAGCCAAAGTATGTATACAATACACGTTGTTATTATTATAGTCATGGTACAATAAATAAATTATTTAAGACAACCAAAGCGGTTTGATAATTCATTTTGTTTATAACTAATCACTGCACTGGATAACTGCATTGCCGACAAGGTGGAGAGAGGATAACATTTGAGCTAACATTATAAATTTGAACGGTTAGAAAAATGCTACTAAGTCAAGGATGGAAACTGCTTACATTTCCTCTTAATTCGCCATTTTGAATAAAAAAAATAAAGTCACTTTTAAATTCGAGCAGATCTGTTTATTTTATTTTTTTTCGGGGTTGAGGGGCATCCAATTTGATCCAGTCAGGTTATAAACATGAGCGTCCTTTTCTGCATATCGCTGCCCCCTTTGGCATATCGCGGTGCCATTTTGTGGCCCGTTCTGCATAACGCGGCGGCCCATTTCAGCTTATCGCGGCTCACAGGGAAAAGTCCCGGTTCTCCCGATCTGCCCCGGCACGTGCTCAGTTTTATAGTTTTCTTCAGTTTTATAGTTTTTTGACTATCAAGTTTTGCAGTGTTTAATGTTACTGCAGACGAAACAAACACATTTGACCTATAATATGTTAATTAATATTTTAATTAATTTCAGATGGCAAAGGCTTTGAAGAAGGTACCAGTGTGGGAAAAGTGTATTAAAGTATCACCACTGAAAGTGATACTTTATCACGTTTATGTGTTTTGTTCTTGTTTTCATGTCTTTTATTTTTAAGTTTAGTTCCTGTTCCTGTTCAGGTCATGTGATTTCCTGTTTCCTCATGTGTTCCTGGTCATGTGATATCCTGTTCCCCTCCATGTTCATGTGTCTTTTTTTCATTGGTTCATTGTCTTGTTATCTCATTATCAGTCTTGTTATGTCATTGGTTCATGGTTCATTGTCTTATTATTAGTTCAGTCTTGTGATTGGTTGTCTTGTTTACTTGTTACCCATGTCTGTGTATTTAAGCCCTCATGTTTGCCATTGTCTCTGGTCAAGTCCAGTCCAGTCCAGTCCAGTCCATGTTTATGTTTTCTGTTCACGGTTTCTGGATTTCACGTTGATGTAAATAAACACTGCACTTGGGTTCTTCACATCATCATCGTCTGCCTGTCATTGCCAGCATCGTTACATACTTACTAAAGTTAAGCACTATTTTATATTGAGTGAAAAGTTTTCATTCATATTATACAATTTAAAAATTATTGTACAATTAACCCTTTCGCATGTACGATCAAACTGGTGATCATACTATGCTGGGCTCAGACAAGTATAATCAAACCGGTGTGATCTGCATTCGTACTGCTGTTTACCAGCAAAAGAGGGACTGATTGTCATATTGAACAAGCTACTCAAATAGTCTTTTCAACATCACAATATTTGTATTTTTATGTTACAAACATTCAAACAATCAAAATGAAAATTTAAAGCCATTACTGTCGGAATGCACAATGTTTCGATGCAGCCATGTTTTCTGATGACAGATAAAGAATATTCTAACTAGTCAGTCCACTTGAGCCTCCTCCCATTCTGTCTGTCACTCATTCTAAACACTTCCGGGGCTGGAAGAGTGGAAGGGCTAGGTTTTTAGAATCTTCTATGTCTCTGTGACAAACTCAGTGTCCCATGCTGCATTGCACGTAAACAATATGGCGGTGCACATAGCCGGCAAGCGCATTTGCAATCGGATCTTATCTATCATAATCAATCATTATAACATCTAAAAATCACATTATATGTTTGATAATATATAATCTGACCTTCAGTGCACCTGCTGTGATATAATCTGTCCTCCAGTGCATCTGCTGTGAAGTGTAAAGTAAGATTATGTTTTAATTACAGCACACATTAAAGAACTCACGCTGGGGGATCTGTCAGTACAGTAGAAACTCACATGTGTTAAGGTTAATCATGCTGAGAAGACAAATTTCTGGACATATTGGCCAAAGTTTCAGCACCTTTTGACCAGATCGATTTACGTGCTGGTTTGGGATATAATTGTACCATCGTAAAAAAAAGAGCAAAGTTAGTTAAGATTATCGTAAAAGCTACGATCATCTAAAAATCTAAATCATAGCATCTAAAGCTATTGTAAAAGCTGATACTAAACAATGCCTACAATAAGGTTGCTCCAGTACCAAAATGTTGGCTTCGGTATGATACCAGCCCTGTTATCTCGGTATCGATACTAAATCGTTACTTAGGCAACAAATAAAAACCTAAGATTTGTTATGAAATTACACAGAAAATTACTTGATTAAAAGAACTGCATAAAGTCTTACAGATTCTATATTTTCCATTTACATTTTCTGGATTCCATGTTAAATGTTTTAATTAAATCTTATGATTAATACATGCAGCTTTAATCAAATGAAAATATAATAATTACATTTTAACAAATTGAAATTTTATTTTTGGTAAAATAAAATGCTGCACAACAGAGCTTTACAGTATTGATGAAAACATTAATGAAAAAAAATCTGACTACCTCAGACACAAGGCTGCTATGGCTGAATCACAACATGCTGATATTCAGTACACTTTTGTGATATTGCTAACATATGATAATAATCATAATATACCCATTTAATATTATACTACTGTTATTATGAGTATTATTGCTACTTTTTGAATATGACATTTTTCTTCAATTTTCACGCATAAATAGAGCTTTCATTATAGCGGGACTTTTATTTTGACAGACGTTTGAGTTCTTCCTTTTTTTGATGGGTTAGTTATATCAAGCTTCCCATTAATGCTGTAATACTCCTGTCATAAAATTTCAAACAAATTAAAAATCCTTTTATACACTAAACACACTGCTTGCAAATCAAACACCAGTAGTGTGTGTTGCGTTTGTGTGTGTGTGCGCGTGCGTGTGTCTGTGTGTGTATGTGAAGTAGATAGAGCAGAGCGGCACCTCTCGTTCATTCTGTAGCACACAGCGAAAGGGACTGTATATTATTATTAAATGACACCCTTCTGCTGTTTAATGATCACACTTGGCCATATCGAGATTTTTTTTTTATTGTATTTTCAAATTGTCAATGATTTCATCTCAAAACTTTACATCTCATAAGATACTGGTGATGGCAACATACTGTAAAATGGTACCGCAATTAGCAACAAGATGCAACAAGATGACATCATACCGTTTACATTTTTTTGGTATCGCGATATTCGTTAGTGGTATACAGGTATGTAACCCTAGAAAAAATAAAAAAACAAATTCATTTGCAGTTTATTTTTTGGTGTTTTTTCCAGTAGTGTAATTTTCTGCAAAACTATAATTTCCTGAAAGCCTAAAGCACTTTATAAATAAAAATATTATTATTATTATCAGCCTATTTAACACACATTAGGCCAACTGTTTCTGCACTTAAGCAAATAAATGCATGAACAAACATTGTAATGTTGCATAAATGCTTAAATCTGTTTGCTGTGTTTGTGGATGTGACAGCAGCACAAACATAAGTTAGTCTACCAAATGAGTTGATATATAAAAAAAATGTAAAACTGTATTTTATCTGGTATTTGTTTTTTAAAGGGGGTCGATAATTTTTTTACAGAGTGACTTTTTGCACCCAGGTGTAAATAGCATCAGCAGCCAGTTCTCTACACCACTTACCCACAGCTGCTCTCTTGCCACATCCCGTCCTCTGTTTTTCTCTTTTTCTCCAAAGTTCTTCTTTCTAACCGTCCTACCACTTGTCCCCTTGACTCTTTCCCCCCTCATCTTCTGCAAGCTGCCTCTCCATCGATCTTACCCACACTCACACACATCATCAACACATCACTTACAACTGGAAATTATCTCAACACATTCAAGAGGGCACGAGTAACCCACTGCTTAAAAAACTTAACCCTGCAGTAGTCGATAACTACAGACTGGTTTCTCTCCTACCTTTCTTAGCTAAAACTCTTGAGAGGGTTATATTCAACCAATTGACAGCTTTTCTTTCACAGAACAACCTATTCAACAGACATCAGTCTGGATTCAAAAAGGGACACTCAACGGAGACTTGTCAGTAGAACCCTGCGACTGGCTAGCGCTCCAACTCCAAATCATCTGTCCTCATCCTCGTTGACTTGTCTGCTGCTTTTGACACAGTGGACCACCAGATTATCCTGTTCACTCTCTGACCTGAGCATGACAAGAACTACAGTTGAATAGTTTGAGTCATACCTCACAGGCAGGTCCTTCAAGGTCACCTGCAGAGAAGAGGTGTCCAAATCACACCAGCTGACCAGCTGATTGGTTCATCAGGGATCAATGCTTGGACCCCTCCTCTTCTCAATCTACACTACGCACTCAGACTGATAATTAAGGCACATGGCTTTTCCTTCCACTGCTACGCAGATGATATGCAGCACTACCTTTCATTCCAGCCTGATGACCCCACCACCTCAGCCTGTATCTCTGTCTGCCTCTCTGAGATCTCAGCCTGGATGAAGTAACATCACCTCAACCTGGCCAAGACAGAACTCCTTGTAATCCCAATCCCAACCCAAATGTTGACTACAACTTCACTATTCATCTTGGTTCAACTACACTAATGGCAATCAGGACAGCTCGGAACCTGGGAGTGGTGGTAGATGACCAGCTTAACTTCACTGCCCACATCTCATCAACCGCATGGTCTATCCAGGTTTGCACTTTACAACATCAGGAAAATCAGACCTTTCCTGTCTGAATATGCTTCACAGTTCCTGGTCCAAGCTCTGGTCATTTCAAGACTGGACTACTATCACCCCACTCTTGATTTAACTACACTAGTTACCTGTAGCTGCCTCATCAATCTCAAGGCTTTGATTCTGGCCTTCAAAACAGCCTGTGGAACAGCACCCTCTTACTTTAAATCACTTCTCTATGTCTATGTCCCAACACACTTTCTGCAGTCAATGAACGAGCGGTGCCTGGTGGTCCAGTCGCATAGAGGCACAAAGTCTATTTCAAAGTCCTTCACTTTCTCTGTTCCTCTGTGGTGGAACGAGCTTCCAACTTCTACAGGATCTGCTGAAACCACTTTATTGTTGACTTTTGTACGACAAATTCCTTGCTATGGTTTTCATTTGTAAGTCGCTTTGGATAAAAGCATCTGCTAAATGACTAAATGTAAATGTTAATAGCACCTGCCAAACAGCTCAGCTACACTGCCTGGCCACAAAAAGTTGCCGTTTGGATTTAAATAAGCAGATATTTAAGAGCCTATGATTGAATCATTATTGCAGTGATAAAAATGTTTCAGCTGGCAACAATTCTTTTAACCCTAACTGATGCAGTGCGTAGCTTCTCATTTCTTAAACAACCATGTTGGAAGATGGATCCCGTGGTCGTGGAAAAGATGTTAATTTGTTTCAGAAGGGGAAAATTATTGGCCTGCATCAAGCAAAGAAAACAACTAAGGAGATTGCTGAAATCACTGAAATTGGGTTAAGAACTGTCCAATGCATTATTAATACCTGGAAGGATAGTGGTGAACCGTCAGCTTCGCAGAAGAAATGTGGTTGGAAAAAAATCTTGAACGATCGTGATTGGAGATTACTAAAACGCTTGGTGAAGTCACATCATAAAAAATCAACAGTAGAACTCACGGCTATGTTTAATAGTGAAAATAAGAGCATATCCACATGCACAATGCAACGAGAATTTACAGGATTGGGACTAAACAGCTGTGTAGGCACAAGAAAGCCACTTGTTAGTGAGGCTAATGTTGGGCCTCATGTATTCAGATAGAGGACAAAGGCAGGCCTAACACAGTCGTAAAAACCTAACTCAAGCCCCCACATTCCAAGTCGTAAATCTTACTGATAAAAATCGCACCAAAAATCAAACAAAGGGAGTCCAAAACAGACTACAAATCCCATGAAGCCTTGCTCACTAAAGGATCGAACTCTCAACTCCTATTGGATGAGGCACACAACAGAACGCACCTCAACCATGACATCATCAGGAGTTGAAATACCTCTGAAATGCTTTCGGGATTTGCTTCCAGCGACTTTGTTCACCGAGTATAGACGTAGTTTCATCGCTGCTCTCAGGTGCAACCTCGTGGCACAAGGAAGTAACGTCCGACTTGAAACTGTAGCCATACAATCTCCATCTCGCTGGACGAGTTGAGATTACTCTGTGTTCAACCGAACACTCTAACGTATCCGAAGGAGACCACCGAGCAATTCGCATCTTCATCCGTTTGCCTACAGAAGTGAAGAGATTAAAGATTTCTCTTCCATCTTCAATCAAGTCGACATTTCTGAGTTCTCCACCAGCCCGCCGAGAATCAACAGCCGTACCGCCCGCCAACAGAGTGAGGAAACGGCCTCCCGTCATCACCCGAGCCTCAAGGAACCGGGTCAGAGTTAAAGGACGGAGGAAAACACATTCTACCTGTGTCCTCATGCGATTCAAGTAAGATATTTACGTCTGGGCAGAGATAGAATATTATAGTGTGTTATTCTTGTGTTTTAAAGTTTCTGCTTGTACAGTTTACGGACCGCCATGTCCGCTCATTATTAATACTCAGGGTATTAATTATCACAAATTTGTTTTGCTGTATTGTGGTCCAACCAAATTGGATTGTTGTGCAATTTCGCCATCGCGGGTGAGACAGCAACTGAGTTCATCCATTAAAGAGTCAAATAACGCGGGACTGTTTACGAGCTGTCCACCGCGTCTCTGAGCGATGAACTAACAGCTGCTTCCTCTCCCACGATCGCGAAATCGGCTTTAGGGCCATCACTTCTCTCTCTCGTACTAACCACACACGCACACATACACGCACGCACGCGACCCCTCACAAACATTCTAGCACACATTTTTGGCTCGTAGATAGCTTAAATGCTAAAGCCCAGCTTTGTCCCTAAGCTATCGTACAAGCGGATACACGCAGTAACTGGTAAACGCCATCTCTGCCCCCATTCGCGGTCATATTCCCTGGCCGGAAGTCTCGCGTGACATACTCTCCACGAGAGTCACGTCCGCCATTTTGTGCACGTCCCTCCTTACACACACACACACACACACACACTGTCACACACACACCTTATGTGTTAAAGGATTATTTTATTTCCATATCTAATCATATCACTGTTTAGTTTGTAGTTGTAAGTCGGAAGTTTATTGACTGCATTGTATTAATTATTAATTGATATTACTGCATAAATAAACTTTATTTATATTACAAAGAGAAGTGTTTTGGTTTGTTTTGCATACGCCTGTGTCATGCTGACAGGATGTCAGTGCTCGGATTCAAACCTTCATTCATTGTTTTTTTCCCGAAAATCTATATTCTTCGGATGTCGATTTTCCTAAGAAAAAAATCTAATATTGAGACTGTTTTACTATTTGGTTATTAGTCCCTGATTTCAGGGTGGTGCCCCGTCAATGTTAATCCTTATTAATATTCTGTTGATTTTTGATAATTGATAATTGATAATTATCTTTGATGCTTGTTGAATTTGAATGATCAATAAGCTAGTGTTAATTTTAATTAATGTTTCATCGATGTTAACAGTTAATGATTATCTTTGATAATTGTTGATTTAAAGGATTAAAAAAGCTAACATTGATTCTCATCAATGTTCTATTGATTTTAATAATTAATAATTACCTTTGATAATTATTAATTATTGCTAATAGCCAAACTTGCTCCTAAACGTAGCACACTACATTTACTGGAGCCCCATATGAGGTTATAATGAGTTAGATTCAATTAATTAATTTAAATATGAATTAATAACTAAAGAAATAATTATTAATTATTTCTGATAGTAACACTGATCTAAACAACCAGTAAAGCCCTACACTAATCTTAAAAAAAAAAAAAAAAACTATTTCAATTTGCTAGGGAGCATAAAGATTGGACTGCGGAGCAATGGAAAAAGGTCATGTGTTTTGATGAGTCCAGATTTACCCTATTCCAAAGCGATGGGCGCATCAGGGTAAGAAGGGAAGCACACGAAGTGATGCACTCATCATGCATAGTGCCCACAGGCAGTGTTATGATCTGGGGTTGCTTCAATTGGTCAGGTCTAGGCTCAGCAACGTTATGCTGCACTAAAATTAAGTCGGCTGACTACTTGAATGTACTGAATAATCAGGTTAATCACCAATGGATTTTTTCTTCCAGACGGCACAGGCATATTCCTGGACGACAATGCCAAAATTCGTCAGGCTCAAATTGTGAAAGAGTGGTTCAGAGAGCACGAGAAATCATTTTCACACATGAACTGGCCACCACAGAGTCCTGAGCCCCATTGAAAATCTTTGGGATGTGCTGGAGAAGACTTTACGGAGTGGTTCGACTCTCCTGTCATCAATACAAGATCTTTGCCAAAAATGAATGCAACTCTGGATGGAAATAAATGTTATGACATTGCATAAGGTTGTCGAAACAATGCCATGACAACTGCCATAATCAAAACTAAATATCAGAATAAGCAACTTTTTTTTTGGCCAGGCAGTGTATTTGTACCCCAATAGTCCAGGAGCCAAACAAACTGTGACGAAGTCACATCTGACCTTGCAACAACCTCCCTCGGACTGCAGCTGCATGTCCCTTCAACTTCCCCCACAAATAATACATATAAAACACCCTATCAACTGTTATCTCCCAAAGAGATAGGTGGTCCTTGGGCGTGGTGAGACTAATGGTTTCCTGAAGAAATGGCACAATTTTTTGTGGAGCAGCACACATGAAAGGTCAGGGCAGACTCCTGAGTTAGCTAGCTACAGCTTAGTAACTTGTTAAGTGACAGGCTATAGATGAAGAAGCTATTATATAGTAGTAACAACACCAATCAATACAAATGAAGCAACAAAATGAATGACTGTATGTTTAATTTTGTATCCAATATATCAGCTCTTCAGTTAGTTATTCAGCCAATCTCATTATTAGCTACATAGTGGACATAGTGTAACCTGCTAAAATTCCTTAATCCATTTTTTTGTGTTGTCAGAAAATTAATAAGTCTAAATTGAAACAGCATTCAGAGGTAAGAAGATGACTTTTCAGACAATTTCCAAGCGTACTCAACTTGTAGTCCAAAAATTTGCATATTTAGAGACATTTTGATGAATTCACGTATGATTAGGCTTAACATTCTTTAGGAATAATTATGATTCGTGACAACTTTCCACTAAGTTATGCATTCTGGAGAGCATTTCAGTGGAAAATACTTTCTTTTGATAAGTGTAGACTGCAGCACAGTGACATTGTGGGAAATGTCTGCCAAGGGAGATTGAGACTTGGAGCTGCTAAGAACACCCGCAGTTCGGTAAAGGCCGATGGTAGGGAAAGAAGGTGTATGGTCCAGGAGGAGATTAGGAAGATGGAGGAAGAAAAGGGTTAAGGTAGTACAACTTGGGATCCAGGGAGCCTGGACAAAGTAGGCAACATCAGAAAGAAGCCTTTATTGGAATGAGTTTTGGAGGATGGAAACTGTGAGGATCCAGTTTCTGCTGAGGTCTGTGTATGACATCCTTCCATCACCCATAAATCTTCAAAGGTGGGGGCTAAAAGAAAATTCCAACTGTCCCCTTTGTGATAATCAAGGCATGCTCGAACATGTTTTGTCTTCCTGTAAAATTGCTCTCTCACAAGGGCATTACAGGTGAAGACATGACAAAGTCTTCAATAAGCTGGATGAAATTCGGAAAAGAACAAGAAGGGAAAAGAGAGCATCAGCGAAGTCAAGGCATCATAACAGCTTTGTGCGACTGGGAGAGAGAGGGACCACCCACATCCGTGAAAGCAGTATTCTGGGTTTGGCAAGAGCATGGGAGATGAGTGTTGACTTGCACAGAAGATGCAACCTTCCCCCTAGAAGTTGTAGTCACCCCGCTGCGTCCAGACATTATCTTGTAGGCAGAGGCAGAGAAGAAAATGTTCATAGTGGAGTTAACAGTGTCATGGGAGGGAAGATGTGTGGAGGCATACCAACACAAGAAGCTGAAATATGATGGCTTGGCGAGTGAAGTGCACTAGAAAGGTTGGAATGTCTGGTCTTCCCTGTTGAAATTGGATGTCATGGTTTTCTAGGTCAGTCGACGGTAATATTGTTTGCTGCTCTGTGAATTTGTGGCAAAACCTGTAGGAAAGCAGTCTAGCAGCTTGTAAGTGCTGCTGAAAAAGCATCCTGTTGGCTTTGGTAGAAAAGATCTGCACCAAGCTGGAAGCAGTCCACAGGTGGGCAGCGACTTGGCAAAGCTGTTTATTACCGTTTACTAAATATACAATGAGAGTGTTAATAGAATTGTGTAATGTTTGGCCCCCACATACTGTAGACGGTAATGAATGTTACTTGCACTATTGAACAGTTTTCCATAAACCGGAGTTATGAATTCCTCATCATGGTAGCTCTTACTTGATCTTCTAATAACTAGTATGTGTGAAAATGAAATAATAATTGTGTTTCACTGCCACATTAGGAAGAAAATTATTGGTGCCCCACTGCCCACCCTTCAAAATCTGTACGTCTTCAGAGTGAGGAAACATGCAGGCAGAATCACTTTGGAACCCACACACCCTGCCCTCTCCCTTTTTGAACTGCTGCCCTCTGGCCAGTGCTACAGAGCACTCAGCACCAGGACAACCAGGCACAAGAACAGTTTTTACCCTCGGGCCTGTAACGATGTTGGCTGCTGACAATGATGGCAATGACGAAGACGATGATGAGATGAAGAACCCAAGTGCAGTTTATTTACAAAGTGAAAACCCTAACTATACATGTGAACTAAACATAAACATGAACTTGACATAAACCTGACTTGATATAAACTTGGCTTGACATAAACGTGGCCTGACATAAACATCTACAATCACATCCACATTCAATACTTGACAACCAGACAATGAAAACATGAGGGCTTAAATACAAGACATGGGAGAACATAAACCAATGAACAACCAGAACTGATAACAAGATAATTAAACAATAAACCAATGAAAACATGACACATGAACATGGAGGGAAAACAAGACATCACATGACTAGGGAACAGGAACTAAACTTTTCAAAATAAAAGACATGAATCAACAAAATACACCTGACAGATCCCCCCACTAAGGGGTGGCTCCTGACACCCCAACACAAACAAAACATGTAAAACATAACATAATTCAAAGTTCTGTAGGGAGCAGGGGGGGGGTGTCTTGAGGCGTGGGGCGTGGCGTGGCGAGGGGCATGGGACCAGGGCAAAGTCCGTGGGGGGTGAAGCCATGAGAGGTTCGAGGGGCGGAGCCATGGAAGGTGGAGCCGCGAGAGGCTCGAGGGGCGGAGCCATGGAACGTGGTGCCCGGAGAGTAGCCGAAGACTCGAAGGGCCAGGGTGGAGCCGATGGCAGGGAGGACCAAGGCGGTGCTGGAGGCTCGGAGGAGCAAGGCGGAGCTGAGGGATCGGAAGACTGAGGTGGAGCCGGTGGGACTGAGGACCAAGGTGGAGCCGTAGAGAAGGAGGTCCCCGGTGAAGCTGACAGATTGGAGGGACGAGGCGCAGCCAGAGGATCGGAGAGCCAAAGCGGAGCCAGGTGACCAACAGACCAAGGAGGAGCCGGAGGGACGAGGGACCCCGGCAAAGCCAACAGGCTGAAGGACCGCAGTGGAGCCGAGGGAATGCAGAGCTGAGGCAATGTCGAGGGACTGACAGGCCAAGGCGAAGTCCAGGGCTTGGAGGGTCCAGGCGGGGTCGGAGGGCCGAAAGTTCCCCTTGCCTGCTCAGGAGAACGAAGGGTGGGTATAAGGGTGGGAACCATCTCCAGGTCCAACTGCTCAGGTGTGGCTGTGACGTGGCATGGAGCAGGCTGAGGCGTTGCTGTGACGTGGCATGGAGCAGGCTGAGGCGTTGCTGTGACGTGGCATGGAGCAGGCTGAGGCGTTGCTGTGACGTGGCATGGAGCAGGCTGAGGCGTTGCTGTGACGTGGCATGGAGCAGGCTGAGGCGTTGCTGTGACGTGGCATGGAGCAGGCTGAGGCGTTGCTGTGACGTGGCATGGAGCAGGCTGAGGCGTTGCTGTGACGTGGCATGGAGCAGGCTGAGGCGTTGCTGTGATGTGGCATGGAGCAGGCTGAGGCGTTGCTGTGATGTGGCATGGAGCAGGCTGAGGCGTTGCGGTGACATGGCATGGAGCAGGCTGAGGCGTTGCTGTGACGTGGCATGGAGCAGGCTGAGGCGTTGCTGTGACGTGGCATGGAGCAAAAGATGGCGCTAGCTCAGTGACCATGACTAGAACCTCTGGCTCGGCGGCGGCCATGTCGTGGACCTCTGGCTCGGCGGCGGCCATGTCGTGGACCTCTGGCTCGGCGGCGGCCATGTCGTGGACCTCTGGCTCGGCGGCGGCCATGTCGTGGACCACTGGCTCGGCGGCGGCCATGACGTGGACCTCTGGCTCGGCGGCCATGATGTGGAACTCTGGCTCGGCGGCCATGACGTGGAACTCTGGCTCGGCGGCCATGACGTGGAACTCTGGCTTGGCGGCCATGACATGGAACTCTGGCTTGGCATCTGCCTCCCCCACAGTGAACGGGGAACCAATGAACCGTAGGGCGAGGTCGATATATTGAGCCAGGCTGAGGGAACTGCGACCGCCAGGCATCAAAAAAGAAATGGACTCATTCAGTCCAAATCTAAAACAGTCTTTGAGGGCAACCTCATTAAAGTCCACCTGGAAAGCCAGATCGCAAAAGTCCTCCACATAGTCCTCCAGGGGACGATACCCCTGACGTAGACACAGAAGCCGAACTGCTGGGTTCATAGTTGGGTCAAGTATTCTGTAACATGTGCTGGCTGCTAACAATGATGGCAATGATGAAGATAATGATGAGATGAAGAACCCAAGTGCAGTTTATTTACAAAGTGAAAACCCTAACTATACACGTGAACTAAACATAAACATGAACTTGACATAAACCTGACTTGATATAAACTTGGCTTGACATAAACGTGGCCTGACATAAACATCTACAATCACATCCACATTCAATACTTGACAACCAGACAATGAAAACATGAGGGCTTAAATACAAGACATGGGAGAACATAAACCAATGAACAACCAGAACTGATAACAAGATAATTAAACAATAAACCAATGAAAACATGACACATGAACATGGAGGGAAAACAAGACATCACATGACTAGGGAACAGGAACTAAACTTTTCAAAATAAAAGACATGAATCAACAAAATACACCTGACAGGGCCATTTACCACATGAACAATTAACTGCCTTCAGGACTCCCATATTGCAATAATGTAAAATGTATCATGTACATATGTAAATTCATATTTAATTCAATAACTGTACATACCCCAGCTGTTTGTGGGGCAGGCCTTCGATAGGATTATGGAGCAGAGAGGGCTACCATCCACTTCTCAAGGAATGATCTAAAAAATGCATGTTAGCAATCCAGCTTTCACAGGAACAGTCAAGTACTCAATATTGACACTGTCATGTGTCCATTATGGATCCAGTGCAACTTGAAAAAGGTAGAATACTTCATATACCTAATTGACTCTATGGTTGATTCTCAATATTTAAATTGATATTTCCTTATTTCCTATCAACTAAGGTTTTACTAGGTTACACATCTGTACAGACACAACTGTAATTTTAGACAAAAACTAGACATCTACAACTAGACATTTACGATTTTCCCAAACTCCGTGCTGTGATCGGCACTCACTCATCGCTGGAGCCTGGAATTAAAGGAGACAGAGAAGAGGGTTAGTGCCATTCACTGGAGTCATCGATCACTGTCTTCCTGTTCCTCCAGCATTTAAATCCTTTCCAGCTGACTGATCGCTGGTGAGAGCGATCAGCGTCTGCATTCCAGGATTGATTGGATAATATGCTCCAATTCCAGGGCGACGCTGAAGTGCACAGAATACCCGCCACAGTCATTTAATTGAAGGCAAGCACGAACAACCTTTTTAGCACTATTTGCGCATAGTTTGTCCTTTGGTCGTTACAATATGCTATGACAAAAACACTGGGGAAGCTTGATCTCACAAAGCTGGTGGAAGAGCACAATCACCCAGTTTCTGCTAAGCATTTCCAGAAATACCCCCACAATAGGCTGCAGAGGAAAGGCAAACAATTGAAAGACTTGTACAGTTAAAAGTATGAAACAGATAATAGTAAATGGGTTTGTAAAAGACAGATTTGGAAAGGAAATTAAATTAAAAGACCAACACGATATAAAGAAGCAAGTGAAATCAGCAGAGAAAAGCAACCTCACAGAGGCAGAGCAGGTTCTTGAAGTTGTGAAACTATTATGAGACATTGAAAATGCATCAGAGATCATAGCAGATGAAGGTGGAAGCATTTAAATGGCCTTTATCCAGAACATGAAGATGCAAGACGCATTCCAAAAGAATCCAGACATACAGCTCTGAAAAAAAGAGGCAACTGCAAAATTATCAGTTTCTCTGGATTTACTATTTAGACTGTAGGTATGTGTTTGAGTAAAATGAACATTTTTGTTTTATTCTATAAAGCACTGACAACATTTCCTCCAAGCTCCAAATACAAATATTGTCATTTAGAGTATTTATTTGCAGAAAATGACAACTGGTCTAAGACTTTATGCCTCTCCTGGTGCAAAAATTCAAGCAGCTCGGCTTTGTTTGATGGCTTGTGGCCATCCATTTTCCTCTTGATCACATTCCAGAGGTTTTCAGTGGGGTTCAGGTCTAGAGATTGGGCTGGCCATGACAGGGTCTTGATCCAGTGGTCCTCCATCCACACCTTGATTGACCTGGCTGTGAAGCGATCGTGGGAGAGAAAGCAGCTGTTAGTTTATCACTCAGAGACGCGGTGGACGGCTCGTAAACAGTCCCGCGTTCTTTGACTCTTTAATGGATAAACTCAGTTTGCCGGTCTCACCCGCGATGGCGAAAATGTACAACAGTCCAATATGGTTGGACCACAATACAGCAAATCAAATTTGTGATAATTAATACCCTGAGTATTAATAATGAGCAGACATGGTGGTCCGTAAACTGTACAAGCAAAAACCTTGACACACAAGAATAACACACTATAATATTCTATATCTGCCCAGACGTAAACCTCTTACTTGAATCGTATGAGGACGTAGAATGTGTGTTCATCTGTCCTTTAACTCCGACCCAGTTCCTTGAGGCTCGGGTGATGACGGGAGGCCGTTTCCTTGCTCTGTCGGCGGGCGTATGGCTGACTGCTTCTCGGCAGGCTGGCGGAGAAATCAGAAATGTCGACTTGATTGAAGATGGAAGAGAAATCTTTAATCTCTTCACTTCTGCAGGCAAACGGATGAAGATGCGGATTGCTCGGCGGTCTCCTTCGGATCCGTTAGAGTGTTCGGTTGAACACAGAGTAATCTCAACTCGTCCAGCGAGTTGGAGATTGTATGGCCACAGTTTCAAGTCGGACGTTACTTCCTTGTGCCACGAGGTTGCACCTGAGAGCAGCGATGAGCTGCGTCTATACACTGTGAACAAAGTTGCTGGAAGCAAATCCCGGAAGCATTTCAGAGGTATTTCTACTCCTGATGATGTCATGGTTTGAGGGACATTCTGTTGTGTGCCTCATCCAATAGGAGTTGAGAGATCAATCTTTTAGTGAGCAAGGCTTCATGGGATTTGTAGTCTGTTTTGGACTCCCTTTGTTTGATTTTGGCGCGATTTTTATAAGTAAGATTTACGACTTGGTATGTGGGGGCCTGAGTTAGGTTTTATGACTGTTAGGCCTGTCTTTGTCTTCTATCTGAATACATGAGGCCCAACATGATCTAGGGGTGCTTCAGCAAGGCTGGAATTGGGCAGATTCGTCTTTGTGAAGGAAGCATGAATCAAGCCACATACCAGGTTATCCTGGTAGAAAACTTGCTTCTTTCTGCTCTGACAATGTTCCCCATCTCTGAGGATCAAGACCCTGTCATGGCCAGCCCAATCTCCAGACTTGATCCCCATTGAAAACCTCTGGAATGTGATCAAGAGGAAGATGGATGGCCACAAGCCATCAAACAAAGCCAAGCTGCTTGAATTTTTGCACCAGGAGAGGCATAAAGTCACCCACAGCATTGTAAAAGACTGGTAGAGAGCATGCCAAGATGCATTCAGCTGTGATTGAAAATCAGGGTTATTCCACCAAATACTGATTTCTGAACTCTTCCTAAGTTAAAACATTAGAATTGTGTTGTTAAAAAATGAATATGAACTTGTTTTCTTTGCATTATTCGAGGTCTGAAAACACTACACCTTTTTTGTTATTTTGACCAGTTGTCTTTTCTGCAAATAAATGCTCTAAATGACAATATTTTTATTTGGAATTTGGGAGAAATGTTGTCAGCACTTTATAGAATAAAACAAAAATTTTAAATTTTCACAAACACATACAGTACCTATAAATAGTAAATCCAGAGAAACTGATAATTTTGCAGTGATCTCTTAATTTTTTCCACAGTTGTAGTCTTTGCAGGTGCCACATATAAAACAAATAAGCAAAGTTTTGTGCTTCATTGCTTTGCAATTCAGAATGCACATGGCCGAGGAGAACCTGTGGCATATGCTTTCCTGTGACAAGAAACTGAACAGTACCTGTCTAAAATCTGTGTTATGTTCAAATAGAAAAATGCCACCTGGGAAAGTATCAAAATGTTCATGGTGAATAAAGATGCCACCCAAATGAAATTGTTGTATGAACAATTTAAAGACTTTTGTGCATGTTTTATGTGATAAAACACTGGAAAAAAGAAGCTGAATCGCTCTTGACTAAGCAGGCTGCTTTATGAGCAAACTGGCATCCATTTTGTATAGTAACACACATGAGCAGTATCAGCATGGCCTGCAGAATTTAAAACATGATCGCCAAAACCAAAAATGTGTAGAGTACTTCTTGACAAAGTGGGATGCACAGAAAGAGGCCTTGGCTCATTTGTACAGAAAGAAATTTCCCTCAAGTCAAGTCATTTTTATTTGTATAGCGCTTTTCACAACACACATCATTTCAAAGCAGCTTTACAGAATATTATGTTTTAACAAAAAAGCTGTAATATAGTAATGTAATATAGTGTGTGTTTAATAAAATGATTGTAAATGATTGTAAATTGGCCCTAAAAATAAATAATAAATGTATTTGTTAATAAATGTATGTGTAGTACAAGTCAAGATTTAAAATTTGTAAACTAAGTAAGTGTTAGGGACCAATGTTTAAACAAAAAGCTTATGTATTAACTGTAAGATTAATGACTACAATCTTATAATTTACATTCTTATTTAACTGCGGAAGTGTAAACAGATGCATTGTCCTATGTTATTTGGCTGATGAAGGCTGCAATTAATTTAATATCTATGTATTCCATTTTAAGAGTGTAGTCCATCGTTTGACCCAGGTGATGCAGGCAGAGGTCAGTAAGGTGCATTGCAGTTTGGCTTATGGCAGATTAATTTCTGGTGGAGTCCATCTTAAATCCAAGTTTCAGGCAGTGGCCAGTTAAGTAAGTGTCTTACATTTGGACATCAGTTCATCCTCTGTGAAATCCATCGTAGTAGACTGAGGTGATATCTGGCTGGCACAGACTGCAGTTAGTCATCCTCACTCAGCAACATGTATTAGTGGGAGTCCAGTGAAGTATCCCATGTCTTATGGTTGGTGCTGTCAGCAGTTCCTGCTGGTGCTGGCATCAGTTCCCTCCATGGGATAAACTAAAAATTATAGAATTGAGAGTCATGTCCAGAAATTGAAGACTCTAAAATAATTATTGCCTTCATTAAAAGACAAGAGTGTGAGAGAACTTTCCATGGATTTTCACAGATCACTAGACAATTCATTGACACGTGAGGAAATTCACAGACAGCAGTAGAACCGTCAAAAATTCAGAAAGACCGAGCCTATAGAATGGTAGCAGAAGAACTGAACAAGTCAGAGAGTGAAAGGTTTGAGATTGTTGAAGCAGAGGAAGGTTACCATGTACAAAGGAAGGGCAAAGGTGGATGCAATTAGAATGTATTGGACAAAGCTATTTCATCATGTTCTTGCAGTTTTTCAGTGTCATTTGGACTACCCTGTGCCCATATCTTATAGTCTTAAATATACAGAAGCTACAGTTGCGGATAGGTCACACTTTCACTCAAGATGGATGAAATCCGTCTAGATGTTGTTCACAGTAGTTCAGAGACATTCGGAGTTACCTTGATGCCAAAATCAAAGCAGAGCGGCAATGACAAATTTATTATTGTTCATTCTCTAGCAATGGAGATAGCATCCCTGACTACATATTATGGAGGAAATGAATATAAAGAGAAACTACAAGTTCTTACAAATTTGGCAAACTGCTGGCAGTTTAACAAAAAGGTTGTTTTACAGAAACTGGAACCCAGTATAAAGGAAAGTACTGACAGTTATACCAAACACACGCTGAATACTGGAAATGGTCAGATATGAATGAAAATGTGCAATGATAAAGATGACAAAAAAGGTACTGATGAAAGCAACAGTAACCCAAATGATATAGAGAGGCATGGACTTGAAGCAAACACAAATAGCATTGTTTGTGCTGTTGGTGAAGATAAATTGTCATCTACCTTTAAAATCACACCAGTTAAAAGCAGACTTGGGTGACAAAAGAGGCAGTGAAACATTACTTTTAACAGGTTGGTAAGTAGTATTTACATTTTTATCAATGGTTAGATGTTTACAGCATGATGTTGGTGTACTGCAATATGTGTTTATTATTCAAGTGATATTAATCAAGAAAAGATGTATCCATGAACCAGACACAGAGATGGAAGACCTACCTCCATTCCTTGTGCCCAAACAACACCAAGTTTTGCCACCACTTGACACAACCACAAAAGCTTTAGTGTTGGAGGAATAACTCTCTATGGTCATGACATGGAAACACTGAAGACAAGAAAGTGCTTAATGACAATGTCAGTTACATTTATACTACAATTCATACCATAAGGCTGTCAGATTAAAATTTTAATATTTGTTGAATTTATAATAAAAATACACTTTTGAATACAAAAAAACTGCATTGGAATTTTAGATGTGTGCCAAGCATTGACAGAGACTTAGTGGAGGTCTTTGGTCATTGCGTCTTGCTCTCTTAACAGAGTCTCCAAGTACAAGGGGCAGTTCACACAGAACCATTATGTAAAATCCAAGATTGTTACCCCTCCTACCAACCACCAGAGGGAGCCCTCTCCTGAATACTAACTCTGTACCATTTCTTCTTTGGTGACTTCCTGTTTTGAACTATATAAATACCATGCTGTTCCATTGTTCTTTGTGAAATATTGCCAGTTTACGCTGACTTACCAAGCGTTTTGCCATTGCCATTGCCATTGCCATTGCCATTGCCATTGCCATTGCCATTGCCATTGCCATTGCCGATTGTTCTATTATTATGACCATTGCCTGTTTTCCTGGATTTACTGCCTTTTGGATACCCCTTTGTTTTGTTTGCCTTGTTGGACTGTCTTTTTGGTTTATTGGATTATACCGCCTGCTTAACAGCTACCTCTATTTGCCTGCCGATTTGGATTGTTTGCTTATGAACTTTAATAAACTTCCTGCACATGGATCCTAACACCATCTCCATGGCCAGTTCGTTACAGAATACTTCGCCTAACATGGATCCAGCGGAAGTTTCACAGCGCCAGGCCACATTCGCACACCAGTGCGAGGTATTAAGGGGTTACCAAGACCAGCTGAACAACCTACGAGCTGCCAACGAATGTTTGACAAAATACATTCACTCACTGCCAGCTCCCCATGCTAAACCGGTAAGCTTTGCTCAACCTGATAAGTTTGATGGTTCTGTTAAAAAATGCTGGGGTTTTTTATGACAACGCAAAGTATATTTCTCAAATCAACCTGAATCATTTGATCAAGATGCCAGGAAATGTGCTTTTATGATGTCACTGCTTACCGGCAAAGCTCTCGATTGGACCGCCACTGTTTGGGATAAAGATCCTAAAATCCAGATTTCATTTGATTACTTCGTGCAACAAATCCACAAAGTCTTCGAATATCCAGCGGGCGGCCAAGATATCTCTGTTCAGCTGCTTGATCTATGCCAGGGTCATCGATCAGCAGCGGATTATGCAGTTCTGTTCAGGACACTAGCGGCTCAGAGTGGATGGAATGATGTTGCTCTGAAGTCTGTTTTCCGTGAGGGGCTTAACCTAAAACTCAGGACGCAGCTGACCTGAAAGGGTGAAGGTACTACTCTTTCTGAATATATAACCATGGCCATCAAGATGGATAACCTGCTTCAAAATGCTTCACGGTCTCAGTTTCACTTTGCCTCAAATTCTACAGTCTCAGTACAGGCCCAGGCATCCACTGTATCACCCGAACCCATGCAAGTTGCTTACGCTCGCATTTACATGGAGGAACGCCGATGTCGACGCAACGAAAATCTTTGCTTTTATTGTGGCTCACTATATGTCATCAACTCACCCAAGCATGCTCTTATCCTGGGTCATCCCTGGCTGGCCATCCATGACCCATCGAAATCTTGGAACCAAGGTGAGCTCACGCAATGGTCAAGTTTTTGTCACAAACATTGTCTCCATGTTTCTGTTTCCATTCCTTGTCTTATCACCAGTATTGAGAGCCCCGAATCACAGAAGGAGCCCACGATCCCCAAGGAGTATGCAGAGTTCAGTGAGGTGTTTAGCAAAATCAAAGCTACACAACTTCCTCCTCATCGTCCATGGGACTGCACCATTGAACTTCTGTCCAATACAGCCCCACCGAGAAGCAAGGCAATATGCATTGTCACGCCCCAAGACCCTCGCCATGGAGAATTACATTGAGGAAGCCCTTGCGTCCGGTTACATCTGTCCCTCTACTCCCCAGCTGCTGCAGGGTTCATTTTCGTAGAGAAGGATGGAGGTCTCCGTCCCTGTATCGACTATCGAGGCCTGAACTCTGTCACCATAAAGTACAATTACCCATTACCGCTTATCCCCTCAGCCCTTAAACAACTCCGTGAGGCAAAGATCTATACCAAACTTGATCTGAGAAGTGCTTATAACCTTGTCAGGATCCGAGAAGGGGATGAGTGGAAAACTGCTTTCATCACCATCAGGGGGCACTGTGAATATTTGGTCATGCCGTATGGACTTGCTAACACCCCCTCGGTTTTCCAGTCTTTTATCAACGAGAGATTTAGAGACTTACTGAATCATTGTGTGGTGGCTTACATTGATGACATCCTCATCTACTCACAAGACATGGAACAACATATCCAGCATGTCAAGACAGTTCTATCACATCTCCAGGAACACCAATTATTTGCTCCGATACTGAAACATCCTGACCCCAATCTTCCCTTCATCGTTGAGGTAGACACTTCAGATTGCGGGATTGGAGTGGTCCTGTAACAACATCACGGAACACCAGGCAAGCTTTACCCTTGTGCCTTTTTCTCCAGAAAATTTAACTGCAGAATGTAACTATGATGTGGGAAATAAGGAATTACTTTCCATGAAAGCAGCCCTCGAAGAATGGCGTCACTGGTTCGAGGGGGCAGTCCACACTTTCCAGGTTATCACCGATCGCAAAAATCTTGAACATATCAAGGCAGCCAAGAGATTGAACCCACGTCAAGCCCGATGGTCATTGTTTTTCACCAGATTCAATTTTACAGTCACTTGCAGCAAGAACAGCAAGGCTGATACACTTTCATGCAAACATGATCCACCCTACCACCAACCTCACCCTGGGTCCATTCTGCCACCATCTGTCATCATAGCATCGATTAGTTGGGACATCATGGAGGAGATACAATGAGCACAACAGCATGAACTGTCACCTCCTAAATGCCCCCCGACCAAGCACTACATTCCTTGTGCCCAAACAACACCAAGTTTTGCCACCACTTGACACAACCACAATAGCTTTAGTGTTGGAGGAATCACTCTCTATGGTCATGACATGGAAACACTGAAGACAAGAAAGTGCTTAATGACAATGTCAGTTACATTTATACTACAATTCATACCATAAGGCTGTCAGATTAAAATTTTAATATTTGTTGAATTTACAATACAAATACACTTTTGAATACAAAAAAAACTGCATTGGAATTTTAGATGTGTGCCAAGCATTGACAGAGACTTAGTGGAGGTCTTTGGTCATTGCGTCTTGCTCTCTTAACAGAGTCTCCAAGCACAAGGGGCAGTTCACACAGAACCATTATGTAACATCCAAGATTGTTACCCCTCCTACCAACCACCAGAGGGAGCCCTCTCCCGAATACTAACTCTGTACCATTTCTTCTTTGGTGACTTCCTGTTTTGAACTATATAAATACCATGCTGTTCCATTGTTCATTGTGAAGTATTGCCAGTTTACCCTGCCTTATCAAGTGTTTTTCCATTGCCATTGCTGATTGTTCTCTTGTTATGACCATTGCCTGTTTTCCTGGATTTACTGCCTTTTGGATACCCTTTTGTTTTGTTTGCCTTGTTGGACTGTCTTTTTGGTTTATTGGATTATACTGCCTGTTTAACAACTACCTCTATTTGCCTGCTGATTTGGATTGTTTACTTGTGCACTTTAATAAACTTGGATCCTAACACCGTCTCCGTGGCCAGTTCGTTACACATTGTGTCCCTCTTTTGATCTTTTCCTACCTTTTTTTTTTTTTTTTTTTTTTTTTTTTTTTCTTCTTCTGTTTAAACATGCTCTAGACAAACATCTTCCACTAATATCTGGAAATATTACTACTGTTCATACAACTGTAATTAATACTGTTCAACTCCAAGTTAACATAGAACTGTCCACTGAAGTGCTTTTTTTTACATAAGATTTGAGAATATGAACTGACTACATTTTATTTTCTAATTTTATGTAATATATTTTTAAAATTGGAATGCATTTTTGTTAGGTTTGTCCTTTGCGAAAATACAAAATAACAGAGCATTTTTGTTTTATGTATTAGTTGCTCCTACTTGTAGACTTAGGAGATAACAATGATTTAAAAATCTGGTGAAACTAGGTTTTCATCCACTTTTTGTGCTGTTCAGTTATCGACAAATTGAAAATGAGTAAAACAAATGTTTGTGAAAATTGCTCTTTCCTGCTTGTTTCCATTCAAATGGTCTTTTGATGATAAAATTGTGCATCATGATATTATTCTTTAAAAAAAATAAAAAATAAAACACACAGTCGCATTAGTTTTGGTTTGGCACAAAATAAATCTTCCCTTGAGCCATTTCCATACACAATTTTTTTGTATATCGCGTCCCAGATGTCCCCACATTTGTGTAAAATAGAGAGTATTGAGACAACTTATATATTAAAATTATGTGCTTTTTTTTTTTTTTTTTTAACCGAAGAAAATGCGCTCCTTTTTCTTTTACATGGGTAAATAAACATTCGATAGCATGAAATGCTTGTGACAAACATGCATTAGTCCATAAGCAACAGCCTATCTGCAGTCATTATTTCAATGAGATGGAATTCCACCTCTTACAATAAAAAAGCCATCAAAACTTGGAATGTGTGAATGAATTTCAGTGTCTTTATATAACTTTTGGTGTAATATGACCCCATATAGCTCTTATTTTTATCTGTTTGTTAATTATTTTGGCACTTTTGTTTAATCCCCTTTTGTTTAGTCCCCTGACAGGCCCGCATTAAGACCTCCCTGGGCCCCAGGGCTATGAACCAAAGACGGTTTAGAAAAAGAACGTTCTCCAGTGGCATTAGTAATGGGCAAAGTCAAGAAAATTCAAAAAGCTATGTCCACATTAGGAAACAGAATTTTTCTTCTCAGGAGCTGAAGTAAGGCTACGGCACTTATGTTTTTCTCATTTTTTGTAAAGTCCTTGAATTGGGAGATTTCATTGGGAAAGTCATCTTGCAAATCAGTGTGGTATTTCTCTTGAAGACATAGCGGAGGTGATTTTATGCATGCTGCTCAGAAATCCGAAGCTTCGGTCAAGATCCTTGTACGATTTGTAGCGCCGATCAAGCTCAGCCACAAGTTTGTCAGTTATAACATTAAATACACTCACTTGAAACTTTTGTCTGACTGACATTGAACTCTGAGAATCTGGCACAGATGATTCATCTGGTTGATTTTTACGTAGTCTTTTTCTTTGTGTGTCGGTTTTGTATGTCTGTGATACACGTGATGATATGTTTTTGGCTGTTGATTCAAACCTCTCAAACTGATCACATAGATCTGCAATAAAATCTCTCAACAACTCCACCAAACCAACAGCATTAGACAGGTCAAGGGCAACCATCTGAAGTTGGGTGCTTGTTTTTTGAACATGCTGCAGTACTGTGTTCCATATGCTGCACAGGTTAGCAATTTCATGCTTTTCCATCTGCCTAGAGAGAGACATGGCCTCATTACACGTGGTCAGGTTTTGATTTTCATCTTCTGCTATTGTTTGAAGTGACTGCTGAATGTTGTAATAGTTCAGACAAAACAAGCTGGTTGACTGCACATCAGCGCACCACCTTGTATTAGAAAAGGATTTCAGAGTTTGAATGCACCCCTTCTCATTTTCTTCTAGGTTGGATGTAACAATCTGAGCAGAAGTTAAAAACAGACTGTACAAATGTGAAAAACTCATCAGTCTCAATTCAACAGTTCACAGTATTTGCTCCCAACTAAGTTCAGAGTATGTGCAGCACAGAGAACCCATTCAGCTAATGGGTTGACTTTGCATACGCAAGACTGCACACCTTCATAAACACCAGACATGTTACTGGCGTTGTCAAAGTATTGTCCATGGCAGTTCTCTATGTTTAGGTCCATCTCTGTCAGAACTGAAATAACTGAATTTAACAGTGACTCGCCAGTGTGACTAATTATTGGTAGAAACTTTAGGAAACGCTCCTCTATGCTTCCTTCTTCTGATACATAGCGCACAATAAAAGTAAGCTGGTCTGAATGTGAAACATCTGGACTGGAGTCAGTGATTATTGAATAATATTTTGCCATCCTGATTTTATTCACGATTACAGAGAGCACCTTTTCACCCATCAAATGAATAAACTCTTCACATACAGTTGATGAGAGATTTGAAGGATCCCCTTGCCCACGTTGCCAAATCGTACAATATGCTCTCTAAGAAAAGGATCAAACTGACTGATTAGCTCAAGGCACCCCAGGTAATTTCCATTATGGGGGTATCAAAATGTTTGTGTGTCTTCTCTGAAAGCAAGTCTTCGCTCAGACATAAATTTGATAACTGCAACTACTCTTTAAGGACCTCTGACCAATAATGGCAATCAGTTTCATGCTGTTGTATAAGTTCATGTTAAATTTTACCCTTCTTCTCAGTTCTTGTGATTCATACAAGCATGCACTTGTGGTGTGACTCTGAGCCCTCATGTTCTGCAATCCGGTCATTTGTGTGCTTCCAATCGTTAAAGCCATCAGCACTCCCAGATTTTGAATGGACATTCTTATCTATTCCACCAAATAGCCGGCACACAAAACAATACACGACTCCTTTTGATGGGGAATAAAGGAACCAATCTCGTCACACATTTTTGCCATTTACTAGTCTACGATTAAACAGGCTTTTTGAAAATCTTCTCTTTTGATTTTTATATTGCTGTTCTGATGCAGAGAAATCAGCTGTCAGATTTTGACAAAATTGGGGCCCTTTATCAACCCAATATTCCCGAACCTTCTCGTTGATCTCCCCCCGTGTTCCAGGATCAGTTCTTGTGTACACTGTGTGATCTACAGTAGACAGGGCTGGTGGTGAAGCTGGTGAAAGGTCGCTAGTCTCAGGTTGCACTGTAGAGGGCAGTCCCAGTTCATTATTATTAGCATCAACCTGTCAGAGCTGGGATTTGAACTTGGGTTCAAGAGTCTTAATTTCCACCACTGAGCCACAGAAGGGAGTTGAACCCAGTAGTCAGACGCGTTCTTAAATGAACTCAGAAGAGTTTATTAACAAAAATAGCAAAAAGGGTACAAAAAGCAATTTCTTACTGACAACCACAAAACAGAAAAATCTTTAGTCCAAAAAGGATCCAAAAGGAGGAAACAATAATCTCCAAAGAACTCAGGAAAAAGACACCAAAAAACAGCAAAAATAAACACAGGGAAAAAACAATCCAAAAGGCTTTCAAAGTTTAGTACTTAGAACTAGAGCAGACTTACGGCAGCAACTGGCTAGGAACATCAATAACCAAGCAAAGAAACAAAAGGAAGTAATCAGCTTAAATACACAGCCCAGAACGAGGCACATGTGAAAACAATGGCACTGATTACAAGAAGCACAAGATAGACATGAGTTCCATAGGGACCTCTAGTGGCCAAAATATAACATTAAAGCAAAAACTCTGACAGGACCCCTCCCTCTAGGAACGGCTCCTGATGTTCCCTCCCGGACGACTGGACTTGCGAGCATGAAATTCTTGAATTAGTTTGGGGTCCAAGATGTCCTTGGCAGGAACCCAGGAGCGCTCCTCAGGGCCATAGCCTTCCCAGTCCACAAGATACTGCCGGGACCCACGTACTCGACAGGCATCCAGTATTCTGTGGACTGTGAAAGCTGGCTGGCCACCAATGATACGAGGAGGGGGAGGTTTACCTGTCGCAAGAAAAGGAGAAGACAAAACAGGTTTTAACAGTGAGACATGAAAAGTGGGATTTATCTTCAAAGACTTAGGCAAGTATAAACGATAAGTAACAGGGTTTACTTTCCTGGCAATCTTGAAGGGGCCAATGAACCTCTGGGAAAGTTCACGGGATTCCACCCACAAGGGAATGTTCTTAGTGGAGAGCCAGACTCTTTGGCCGGGTCGCAGAGTGGGGGCAGGTCTGCGTCTGTGATTGGCCTGGTGCTGATACTGCTGAGAGACCTTCAAGAGCTTGAGTCGGGCTTTTTTCCATGTCTGGCGGCAACGTTTAACGAACTGTTGAGCAGAGGGAACTGCAACCTCCACTTCTTGCTCAGGGAATAGTGGAGGGGTGTATCCCAACTGGCACTCGAAAGGGGACATGCCTGTAGCAGAGGAGCGAAGGGTATTGTGAGCGTATTCTGCCCACATGATGAAGACCAAGAGGATTGTTAGCTGCCATACACCTCAGTGTAGTCTCAAGATCTTGGTTAAGCCTCTCCATTTGCCCATTGGACTCTGGGTGGAACCCAGAAGATAAACTCACTGTAGCCCCCAGAGATTGACAAAATGCCCACCAGAATTGGGAGGAAAATTGGGGTCCTCGATCAGAGACGATGTCTTGTGGGATGCCAAAGACTCGGAAGACGTGGTTTATAACCAATTCAGCAGTTTCTTTAGCGGTGGGTAGTTTGGGCAGAGGAATAAATCGGGCGGCCTTGGAGAATCTATCAACTATGACCATGATAGTGGTGTTGCCTTGTGATAGCGGAAGTCCAGTGATAAAATCCATGGAAAGATGAGACCAAGGTCTATGAGGTATGGAGAGAGGATGCAATAGCCCCTGAGGAGAACAGTGAGGGACCTTACTTTGGTTGCACGTGGGACATGCGTTTACAAATGTTGTCACATCCTCCTTGATAGTTGGCCACCAAAATCGTCTTTGGAGGAACTCAAGAGTGCGAGAGGTACCGGGATGACAAGTGAGACGAGAGGAGTGTCCCCACTGGAGGATCTGGGAGCGGACAGCTTTAGGGACAAACAGGCAGTGGGTTGGCCCCCCTCCTGGGTCAGGTTATCGGGCTTGGGCTTGTTTTACAGTATTTTCCAGATCCCACCTGATAGGAGCTATTATCTTGGAACTGGGTATAATCAATGCAATAGAATCTTCCTGAGGAGTGTTTACATATACTCGGGACAAAGCATCAGGTTTTAGGTTCTTAGAGCCGGGGCGGTAGTATAAGATGAACTTGAATCGGTTGAAGAATAAGGACCAACGTGCCTGGCAGGGGTTGAGTCGCTTTGCCTGCTGAATGTATTCCAGATTTTTGTGGTCCGTGAATACTTGGAATGGGTGTTTGGCCCCCTCAAGCCAATGCCTCCACTCTTCAAGCGCTAGCTTAACTGCCAGTAACTCTCGATCCCCTACATGATAGTTCATCTCAGTAAGGCGGTGGGAAAGGAATGCACATGGATGCAACTTGTTGTCCTCCCCCCTTTGGGACAGCACAGCTCCAACCCCTACGTCCAAAGCATCGACCTCCACGATGAAGGGTTTATCTGGGTTAGGGAGAATGAGAATAGGTGCAGAGGTAAAATGGCTTTTGGGTTTGCTGAAGGCCAACTCAGCTTCATGTCCCCAATTAAAGCTGGTTGTGTTCCCCTTGGTGAGGGCAGATAAAGGAGCCACCACAGTACTGAAGTTCCAGATGAACTTGCGATAAAAATTGGTGAAGCCAAGAAAACGCTGTACTTCCTTTAACGACGAGGGGGAGGGCCAATCCACAATTGCTTGAACCTTTTGAGGGTCCATTTGTATCTGGCCAGGCTTGATAATGAACCCCAGGAACTGAACTTTGGTCACATGGAACTCACATTTCTCAGGTTTAACATAAAGATGGTTATCAAGAAGACGTCTGAGAACCTTACTGACATGTTTTACATGCTCTTGGAGGGAACTCGAGAAGATGAGGATATCGTCTAAGTAGACAAACACAAATTGGTTGAGCATGTCTCTGAGAACATCATTGATGAGAGCTTGAAATACTGCAGGAGCATTAGTGAGACCGAAGGGCATAACTAAATATTCATAGTGCCCAGTGGGCGTGTTGAAGGCGGTCTTCCATTCATCTCCTTGTGTGATGCGCACGAGATGGTAGGCATTGCGCAAGTCAAACTTAGTGAAGATGGAGGCTTCTTGCAGAATTTCGAAAGCAGTGGCCATTAGCGGCAAGGGATAGCGGTTTCGAATAGTGATCTTATTAAGGCCCCTGTAATCAATACATGGCCGGAGTCCGCCATCCTTCTTCCCAAAGAAAAAAAATCCAGCTCCAGCAGGGGAAGTGGATGGTTGGATGATACCTGCCTCAAGGGATTCGTTAATGTATTTGTCCATAGTAGTTCGTTCGGGGGGAGACAAAGAGAATATACGACCTCTGGGGGGACAGGTTCCTAGGAGCAGCTCAATGGTGCAATCATAGGGGCGATGAGGAGGTAAGGAGGTGGCCTTCCTTTTGCTGAACACTGCTTTGAGGTGGTGGTACTGAGCAGGGACTTGAGACAGATCTAGGGCTTCTTGGGACTCGAGAACAAGATCAGGGGAGTTCTGGGCCAAGCATGTAGTCTGACAGGTGTGACCCCAACTGAGAACAGCGCCAGTGGACCAGTCAAAGTGTGGGTTATGCTGGAGGAGCCAGGGGTGACCGAGGATAATAGGGAACTCTGGAGTCTGTATAAGGTGAAAGCACATTCTCTCCTGGTGCTGGTAAGTGACAAGACAAAGGAGAGAGGTGAGGTGGGTTATTTTCCCTGGAGCTAACGGTCTTCCATCCAAGGCTGTCGCAGTTAGGGGGGCAGGAAGGGAATTAATAGGAATCTGGAGACTTTTGGCAAAGGAAATATCCATGAAATTCCCGGCAGCACCAGAATCAATCAATGCCTGGAGTTGGTGTTTTTGATTTCCCCAAGTGAGTGTGATGGGAAGGAACAATCCAAAGTTGGAAGGTGAAGCTGTGCGTGTAACTCCCGTTACAGTCCTTCCTTGCCTGTACGGGACTGGGCATTTCCCGAAAGCTCGGGGCAGGCGGAGCGAAAATTACCATACAATCCACAATATAGACAACAGCGCTCTCTCATGCGACGGTCTCGTTCTGATGGGGAAAGCCTAGTCCTTCCCAATTGCATGGGTTCTGAGGACTCGTGGGGCACTGAGAGAGCATTGAGTTAGGAACCCATCACATGCACTGGGATCACCTGAGAAATGTTGTGGTGGAGGTAGGCGAGGTTCAATCAGAGGAGAGAGCACTCGAGAATCCCGAAGGGGTACCGAGGCAACAGTAGAAGCAGTAGCTGAAGTAGAGGGCAGCCGGTCCAGGATCTGACCAACAGAAATCATGAGATCAGACACACTTGTGAGTGTTTAGCCATCACAGTCTCCTGCTGAACTAGTGCTGACTCATGGCATTGGATTGTGGACTCCTGCTGAGCAATTGTGGCCAGGAGTTCTTGAGCATTAGGCATCTCTGGGTTCATAATGTTGGCTTGGTTATTCTGTCAGAGCTGGGATTTGAACTTGGGTCTCTGGCACAAGAGTCTTAATTTCCACCACTGAGCCACAGAAGGGAGTTGAACCCAATAGTCAGACGCATTCTTAAATGAACTCAGAAGAGTTTATTAACAAAAATAGCAAAAAGGGTACAAAAAGCAATTTCTTACTGACAACCACAAAACTCAGGAAAAAGACACCAAAAAACAGCAAAAATAAACACAGGGAAAAAACAATCCAAAAGGCTTTCAAAGTTTAGTACTTAGAACTAGAGCAGACTTACGGCAGCAACTGGCTAGGAACATCAATAACCAAGCAAAGAAACAAAAGGAAGTAACCAGCTTAAATACACAGCCCAGAACGAGGCACATGTGAAAACAATGGCACTGATTACAAGAGGCACAAGATAGACATGAGTTCCATAGGGACCTCTAGTGGCCAAAATATAACATTAAAGCAAAAACTCTGACACAACCTAGACCAAGTTTTTACCTCATTCAGTCTCATTATCCCCAGCAGCAGATGATGGTTGTGTAGCTTCATCTTTAAGATGATCTGGTTGGGATAAGCAAGCAACAAATCTACACATTAGCTGTTAGATTAACATTAACCTGTTAAGATAATTTAAGGCTTGCCCTAATTGTGCTGTTATAAACATAGTGTCACGGATCCTTCTGACCCACCTACCAATTTCACTCAACCCTCTCACTCTCCTGAGTACTGATCATCCACACCTGCCCCCAATCATTGTATCAGTCAACCCCTCTATATAAACCTCACTCCCCTTCCATTCTGTGTCTGGTCTCAACTTCGTGTACAGACTCACTTACCCGGATCTCCAGCATTAACGATTTCGCTCCTCTCCAGCAACTCTTCAAGTCCAAAAGTTTCCTCTCCAGCGACTCCAGTGTCCATCTCCTCAACGCAAGCTTCGTTGTTGCAAACCCTCCACCTCAAGGAAAGTCACCATCTCTATCAGCATTAGTCTTCATCATGTAAACTATCACCACTGCGACCCAGTACTGTCACGTCATCACTTACCTGCTGTCTTTGTTTGTGTGTCAATAAATACCTGCTTGGGTTCAAACATCATCCTCGAGTCTGAGTATACGTTACACATAGAGCTTATGAAAACAATAAAATAGCAATGTTCGTTTATCACATTTATCAAGTTAATTACCAAACTAACCTAAAATTGACGGGCACAATGACGACGATGTTTTTATCTGCTCCCCGGTCCACTTGCTGTTCCACTCCATCAGCTTTGGTAAAATAACCTAACAGTTTAAGGATTCCACTGAGTAACTGATTCTTGTTATTGTTGATCGTTTTTCTAAATCCTGTCGACTAGTTCCACAGAAAAGATTACCCACAGCCATGGAAACCTCAGAAACCCTCTTCCACCACGCATTCTGAATCTCTGGACTAGCAGAGGACATAGTGTCGGACAGAGGACCCCAATTCACCTCCAGAGTCTGGCGAGCCTTCTGCAATCACCTCAGCATCAATATTAGTCTCATTTCCGGTTATCACCCTCAGGCCAGTGGACAATTTGAGAGGGTGAATCTGGAGATAGGCCACTTCCTTCATTCCTACTGTAGCAGAGAACAGCATCTGTGGAGCTCCATCCTGGCATGGACCGAGTATGCACAGAATTCCCTCGTGCATTCATCCACGGGACTTACCCTCATCCAGTGTGTTCTAGGATACCAACCACCATTGTTTCACTGGTCAGGGGAACCCTCAGAGGTGCCTGCGATGGACGACTGGATCTGGAGAAGTGAGAGGGTGTGGGATAGCAGACATGTCAGGCTTCAACGTGCTGTCAGGAGACAGAGGATCCAAGCTGACTGAAGGAGGTGCCCACACCCTGATTACCAGCCGGGCCAGATGGTTTGGCTATCCACCAGAGACCTACCCAGTGTCTACCCAGCAGAAAGCTCAGCCCAAGGTATGTAGGTCCCTTCAAAATTCTAAGACAAGTGAATCCGGTGACCTATAGACTTGAGCTTCCAGCTGACTATCGTATTTCTCCTCCTTTCATGTGTCCCTACTGAAACTGGTCCATGCTGCATCTAGTTCTGGGATGATGGAGTCTACACCTCCTCCATTGGAAATCGACGGATCTCCCGCCTACCTGGTTAGGGAGATTCTAGAAGAAGAGGGAACCAGATGCAGTATTTTGTGGATCGGAGGATAGATCATGGGTAGCAGCCCAGGACATTCTGGACCCATCCTTAATCAAGGATTACCTCCGTGACCATCCAGATTGACCCGCACCTAGGCCCCTAGGTCGTCCTCGTAAAAGAATGCCTGGAGGTGTTCGTAGGAGGGGGGATTCTGTAACATCTCGGTCCATGGATCAGACATCCAGCCACCAGAGGGAGCAGTCATCAGAGAACTGATCATGCCACACTTCCTGTTACCATGCCACACTTCTTGTTACCATGCCACACTTCCTGTGGTATCCATATTTAAGCCATGTGTATGCAGCACCATGCTGCAAAGTATTGCCAGTTTTACCTGCCTTACCGAGTGTTCTGTCATGGTCTGTTTATTCTAGTGTATCGACTTTCTTGCTTGTTTTCGACTCATGTTTATGGATTACTGTTTTGGACTTGTATGCTTTTGGATTTGCCTGCCTATTGTGTTGGACACTTGCCTGGACTTTGACTCAGATTCAAGGTTAATGTTTGGATATTGTATGCTATTGAATGTTTTCCCTTATCATCCTGATAGTGACATTGATCCTCCTTATTGTCAAATGATCAGTTCTACTGCTGTTTGTGTGACTCAATCTCCTATTAAACTTCTGCATATAGATTCTCAACCTGCTCAAGCCTCCAGTATGTTACACAATGAAAAGACACATGACTCGCACAATTTCCCAATCAAAAGCATTTATTATGTTTACATTTTGAACACCTTGCACATAGGCCTATCAGGTGATCGCTGCCTTATTAGGATGTCCACCTCCACTCTTTCTAATTAACACAGGCTGCGCCTGCACAGTGCAACTCAGATGGAGTGAATCAGAAAATATAAAAACGTAAAATTAAATATATATTTTTTGTTTTGTTTGTATCATGCAGGCCCCCTGGCACCCCCGTGCCCCGGGGCTTAAGCCCTGGTAAGCCTGTGCGTTAATGTGGGCCTGCAGATGTGATGTAAATTCTGTCATGTGACATTACATTTTTTTGTATTAAAGCCATTTTTCTCGACAACATTTTTTCCAAAATAGATTTTCATGACACATAAAATTATATAGATAATTTAAGTTTCCATAAGCTATATCAGTGAACATGTTGATGTGCTAAACCTTTTTTCACAAAAAAAATCCTTGGATGGAACATAGTTACTGATGTCCTGTAGCTTTTCCCCTTACAGAAGTAATGTCTTTATAATTTGAATATAATTAAAGTTTTGATGATAATATTTAAGTGAAAATTGTTTAATTTAGTTTCTCAGTCCTTTTGACAGCCCGAGTGTCCCAATACTTGCTTGTGGTACTTGCTGATACCAGTATTATTAATATTAATAATGATGTGGTTGGGGGCCTGGGTAGCTCAGTGGTAAAGATGTTGGCTACCACCCCTGGAGGCTACCACCTTTGAACTTTGCTAGTTCAAATCCCAGGGCATCCTGAGTGACTCCAGCAGGGTCTCTTAAGTAACCAAATTGGCTCTGTTGCTAGGGAGGTTAGAGTCACACAGGGTAACCTCCTTGTGATTGCTATAACATGGTTCGCTCTCAGTGGGGCACATGGTGAGTTGTGTGTGGATGCCACAGTGGATGGCATGAAGCAGTAGCATGCTCAACATGCCACATCATAAGATGTGCAGGTTGACAGTCTCAGATGTGGAGACAGCTGAGATTCGTCCTCTGCCACCCAGATCAAGGCAAGTCACTACGCCACCACAAGGACTGGGAATTGGGCATTCCAAATTGGGAGAAAATCCTAAAAAAATAATGATATTTTCAAATATAGCACAGTGGAGCTGGTGAGTTAAAGGTCATGTGATGAGGAATAAAAATGTCCTTGATATTTTGACATATACGAGGTCTTTCTACAATAAAAACATACTGTAAATTTCAGAACTAAAAACGCAATGCAATAAAAGCATTCATTGAAACAAAGCTGCAAAAATGCCTCATTCTCTACTTCTGTGACAACCGTCACTTGGAGTACATTAATTCAGGAGCTACTACACCTTAATATATTTATTTCACTCTGCTTTCTTCACACATATTATAAATATTCAGCCCACACCCGAAATCGATCACTGTCTTTAACATTACTTCTCCTAGCAAGTACTGTTGCAATAGGCTGTATTTTATATTAGCATCGTAGGTAACATTTGTAACAGTATTGTAACTGTAAACAAACACAGTTTTAGCAAGGCACGGCAGCCCCTCAGTACACTAGAGCAGAAGAGTGCTTGAAACTTTGCTTTGTGCAGAACAATCTGGAATAATGTTAAACAATTTAACAGTCACCTCTTTGCAGCCTGAACTTGTTCATAATGTTGAATCTTTTTGACACCTGTGCTAAAAATGATCTAGATGCAGTGCAACAAATGAAACGTCATGGTTACTTGTGTAACCTCCGTTCCCTGATGGAGGGAATGAGACGTTGTGTCGATGTAGTGACACTAGGGGTCACTCTTGAGAGCCCGAGACACCTCTGGTCTTTGATAAAAGGCCAATGAAAATTGGCGAGTGGTATTTGCATTTGTATTTGCTGGTATGCAACCACTCATTCAGGTTTTATGCTGAGGAGCCGATATAAGGTCTGGCCATTTCAGTTGGTAGATCAGCGTTGTGGCAGGAGGGACACAACGTCTCATTCCCTCCATCAGGGAACGGAGGTTACACAAGTAACCATGATGTTCCCTATCTGTCACTCACTCAAATCAAATCAAATCAAATCACTTTTATTGTCACACAACCATATACACAAGTGCAATAGTGTGTGAAATTCTTGGGTACAGTTCCGAGCAACATAGTAGTCGTGACAGTGATGAGACAATTTACAATAAACATCAGATTTACAACACAATTTAAAATCTAATATACACATAATTACACACAACACAATATACAAATAATAACATACAATGTACAGTACACAATACACACAATATAGAATACACATTATACAATAAAAAAAGTATATATAGTATATATAGAATGTACAGTAGGTTGTATTGTACTGTATTGACATTCAGGCTGTCGGTTGATAGTAAGTTGTTAAATGAGAATATAATATAATAATAATATAATTTTTGACAGTCCGGTGTGAAATATAAGAGTAATAAAGTGCAGTGCTGATGTATTCACTCAACATTGTGTCGATGTAGTGACACTAGGGGTCCCTATATGAAACACCACAATTGGCCGAACTGTATTATGTGTACTGGCGGTGTGTGGTGGGCAGACTACTGTGTGCCTCATAACCAGCACACCAGGTCGACACGTAACCTCCCCCAACATAGTTATGAGTGTCGAATGGCCCTTTGGGGACAAGTCGACTACTCAAGAGATAGAGACAGGCTTAACCCAGTCGTGGCCTCTTTTCCCCTTCTCTTTTTCCACTCCCTAAAAAAGAAGGGGGATTATCCGACTGGGCCGCCAGGTCTAGTCGGGGAGTGTCCCTCCCAAGGGGAAGACACCGCGGAGACCACACCTCGCCCAAAGAGAGGGGGGGATATTTAAGTGGAAGAATACATCACATGGTCTTTCCAACCATGTGGAGAGCCTTCAAGGTAGATCCTACCCAACGGGGGAGGAGTTACTACAAACATGGAGACTGGGGCAGAGGGGCTCTGCCCAAGGAAGACGCAGTTTGCCAATAGGGAAACGAATTAACGGAAGATATATATCGCATGGGGTTAGCCTTACGGGGAACCGCCACATGCGGACCACCTACCCCAGAACAGGACTCTTAATTAGCATGTGTACTGGGCCAGCAGCGAGTCTCTCCGAAAACTCGACTGCCACAGGGCTTGGAGGAAGTCAACCAGGGAACAAAGTTTGTGAACACTACTGGGAATTAATGGCGCATGTCTTCAGCTCAAAGGGAGGTGGAAGGCGCTATATGCAAGCGATACACCTGGTCGGCTATCCCGGGCTTATCCGCTTGTATTGCGTGCCACTACCTGGGACGAAACCGGTTCCACCTGGAGGTTGTAGAACCTTGCAAAGGTGTTGGGTGTTGCCCAGCCTGCTGCTCTGCAAATGTCTGTTAGAGAGGCACCCCTGGCCAGGGCCCAGGAAGCCACTACACCACTGGTAGAATGGGCTCGTAGCCCTACCGGGGGCGGCATGTCCTGGGTGTGATATGCCATAGTTATGGCATCAATGAGCCAGTGGGCAATCCTCTGCTTTGAGACAGCGCTTCCTTTCCGCTGTGCACCAAAGCAGACAAAGAGCTGCTCAGAGATCCTAAAGCTCTGCTTGCGATCCAAATAGATGTGTAAAGCATGCACCGGACACAGCAATGACAGGGCTGGGTCTGCCTCCTCCTGGGGCAGCGATTGCAGGTTCACCACCTGGTCCCTAAAAGGGGTGGTGGGAACCTTGGGCACATAACCTGGTCGGGGTCTCAGGATCACTTGAGAGTAACCCGGACCGAACTCCAGGCACGTTTCACTGACAGAGAACGCTTGCAGGTCTCCTACCCTCTTGATGGAAGTGAGTGCAGTCAGGAGGGCAGTCTTCAAGGAGAGTGCCTTAAGCTCGGCTGACAGCAAAGGCTCAAAGGGTGCTCTCTGTAGACCCTGAAGAACTACAGAGAGGTCCCATGAGGGAACGAGGTGCGGTCTGGAGGGATTCAGCCTCCTGGCAACTCTTAGGAACCTGAAGATCAAGTCGTGCTTCCCTAAGGGCTTACCCTCCGTCGTGGTGTGCTGCGATGGCGGCAATGTACACCTTCAAGGTGGAAGGGGACAGCCTCCCTTCCAACCTCTCCTGCAGGAAGGAAAGCACTGATCCGGCTGCGCATCTCTGGGGGTCTTCCCGTTGGGAAGAACACCACTTAGCGAACAGACCCCACTTAAAGGCATACAGGCGCCTCGTAGAGGGGGCCCTAGCCTGAGTGATCGTGTCTACCACCGCAGACCCGTCCAGGGACCAGACATGGAGATTCCAGAGGTCTGGTCGCGGGTTCCAGAGGGTGCCCCGTACCTGAGAAAGAAGGTCCTTCCTCAGGGGAATTCGCTGGGGGTGGGGGGGGCTGTCGCAAGGAGCGTGAGGTCCGAGAACCACATCTGGGTGAGCCAGTAGGGTGCTATCAGGACAACCTGCTCCTCGTCCTCCCTGACCTTGCACAGGGTCTGTGCAAGTAGGCTTATTGGGGGAAACGCATATTTGCACAGGCCAGTGGGCCAGCTGTGTGCCGGCGCGTCTATGCCGAGGGGAGCCTCGGTGAGGGTGTACCAGAGTGGGCAGTGGGAGGATTCTTGGGAGTCGAACAGGTCCACCTGTGCCTATCCGAATCGACTCAAAATCAGCTGGACCACCTGAGGGTGGAGTCTCCACTCCCCCCTGAGTGTAACCTGCCATGACAACGCATCCGCTGTAGTGTTGAGGTTGCCCGGGATGTGAGTGGCTCGCAGCGACTTGAAATGCTGCTGACTCCAGAGGAGGAGACAGTGGGCGAGTTGTGATATACAACAAGAGCGCAGACCACCTTGGCGGTTGACATATGCTACCGTTGCCGTGTTATCTGTCCGAACTAACACGTGCTTGCCCTGGATCAACGGCCGAAACCTCCGCAGGGAGAGAAGAATTGCCTACAACTCGAGGCAGTTGATGTGCCAATGCAGTCGCGGGCCCATCCACAGGCCAGCGGCTGCGTGCCCATTGCAAACAGTGCCCCAGCCCGTTTTGGAACCGTCTGTCGTGACCACGACGTGCCTGGAGACCAGTTCTAGAGGAACATCTGCTTGTAGAAATGAGAGGTCGGTTCAAGGGCTGAAAAGACGGTGAAAGACCGGCGTGATGACCACACGATGTGTCCCGTGGCATCATGCCCATCTCGGGACTCGAGTCTGAAACCAGTGCTGAAACGGTCTCATATGCATCAACCCGAGTGGGGTGGCTACTGCCAAGGAGCCTCTGAAAAGGTTTCAGTGGAACCGCTGTTTTCTGTTTGAACGCCTTCAAACAGGCCAGCACCGACTGGGCACGCTCGTTCGTAAGGCGCGCCGTCAAAGAGACTGAGTCCAGCTCCAAACCGAAAAAAGAGATGCTCTGAACTGGGAGGAGCTTGCTCTTTTCCCAGTTGACCCGAAGCCCTAGTCGGCTGAGGTGTGAGAGCACCAAGTACATGTGTGCGCACAACGTGTCTCGAGAGTGAGCTAGGATTAGCCAGTCGTCGATATAGTTGAGAATGCGAATGCCCACCTCCCTTAACGGGGCAAGGGCAGCCTCTGCGACCTTCGAGAAGATGCGAGGAGACAGGGACAGGCTGAAAGGGAGGACTTTGTACTGATACGCCTGACCCTCGAATGCAAACCGCAGGAAGGGTCTGTGTCGAGGAAGGATCAAGACGCGTCCTTCAGGTCTACCGCCGTGAACCAATCTTGATGCCGGACGCTCGCCAGAATGTGTTTTTGCGTCAGCATCTTGAACGGTAGTCTGTGTAAGGCCCGGTTTAGTACTTGCAGGTCCAAGATTGGCCGCAACCCACCACCTTTTTTCGGTATGATGAAGTAGGGGCTGTAAAACCCCTTCTTCATCTCGGCTGGAGGGACAGGTTCTATCGCGCCCTTCCGTAGGAGGGTAGCGATCTCCACGCGCAAGGTAGCAGCGTTTTCATCCTTGACCAAGGTGAAGTGAATACCACTGAACCATCAGGGAACGGAGGTTACGAAAGTAACCAGGACGTTCCCTATCTGTCACTCACTCGACGTTGTGTCGATGTAGTGACACTAGGGGTCCCTATACAAAATGCCACAATAAGCTGAACTGTGTTATGTGGACTGGCAGTGCGAGATGGGCAGACCGCTGTGTGCCTCGTAGCCAGTGCACCAGGCCGTCACGTAACCTCCCCCAATGCTCTTTTCCTCTTTTTTCTCCCTACAAAGAGTGGAATCTGTTTACCGACTGGGGGCCATAAGTGTCAAGGTCAGGGGGGTGTCACTCCCAAGGGGAAAACACCGCGGAGACCACACCCTGCCCGGGGGGTATTTTGAGTGGAAATACGTCACATGGTCTTACCGAGTCTTGTCAGAAGTATGTCATGTGGAGAAGTCCCATGGTAAGTCCTACCCGAGGGGGGAGGAGCTCTACAAACACGGTGACTGGGGGCAGAGGAACCTCTGCCCAAGGAAGATGCAGTTTACTGACAGGGAAACAATTTAGCAGAAGATATATCACATGGGGTCACCTATGGGGAACCAGCGCACGTGGCCTGTGGCGCCACATCGAGAGGGCTCGAGCCCCATGGCCGTGCTGAGTCCAGGGACATCGAAGCACTTACCTGGCTCCTGATACCTACCATAAAATCGGCTGGGGAGGGGAGAGGAGGAATATCGTCCCTGTAGTCCGTCGGAACCAACCTGGTGTGGGCGTGTTTGTGCCACAGCTGGGCACGCAGGGGCGGGGGTACTGCCGCTGGAGCGCCAAACCTGCTGAAATGAGACTGTGGACGGTGGTCGTGAAGACGGCCGTGCGCACCAGATATGTGACCCAGGGAACAAGAAAACCGCTATTTTGTTGAACTTTTGTGTTCCGCAGCCTCCTGGGCATGCGTTGAAATTAAACAAAAATGCAACAAAAGATTCTCCTCCCGGCCCTCCACCGGGGGATGGAGTGGTCTGTCCACCAGCTCCAGAGCAACGGATCTCCTCGTCCCTGGGTTGCCCGTCTCAGGGGCGCTTTGAAGCCTTCCTCGAGTTCTTGGCGGTCGGCCGTGAGATGGGTGGTGTCTGCTTCCTGCTGTGGGCTTCATGCCGGGGTTGGGCCATGGGGATGGGCTGTGGTGGAGCCGGTGCTGTTGTGCAGGAGGATGCCCTTGGCGACAAGCAGATGGGGTGCGGGGTCTTGAACCGCACCGGGGCAGGATATGTTGGATAGCCTTCATCTGCTGCTTCACCGCCGAGAACTGCTGGGTAAACTCCTCGACGGTGTCGCCGAACAGGCCACCCTGGGATGGGGGCATCAAGGAACCGTGCCTTGTCAGCCTCCCTCATCTCGACCAGGTTGAGCCAAAGGTGGTGCTCCTGGACCATCAGGGTGGACATCGCCTGCCTGAGAGAGCGCGCCATGACCTTCGTCGCCCGGAGAGCGAGGTCGGTCACCGAGCACAGTTCCTGCATCAATCCCGGGTCAGAACTACCCTCGTGCAGTTCTTTTTGCGCCTTTGCTTGGTGTACCTGTAGGAGAGCCATGGCGTGCAGGGCGGAGGTGGCTTGTCCAGCAGCACCGTAGGCCTTAGTCGCCAGAGACGACGTAAACCTACAGGACCTGGATGGGAGCTCCAGGCGACCACGCCAGGTGGTAGCGCTCTGCGGGCACAAGTGCACTGCGAGCGCCTTATCCACCTGGGGAATCACCGAATACCCTCTGGCCGCCCCACCATCGAGGGTAGTGAGAGCGGGGGAGCTGAAAGACTGGAACTGGGTAGTAAAAGGTGCCCTCTATGATCTTGTCAGCTCCTCATGCACCTCCGGGAAGAAAGGGACTGGGGCAGGGCGCAGCTGTGAGCGGCGCTCTGGGCCCAGGAACCAATCATCAAGCCATGAGGGTTCAGGGGAGAGTGGAGGTTTCCACTCTATCCCGACGCTCGCGGCCGTCCGGGCAAGCATGTCCGTCAGCTCCGCATTGGCCTGAGACTGAGCGACCATACCCGAAGGAGGAAGCCCAGCCGAAGCTGCTGCGATCGAGAGCTCATTGTCTTCCTGAGCTCCGAATAAGAGGTCGAACTCGCCCTGAGACGAGCCGGCGGTCTCATATGAGAGCGTGATCGAGGCAAGCGAGTGTGCTGAGGAATAGGAGGTCCGTGGGTGGTTCCCATTGAAGTCCCCAAATCGCCCCCAGTGCTAACCGACGCAGCCTCATACCCGTAGATAGAAGGACCGAGGTGGGGAGCTGCTGGGGTGGATTTCCCTCTTACGAAGGAAAGCCGCGACCACAACGTTGCCATAGTCATGTTCTCGCAATAAGGACATGACCCATCCACGAACGATGTCTCTGCATGGGCAGCGCTCAGACACGTAAGACAGCGATCGTGGCCATCAGAAGCAGAGAGGTAATGACCGCAACCAGGAATAATACACAAACGGAAAGTCATCTTTAAAAAGACGTTCCCGTAAGTGCCACTCTTTTAGGAGAAGAAAATATATTCTTTTAGGAGAATATACTCTTTTAGTTTGCCTAAGCACCCAGGGGCGTTCTCTGCACTCAACGGGTGCAGAGGGTGAGAAGCCGCTGAAATGCGCTGTAAATCCAACAGATTGAGGTGAGTACAGGCAGTGGAGGAATTCAGCTCACTGAGCACAACCGCTTGGCTCCGAAGAGAAAATCTGAATGATTGGTTGCGAGTCAGCTTCTTTTATACTCGTATGTCCGGGGGAGTGGCATGCAAATTCCACTCGCCAATTCCCATTGGCCTTTTTTCAAATTCAGAGGTGTTTGGGGCTCCCAAGAGTGACCCCTAGTGTCACTACATCGACACATCCTCCATTTCCCAAAAGAACTGTCCCTACTACACTGTACTATATATGTTATTCTTAATATGCACTACTGTGCATGTGTATTTCTATCACAGTACCTTGTGTTATATTATCCAGTGCAAGACATCCATTGAGAGTCAAATTATATTTTAGCAGCTTATTTTTAGAGGTTTTTGGTTCAATAATTAGTACCTCTGTTTTGTGTAACTGAGTAGAAGTTCCAGCCATCCAATCTTTGAAATCATTAAAACACTCTGCTGACATGGAGAATTGTGAAATTTTGTCTGGTTTTGAGGAAATAAAAGCTGGTTATCATCGACATAACAGAAAAAACGAATTCCACAGTTCCTGAAAATGTCTCCCAAGGGAAGCATATATAAGGAGAAAAGCAGAAGCCCTAATTTCTCATTTACAAAGACAAAGTGGTAGCGGTCGGATAAATAGGACCTAAACCAAGCTAATGCCTGTCCACAAATGTCAACATAATTCTCAAGCCTATCCAAGACAATTTTTGTGATCTTCTATGCACTAGAAGAGAAATGCAGCCACAATCAGATGATACAAGTAAGTCATTTGTAATTCTGTTAAGTGCAGTCTCTGTACTGTGATGGGGCCTAAATCCTGACTGAAATTCTTCATGTATACACTGGTGGCCAAAAATTTTGAATAATATACAGATTTTGCTCTTATGGAAAGAAATTGGTACTTTTATTCACCAAAGTGGCATTCAACTGATCACAATGTATAGTCAGGACATAAATAATGTGAAAAATTACTATTACAATTTGAACTCTTAAACTACTTCAGAGTGTTCTCATCAAATAATCCTCCACGTGCAACAATGAGAGCTTTGCAGATCCTTGGCATTCTAGCTGTCTGTTTGTCCAGATACTCAGGTGACATTTCACCACACACTTCCTGTAGCACTTGCCATAGATGTGGCTGTCTTGTCGGGCATTTCTCACGCTCCTTACAGTCTAGCTGATCCCACAAAAGCTCAATAGGGTTAAGATCCATAACACTCTTTTCCAATTATCTGTTGTCCAATGTCTGTGTTTCTTTGCCACTCTAACCCTTTCTTTTAGTTTTTCTGTTTCAAAAGTGGCTTTCTCTTTGCAATTCTTCCTGTATGGCCTGCACCCCTTAGTCTTCTCTTTACTGTTGTACATGAAACTGGTGTTGAGCAGGCAGAATTCAATGAAGCTGTCCGCTGAGGACATGTGAGGCATCTATTTCTCAAACTAGAGGCTCTGATGTACTTATCCTCTTGTTTAGTTGTACATCTGGCTTTCCACATCTCTTTCTGTCCTTGTTAGAGCCAGTTGTCCTTTGTCTTTGAAGACTGCAGTGTACACCTTTGTATGAAATTTTCAGTTTTTTGGCAATTTCAAGCATTGTATAGCCTTCATTCCTCAAAACAATGATTGACTGATGAGTTTCTAGAGATAGCTGTTTCTTTTTTGCCATTTTTGACCTAATATTGACCTTAAGACATGCCAGTCTATTGCATACTGTGGCAACTCAAAAACAAACACAAAGACAATGTTAAGCTTCATTTAACTAACTAAATAGCTTTCAACTGTGTTTGATATAATGGCAAATGATTTTCTAGAATCAAATTAGCAATTTAGCATGATTACTCAAGGATAAGGTGTTGGAGTGATGGCTGCTGGAAATGGGGCCTGTCTAGATTTGATCAAAAATGACTTTTTTAAATAGTGATGGTGCTGTATTTTACATCAGTAATGTCCTGACTTTACTTTGTGATCAGTTGAATGCCACTTTGGTGAATTAAAGTACCAGTTTCCTTCCTAAACAGCAAAATCTGTACATTATTCCAAACTTTTGGCTGCCAGTGTAAACATTTTTTAAATGGGAGATTTGAGATCGGTCTATAATAATCCAACTCTCCAGGATCAAGCAGTGGTGTCCTGATAAGCGGTTTAATAAATGCTATCTTAAATATTTTCTTGGGACATGCCCTAAGGATAATTAGGAGTTAATAATATTAAACAGATGTTCTGAGATTACAGGAAATACCTCTTTTAAGATTTTAGTTGTTATTGAGAATAACATAATGTTGTTGATTTTGATGTTTTGGTAAGTTTTGTTAGCTCTTGCTGACCTATGACAGCAAAGAATTGATGTTGCTCTTGGGGAATAATATGAGATGCTGTCTTCTGAGGTGCTATTGCAGAATCATATAACAAAATACATTTAAATATTGCACATAACATGATGTGTGTGACCCTGACGTTCCTCATTAATTCAGTCTAACAAAACATTATTTTCGGATTAAAAATGCCAGCATTACAGAGAAGCTTGGCAAACAGCTAACACCAACAGTAGAGTGCTCCACTTATAAGTGCTCCGCCAGACACAAACTCTCCACTTCTTGTAGTTCCAGGCAGAAATGTTGTGAAATGTTTGCACTCATTTGGGATGAAGTTCATCAAATTATGTGCTGATTTACGTTCATAAATTATAATCAAATTATCTGCAGTTATTAATATGTTTTTCTATGTATGATATGGATGATCTATGTAAATAATGGATCAGTAAAAGAATAATCCTGTGTCATCTAATGATGTTTGTGGCAAAAATGCAGACAGCAAAAGTTAGTATTAAATCATGACAATATTAAATTATGCATGTTTAATTCAAGGTTGAAGTACTGCCTATTCTTTCTTATAAAGCCTGTTTGAATTAACATGTAATGTAACAAAAATTTGATATAAAATTTTACTACCAAAGGTTAATTAATGCATTAACTATAAAACAAATTACTAACATGTAATTATGGTGGCCATTATTCATTCATGAATCCATATTCATAGTGAAGGTTAGCTCTTCATTAGTTCTTGATTAGTCCATGCCTTAACTCATCATTGATTCATGCTTAAGTAAGTATTAACTCAGGTATTAACCTTTTTATGAGTATGGTCTAAATTCCCCTGACAGTACCCACAGAGTGAGTTATATCTTTGCGTGACACTATGCATCCTTAGAGGGGGGCAGAGTGTAGATGAGTAGTTTGTGTGTGTGTGTGTGTGTTTTTGTGTCAAATGTGTAGGGCTTTACTGGTTGTTTAGATCAGTGTTACAATCAGAAATAATTAATAATTACTTCTTTAGTTATTAATTAATATTTTAATTAATTAATTGAATCTAACTCATTAAAACCTCATATGGGTCTCCAGTAAATGTAGTGCGCTACGTTTAGGAGCAAGTTTGGTTATTAGCAATAATTAATAATTATCAAAGATAATTATTAATTATTAAAATCAATAGAACATTGATGAGAATCAATGTTAGCTTTTCTAATCCTTTAAATCAACAATTATCAAAGATAATCGTTAATTGTTAACATCGATGAAACAATTAAAATTAACACTAGCTTATTGATCATTCAAATTCAACAATCATCAAAGATAATTATCAATTATCAAAAATCAATAGAATATTAATAAGGATTAACATTGACAGGGCACCACCCTGGAATCAGGGACTAATAACCAGATAGTATAACAGTCTCAATATTAGATTGTTTTCTTAGGAAAATCGACATCCGAAGAATATCGATTTTCGGGGAAAAAACAATGAATGAAGGCTTGAATCCGAGCACTGACATCCCGTCAGCATGACACAGGCGTATGCAAAACAAACCAAAACACTTCTCTTTGTAATATAAACAAAGTTTATTTATGCAGTAATATCAATTAATAATTAATACAATGCAGTCAATAAACTTCCGACTGACAACTACAAACTAATCAGTGATATGATTATATATGGAAATAAAAATAATTCTATAACACATGAGGGTGTGTGTGTGTGTGTGTGTGTGTGTGGTTAGTACAAGAGAGAGAGAGAGAGAATAAAGTGACGGCCCTAAAGCTGATTTCGCGATCGTGGGAAAGAAAGCAGCTGTTAGTTTATCGCTCAGAGACGCGGTGGACGGCTCGTACAAGTCCCGCGTTCTTTGACCCGTGATGGCGAAAATGCACAACAGTCCAATTTGGTTGGACCACACAGCAAAACAGATTCGTGATAATTAATACCCTGAGTATTAATAATGAGCGGACATGGCGGTACATAAACTGTACAAGCAAAAACCTTGAAACACAAGAATAACACACTATAATATTCTATCTCTGCCCAGACGTAAACCTCTTACTTGAATCGCATGAGGACACAGGTAGAATGTGTGTTCATCCATCCTTTAATTCCGACCAGGTTCCTTGAGGCTTGTATGATGACGGGAGGCCGTTTCCTCGCTCTGTTGGCGGGCACGGCTGTTGAATCTCGGCGGGCTGGTGGAGAACTCAGAAGTGTCGACTTGATTGAAGATGGAAGAGAAATCTTTAAACTCTTCACTTCTGCAGGCAAATGGATGAAGATGCGGATTGCTCGGTGGTCTCCTTCGGATCCGTTAGAGTGTTCGGTTGAACACAGAGTAATCTCAACTTGTCCAACGAGATGGAGATTGTATGGCCACAGTTTCAAGTCGGACGTTACTTCCTTGTGCCAAGAAGCTGTACCTGAGAGCAGCGATGAGCTGCATCTACACATTGCAAGCAAAGTTGCTGGAAGCAAATCCCGGAAGCATTTCAGAGGTATTTCTACTCCTGATGATGTCATGGTTTGAGGGACGTCCTGTTGTGTGCCTCATCCAATAGGAGTTGAGAGTTCGATCCTTTAGTGAGCAAGGCTTCATGGGATTTGTAGTCTGTTTTTTACTCCCTTGATTTTGGCGTGATTTTTATCAGTAAGATTTACGATTTGGTGTGTGGGGGCTGAGTTAGGTTTTACAACTGTGTAAGGCCTGCCTTTGTCTTCTATCTGAATACATGAGGCCCAACAAATGAATCATCACCTAATGTAAACAGACGGCAGCATGCACAGGTTGATCGCGATTATGTGTTGACTGTGAGTATATGAGTTATAAACTGTTATTGTGGTGCTTCTGTTATAGATTAACTGTCTGCTTCAGAAAACCAACATATCATATGCCTGAAAACACTGTATGAGTTGCTGTTTGTGTGAATGACAACCGCTTGTCCACCTAATAAGGAGACGGCTGCATGCATGTGTTGACTGGGAGTAAACTGATATCATGGTACTCTGGTGACAATTTGGCTGTCTGTATCATACGCTTTAAAAGACTGTTTAAGTAGCTATTTGTGTGACGAATGACAACTGCTACTAATGTAAACAAATATGTCTGCATGCATAGGATTATCACATTTGATGTGTTGACTGTGCGTATATGAGCTGTAAACTTTTTATCGTGGTACTTTGAATGTATGAGTAAATAAACGTAACTTATCATGTGCTTGAAAAAACTGTTTGATTCAATTTTGTGTGAATATGAATGACAGGTGCTTGTTCAGCGTAGCTGTGTGTTGGCGCGAAAGCCGATTTGAATCTGGCAGCTTGTAATGTAATTGGCTGTTAAAGAATAACATATGTGTGATGCTCCTCTGCAGGGGCCTGTAATTAACATATGAAAGGGTTAATTCATGATTATTCATGAACCCTTATTGTAAAGTGTTACTTTTGTGACTGGGCAAACAGAAGTACTGTAGCTGACTGTTACGTGTCTCTACACTGTGCCGTTATCACAGCATGTGCTGAACGATGCACATTTTCTATCTGCTGTGCAGGAGAATAAACAAGCCACAGATTAACTTGTTTCCTGCGATTGTAATTCCTGTCCTAATATATTTATGCCGCCTCTGTGTATTAAATAGTCTGTGAAACACATTTGCTGGTCCAAGCTGGTCATTCGTTGGTTCAAGCTAATCATTAGTTGGTCTAAGCTTGCTATTACCTGAACCAAGGTGGTCACTGGCTGGTACAAGCTGGAAAAAAGATGGTCAAAGCAGGTAATTAGTTAGTCCAAGCTGGTCATTAAATGGTCCATGCAGGCCATTTGCGGCTCATAAGTTAGTCAAAGCTGGTCATTAACTAGTCCAAGCTGGTCATTTGTTGGTCATAGCTGGTCATTTGCTGGTCCAAGCAGGTAATTAGCTTGTCCATGCTGGTCATAGTTGGTCATAGTTGGTCCAGGCTGGGCATTAGTTGGTCCAAGCTTGTTATTAGCTGGTCATTGGCCAGTACAAACTGATCATTAGCTGGTCCAAGCTGGTCAATAGTTGGTCTATGCTGGTCATTTGTTAGTCCAAGCTGATCATTAACTGGTCCAAGCTACTCATTAGTTGGTCCAAGCTCCACATTAGTTGGTCCAAGTTAGTCATGAGCTGGTTCATGCTAGTCATTATTTGGTTCAAACTTTTTATTAGCTGGTTATTGGCTGGTCCATGCTGGTCATTAGTTTGTCCAAGCTTGTCATTAACTGGTCCAAGCTGGTCATTAGCTTGTCTAAGCTGGTCATTTGCTAGTCATTAGTTATTGCAAACTGATCATTAGCTTGTTGAGGCTAGTCATTAACTAGTCCAAGCTGGTCATTAGTTGGTCCAAGCTGGTCATTAGCTGGTCCAAGCTGGTCATTAATTGGTTCAAGCTGGACATTTGATAGTCCAAGCTGGTTATAAGTTGGTCCAATCTGGTCATTAGCTGGTACAAGCTGGTTATTAGTTGGTCCAAGGTGGTCATTAGTTGATATATGCTGGTCAAATTGTGGGTCTAAGCTGGTCATTAGCTGGCCCAGGCTGGTCATAAGTTGGTCCAAGCTGGTCAATAGTTGGTCCATGATTGTCATTAGTTAGCCCAAGCTGGTCATTTACTGATTCAAGCTAATCATTAGCTGGTTCAAGCTGGTCATTTGCTTGTCCAAGCTGGTCATTATCTGGTCCCAGCTGGTCTTTAGTTGGTTCAAGCTGGTCAAAAGTTGGTCCATAATTGTCATTAGTTAGTCCAAGCTGGTCATTAACTAGTCCAAGCTGATCATTAGCTGGTCCAAGCTGATCATTAGTTGGTCAAAGCTGGTTATTAATTTGTCTAGGCTGGTCATTAATTGGTCCAAGCTGATCATAAGCTGGTCAAAGCTGGACATTTGCTGGTCCAAGCTGGTAATTATCTGATCCAGGCTGGTAATTAGTTGGTCCCAGCGGGTCTATAGTTGGTCTATGATTGTCGTTATTTAGTACAAGCTGGTCATTAACTGGTCCAAGCTGGTCATTAGCTTGTCCAAGCTGGTCATTTGCTGGTCCAAGCTGGTCCAAGGTAGCCATTAGTTGGTCCAAGCTGGTCATTAGCTGGACAAGCAGTAATCATGTTCAACAAACTAGCTTGACTACTTTGACCTTGTATGACCAGCTACAAGCAAACTAGCTTGAAAGACTAGGTTTGTTTATGAAAGACAAAGCTGATTTGTGTGTCTGTTTAGGACCCTGGGAAGTGGACTGTTAAGACCAATGTACTCATCTTGCCAAATTATCATCATACAAAGCATGCTTATTTTGCTAAAAAATGTAAAGATCCTCAAGGCACCATTTTGGGTTCTTTAGATGCCACACTTGCTAAGCCCTCTGGAGAACCTCTAGGCACTCTTTCAGTTCTCTTCAAAACTTTCTCTTAGTTCCTGCGAGGACTCTAATAATGGTCAACAATCCCTTCAGTAGGCCCATCAAATGGGAAAGGTTTCAAGGGACATTAAATATTTTTTGAAGTAACATGAGTACATAAATCGAACATTTGAGGCTATTTTATAGGGTGCCAAGAGGTTCTGTGGCATCTTTTAATTTTTGGGTGAACTATCCCTTTAAGAACCCACATGTTTTAAGAATCTTTTAATTTTTAGAGTGAATAATCCTGTTATGAAAAATTAATGAAACAATTTCAAATAGGACGGAGAATTTAATTAACGTTGAAAGTCCAGTCCAGAAAGGTCCAGTTTTTAAATTTACAGTGCATCCGGAAAGTATTCACAGCGCTTCACTTTTTCCACATTTTGTTATGTTACAGCCTTATTCCAAAATTGATTAAATTCATTATTTTCCTCAAAATTCTACAAACAATACCCCATAATGACAATGTGAAAGAAGTTTGTTTGAAATGTATTAAAAATAAAAAACGAAAAAGAAATCACGTACATAAGTATTCACAGCCTTTGCCATGACACTCAAAATTGAGCTCAGGTGCATCCTGTTACCACTGATCATCCTTGAGATGTTTCTACAACTTGATTGGAGTCCACCTGTGGTAAATTCAGTTGATTGGACATGATTTGGAAAGGCACACACCTGTCTATATAAGGTCCCACAGTTAACAGTGCATGTCAGAGGACAAACCAAGCCATGAAATTCAAGGAATTGACTGTAGACTTCCGAGACAGGATTGTATCGAGGCACAGATCTGGGGAAGGGTACAGAAAAATTTCTGCAGCATTGAAGGTCCCAATGAGCACAGTGGCTTCCATCATCCGTAAATGGAAGAAGTTTGGAACCACCAGGACTCTTCCTAGAGCTGGCCGCCTGGCCAAACTGAGCGATCAGGGGAGAAGGGCCTTAGTCAGGGAGGTGACCAAGAACCCGATGTTCACTCTGACAGAGCTCCAGCATTTCTCTGTGGAGAGAGGAGAACCTTCCAGAAGAACACCCATCTCTGCAGCACTCCACCAATCAGGCCTATATGGTAGAGTGGCCAGACGGAAGCCACTCCTCAGTAAAAGGCACATGACAGCCTGCCTGGAGTTTGCCAAAAGGCACCTGAAGGACTCTCAGACCATGAGAAACAAAGATTGAACTCTTTGGCCTGAATGGCAATTGTCATGTCTGGAGGAAACCAGGCACCTATCCGATGAATGCAGCAATGTACAGAGACATCCTTGATGAAAACCTGCTCCAGAGCGCTCTGGACCTCAGACTGGGGCGAAGGTTCATCTTCCAACAGGACAACGACCCTAAACACACAGCCAAGATAACAAAGGAGTGGCTACGGGACAACTCTGTGAATGTGCTTAAGTGGCCCAGCCAGAGCCCAGACTTGAACCCGATTGAACATCTCTGGAGAGATCTGAAAATGGCTGTGCACCGACGCTCCCCATCCAACCTGATGGAGCTTGAGAGGTCCTGCAAAGAAGAATGGGAGAAACTGCCCAAAAATAGGTATGCCAAGCTTGTAGCATCATACTCAAAAAGACTTGAGACTGTAATTGGTGCCAAAGGTGCTTCAACAAAGTATTGAGCAAAGGCTATGAATACTTATGTACATGTGATTTTTTTTTTTTTCATTTTTTTTTAAATAAATTTGCAAAGATTTCAAACAAACTTATTTCACGTTGTCATTATGGGGTATTGTTTGTAGAATTTTGAGGAAAATAATGAATTTAATCCATTTTGGAATAAGGCTGTAACATAACAAAATGTGGAAAAAGTGAAGCGCTGTGAATACTTTCCGGATGCACTGTATATCCCAGTAATGTCTGAACAAGCTTACACTGTTGCAGCAGTCAATATGTTTGATTACTACTTTTCACAAAACAAATTGTTCCAGAGGAGCTTTACAGAGAATAAAGTGGTGCTTAAATCCCCAATTAGGAAGCTAAAGGTGAATAGTCTGTGACAAGGAAACACACCCTAAGATTTATAATAATAGGCTAATAATAGTAATAATGGTGATGATGATGTAAACTCACTCTTTTCTTAAAAGAAAGGCAGTAACATTATACTAGATTACCATAGCATCACCTTTCACATGAGTCACATGGGGTAACCTCCTCGTGCTCGCTATAATGTGGTTCACTCTTGGTGGGCCGCGTGGTGAGTTATGTGTGGATGCCGTGGAGAATAGCATGAAGCCTCCACACGCGCTATGTGTCTGCGGTAACACGATCAACAAGCCACGTGATAAGATGCGCGGGTTAATGGTCTCAGACGTAGAAGCAACTGAGATTCATCCTCTGCCACCCAGATTGAGGCGAGTCACTAAGCCACCACGAGGATCTAGAGAGCATTGAGAATTGGGCATTACAAATTGGGGAGAAAAAGGGGAGAAAATAAATTCTTAATTCTTTTCTAAATGAAATCAGCCCTAGTTGTTTATGGAATATATACTGTTCTGTATTTATCTCTCTTCAGATATTTAGCGTTAGTGGTATTACAGTGAATCAATTGCTTTCGGTTTATCTGGGGAGACCAAAATGGATCTCTTTTACAAGGGAAAATAATTGGTGAAATATGTTGTATAAATGCTTAATTTTTTGTGTTTTTGTGTTTTACATGGAGCTGGTTTTGTCGCTGTAAAGTTCACAAAGCTCCTCTTACGAACACTGCTGATGATTCCAATGGCTCGCTGTAATGTGCATATGTGAGAGTGGGGATGGAGTTAGACACATGCTTGTTGCTGTTGAATTCTATTTTTGTAATACATATTGAATTTCTGTTCGTTTTTTTGTGATTTTCCACTATAACACCTGGAGTTACTTTGGATGCTGTGGATCTGAGGCAGCTCACACCTGAGAGTTCATTTCTGTGATCTTTATAAGGATTAAAGCAGCAGAAGACAGAATTCCCAGTCAAAAGTCCAACCATTAGTTGGTCCAAACGGGTCTATAGTTGGCCCATGATTGTCATTATTAAGTAAAAGCTGGTCATTAACTGGTCCAGGCTGGTCATTAGCTTGTCCAAGCTGGTCATTAGCTGTGCCAAGCTGGTCCAAGCTAGTCATTAGTTGGTCCAAGCTGGTCATTAGCTGGTCGAGCAGTAATCATGTTCAACAAACTAGCTTGACTACTTTGAGCTAGTATGACCAGCTACTAGCTGGTTTGTTTATCATGGAAAAAGCTGGTTTGTGTGTCTGTTTAGGACCCTGGGAAGTGAACTGTTAAGACCAATGTACTCATCTTGTTTAAGCCACATTATCATCATACAAAGTATAATTATTTTACTATAAAAATGTTGAGATCCTCAAGGCACCATTTGGGGTTCTTTAGATGCTTGCTAAACCCTCTGGAGAAGCTCTGGGCACTCTTTCAGTTCTCTGCAACACTTTCTCTTAGTTTCTGAATAATCCTGTTATGAAAAATTAACGAAACAATTTCAAATAGGACTGGATATTTAATTAACATTGAATGAGGTTCAGTTTCTAAATTTACATCTAAGTCTAAACAAGCTTACACTGTTGCAGCAGTCAATATGTTTAATTCAACAATTAAAAAATCAATATATTTGTTCTACTTTTCACAAAACAAATTGTTCCAGAGGAGCTTTACAGAGAATAAAGTGGTGCCTAAAACCCCAGTGAGGAAGCTAAAGGTGAATAGTCTGTGACAAGGAAACACTCCCTAAGATTTGTAATAATAGGCTACAAAAATCTAGTAATAATGTAATAATGTATGTAATAATGTTGATGATGATGTAAACGCACACTTTTCTTAAAAGAAAGGCAATAACATAATATTAGATTACCATAGCGTCTCCTTTCACATGAGTGTTAACAATCACTTTGACTGGCTGCTGCATTCTAAGTGAACCTGTGTCTGTGAAAACATAAGTACTGTTATGTGTCTCTACACTGTGCTGTTATCACAGCATGATAACACACTTTTTCCATCTGCTGGGCAGGAGAATCAACAAGCTGCAGATTAACATGTTTCCCACGATAGTAATTCCTGTCTTAATATACTGTATTTATACCGCCTCTGCGCATTAAATAGTCTGTGAAACGCACCATTTCATTGTAAAGCATATGACAATTCATGTAAAGTATTGTGCCTTTTAATGTTCGTGATTTAAAGTGCCAGCACAATGGTGTGTCGATAAAAACACATAACTAGGTAATCCTTTGTTTTTTCATTTATTCATATTGGTGAATTGTTGGTTTCTACAAACATAAAGGAAATATAAATCACAAGAAAACATTGTCAATCCTTATCATAACTTAGACTTGTTCAATAAGACAAATTACTCATAACAAAAAGATCAGTTATTTCACAAAAGCTTAAATCTAAACAATTATAACAAACTCAATAAGGGAAAATATTAAACATAGCCAATACAATCAAATAACTTACATCTTGTCCACGCAAAAACCACTGTAGGGCTTTACTGGTTGTTTAGATCAGTGTTACTATCAGAAATAATTAATAATTATTTCTTTAGTTATTAATTAATATTTAAATTAATTAATTGAATCTAACTCATTAAAACCTCATATGGGGCTCCAGTAAATGTAGTGCGCTACGTTTAGGAGCAGGTTTGGTTATTAGCAATAATTAATAATTATCGAAGACAATTATTAATTATTAAAATCAATAGAACATTGATGAGAATCAATGTTAGCTTTTTCTAATCCTTTAAATCAACAATTATCAAAGATAATCGTTAATTGTTAACACTGATGAAACATTAATTAAAATTAACACTAGCTTATTGATAATTCAAATTCAACAATCATCAAAGATAATTATCAATTATCAAAAATCAATAGAATATTAATAAGGATTAACATTGACGGGGCACCACCCTAGAATCAGGGACTAACAACCAAATAGTAAAACAGTCTCAATATTAGATTGTTTTCTTAGGAAAATCGACATATCGATTTTCGGGAAAAAAAACAATGAATGAAGGCTTGAATCCGAGCACTGACATCCCGTCAGCATGACACAGGCGTATGCAAAACAAACCAAAACACTTCTCTTTGTAATATAAACAAAGTTTATTTATGCAGTAATATCAATTAATAATTAATACAATGCAGTCAATAAACTTCCGACTTACAACTACAAACTAAACAGTGATATGATTAGATATGGAAATCAAAATAATCCTATAACACATGAGGGTGTGTGTGTGTGTGAGAGCGTGTGTGTGTGTGTGTGTGTGTGTGTGTGTGTGTGTAAGGAGGGACGTGCACAAAATGGCGGACGTGTCTCTGGTGGAGAGTATGTCACGTGAGGCTTCCGGCCAGGGAATATGGCCGCGAATGTGGGTGGAGAGAAACCAGTCAATGGTGTCTACCAGTTACCGCATGTATCCGCTTGTACGATAGCTTAGGCACAAAGCTGAGCTTTAGCACGAAGCTATCTACGAGCCAAAAATGTGTGCCAGAATGTTTGTGAGGGGTCGTGTGTGTGTGTGTGTATGTGGTTAGTACGAGAGAGAGAGAGAGAGAGAATTAAGTGACGGCCCCAAAGCCGATTTCGCGATCGTGGGAGAAAAAGCAGCTGTTAGTTTATCGCTCAGAGACACGGTGGACGGCTCGTAAAAGTCCCGTGTTTTTTGACTCTTTAATGGATAAACTCAGTTTGCCGGTCTCACCCGCGATGGCGAAAATGCACAACAGTCCAATTTGGTTGGACCACAATACAGCAAAACAAATTCGTGATAATTAATACCCTGAGTATTAATAATGAGCGGACATGGCGGTCCATAAATTGCACAAGCAAAAACCTTGAAACACAAGAATAACACACTATAATATTCTATCTCTGCCCAGATATAAACCTCTTACTTGAAACGCATGAGGATGCAGAATGTGTGTTCATCCGTCCTTTAACTCAGACTCGGTTCCTCGAGGCTCGGGTGATGACGGGAGGCCGTTTCCTCGCTCTGTCGGCGGGCACGGCTGCTGATTCTTGGCGGGCTGGCGGAGAACTCAGAAATGTCAACTTGATTGAAGATGGAAGAGAAATCTTTAATCTCTTCACTTCTGCAAGCAAATGGATGAAGATGCGGATTGCTCGGTGGTCTCCTTCGGATCCGTTAGAGTGTTCGGTTGAACACAGAGTAATCTCAACTTGTCCAGCGAGATGGAGATTGTATGGCCACAGTTTCAAGTCGGACGTTACTTCCTTGTGCCAAGAAGCTGTACCTGAGAGCAGCGATGAGCTGCATCTACACATTGCAAGCAAAGTTGCTGGAAGCAAATCCCAGAAGCATTTCAGAGGTATTTCTACTCCTGATGATGTCATGGTTTGAGGGACGTCCTGTTGTGTGCCTCATCCAATAGGAGTTGAGAGTTCGATCCTTTAGTGAGCAAGGCTTCATGGGATTTGTAGTCTGTTTTGGATTCCCTTTGTTTGATTTTGGCGCGGTTTTTATCAGTAAGATTTACGACTTGGTATGTGGGGGCCTGAGTTAGGTTTTACGACTGTGTTAGGTCTGCTTTTGTCTTCTATCTGAATACATGAGGCCCAACACCACCAACTTGATTCCCATCTTAGGACAGACACAATAGCCGCTTTTCCGCTATTTGGCCACTGCAAGCCAGGGCCATCCACTGGCCAGCTGGGGCAATAGCCTCAGACCTCGAGCCACGAGACTAAAATCGATCTACATTCCGACCATCAGGCCAATAGCCCCGCAGCTTTGCCCTAAAACCCACCCTTCATACACCACCTTAGTATCAAAGTCACACATCCCGCCCATTTCACAAGCAAGAGGGAAGCTCAAGCTGATGTATTATGTTATCTAGTTACCTAGAATATTGAGTTTATATCGAATGTAAACATTAGCTAGCTAGCAAGATAAGTTAGTGTTTACAACTCACCGACTGTAACTGCCATGGTGTCCTGAGTGGTCTCTCCACTAATGGCAGGACGATGTCCCAGCACAACGTCCATGATCTCGAACCATGGAAAGTTCTTCCTTTGGGAACCGCTTTGTCCATTGTGCATTTTAACGGATTTGTACTGTACCCGCATTTGTACAATTTTTCCCGAACATGTGCTGATGTGTGCTGGATACACCTGTCAAGTTCTGCGAAACTCTGCTTTTGACGTTGACCACACCTCAATCCCCAGTTGGCCTTGTGTGGCCCAAGGGTAATTGGAGGACCAAAGGCCATTGGCCGCTGGCCCTGAGGAAGCCCCAAGGTGGCATGATGAAGCCCTGAAAGTGACAGTGGGAATGCAACTGGCCCTGGCATGCACTAACACACCATCATTTGGCCTGATAATGGAAATGTGGCTAATGAGATCGGAGTAAACAGCCCTAAATACCAAATGAGCAGAGCTCAAAACCATTCACAGTGGTTAATTTAATAATTCGGCTTGTATGACCACACCCTTCATTCCCTTGGGGAGGAAGAAACAGGAGAAATCTCAGTCTGAAATTCTTACACTTCAGATGCTCCATTTGTCCGCGTCGAGAAATTTATTTATTTATTTATTTATTTATTTATTTATTTTTTTTAAAGCTGTACACCCTCAAGGTGAAAACAATTGTGAACAAATAGGAAACATAAACTAGGAAAAGATAATAATTCTTAATTATTTTCTAAATGAAATCAGGCCTATTTGTTTATGGAAGATATACTGTATTTATCTCTCTTCAGATATTTAGCATTAGTGGTATTACAGCAAATCAATTACTTTCGGTTTACCTAGGGAGACCAAAATGTATCTCTTTTATAAGGGAAAAGAACTGGTGAAATATGTTGGATAAATTGCAGACTTGTATAATAATTTTTTTCTACATGACTGAGTTTTGCTATGATTGAATCTACTGTATATCTCTATGCGACTGAATCTATGTAACCTGGGTGATGTCTTAAAACAGCCATCAGACCAGTCTGTTGATATTTCCAAACAAGATAGCAAAGGAACACAATACGAAGAATTGCCAGTCATGGTTCTGCAACAATGTTTGTGTATGTCTAATGTGTGTTTGTGTGCATGGATGTATGTGTATGTGTGTGGGTGGGTTTGAGTAGGCTCAATTTAAGTATAAAAGACAGGGCAACTAATTCCTTGACAGCAAAGGAAAGTACGTACATTTCCATCCGATGTGCAGAACACTTTAAGTTCAGAGTTTTAGTTTTGCGATTTTCCACTATAACACCTGGGATTTCTTTGGATGCTGTGGATCTGACGCAGCTCACATCTGAGAGTTAATTTCTGTGATCTTTAAAAGGATTAAAGCAGGAGAAGACAGAATTCCCAGTCAAAAGTCCTACCACAGAATCCACAATGGCCAGTTATTTTGCGCGCCTCAAAAACTTAATCACCCACCGTGGCGTGGCCAACAACAACCTCGCTGGTCCACAAGGTGTGGAGATGGGTGAGGCTGATTTAGAGAAGGAGAAGGACAAGAAAAAAACGTCTTTCTACAATGCACTAGACCCTGTACCAAAGCTGGACTTCTATGCCAAAGACACATGGACGGGACGCATGAGGAGTATCAGACCATCATTGGACATTCTTCGTAAACCAGTAAGAAAAATCTCTCTTAGTGATTGGTTTGATGAAAAATGCAAAGTAATTTGTATTGGCTTAAATTTTTACAATGAATTCTTATTCTGATTTTCATTTTACTTCGTACCCAAGAACGATTTGAAAAATGGGGCATTATTATTTAATTGTAAAACTAAGCCCTGCTGAAAAGATTAATTTAAACCAGCATGCTGGTCCAGGCATGGTGAATGTTACATTCATTCCTAGGCTATATAATTTTAACAGTGAAATGTGATATTACAGTAAATGAAAAAAAAAAAAACATTATAATGGGAACATACTGTATATTTTAAGTGTGAATACTAATGTTATTTAATTATTATGCCCTGTTTAGGGGGTAAGGTTTATTTCTGCCCCAGCCATCATACCAAAGGAAGATAACACAGGGTTATAAAAAAGTTTTGAATTTATTGTTTTAAATAGGAAAGCAGAGCAATGGCTTGAGGGTGGTCAAAGGCCGAAATAATAAATAAAAACAACTCAGAATATAAATAACCTAATGCAAATGAAAATAAAAACACAAAATCCTTCCCTCAATACCTTACATAAACAAATCACAAAATAGGCCCAGCAAAATAAATGGCAGGTCACCCATATGCTATGACTCCTCTAATTAATTTTCAGTAGTAGTTGCAGAGAACACACAAGACATCAAAGTATCAAACACTGGCTTAATACTAAAACACATCTGGTCAGCCGCCTGGAGGTAGAATCCATGGAGCTCTCAGACACAGTGTCCAAATCTGGAGCGAGCCCTCTATCTAGCGGTGAAGCAACCTTTTTAAAAAAATGCGGCAATTGTTACGCCAATCCCGTGCTTACAGGTGGGCAAACCGGAGCGCAACTGCACAGAGAGAGAGAGAGAGAGAGAGAGAGAAATGGAACAGGCAGAACACAAAACAGCACAAACACCATAAATACATTTGCAGCATCTAACATCAATATAAACATCATTAAACACAATACATGCTCAGATTAAGAAGGATGGGATTTAATAGTGGCATCAGACAATATGTGAAAAAAGCAAGCAAGAAAAAAAATTTGCCATTAAAATGCTTTCACGTTTGTATTTATGAGTTAATTAAATTAAAGGCCGCCTGCAGTGATATATGTACCAACCAAAGACATCATTTATGAGAACCTCTGTTCTCTTCCCTGCTGTTTGCTCATCCTCACCTGATTAACTTGTAATTGCACATGCATAAGATGATGTCATTGCTTGTACTGAAAACAATGACAGACATGTGGGACTGGGGACTGACAAAAAGAGCCAGATACATCAATTTCAGACTTGTATCTGTTAGGAAAAGCTTTAGTTGGATAGAACATGTGGATCAACTTAAATGTTATTTCTCTTAATTTATTAGTAAGCTACTTTTAAGGCAAGGAACAGACCTTATGCCAAGACACGTTCTATACAATGTTATTCCAATATGGTATTATGTAAGAAATATTTTTTGAAAAAGAGCTCTAATTTTACGGTTAATAGACTGCTGCTGCAGAGAAACATATACTCCCAACAATTGTATCTGATAAATCAAACGAATAAGTAGATGGTCATGGAAAATCACTACCTTACAGCACCAGTGACACTCCAGAAGGAACTGCACCAAAAACAGTTGCATATCTTTTGCAAACTGCATAAGGGAATTTGTTATTTTATTAAAAAAAACTCTGAGTAGCTTTATAGTCTACCATTTAAGTCAAAGAGCTGTCCAACTAAAATGAGATTGCTTCTGAACCAATAAAAAAAGCATTTTGCTTTAGAAAGTAAAAGTTTCTTTGGAACCAAGAATTTAATTTTGACCTTTAGTTATTATTATTCCTAGGTATGCAATCTTATCTTTTACCGAAAACAGAGGAAAAAGTCACAAATTTTAATGGCCATTAGTTCAAATTTTTTTAATAATTAGGTAGAGACCTGAATCCCTTAAAAGTACTGACCAATTCTAAAGCTATGGGGACTTCGGAGGTATCATTCCAAAACAATTATCAGCCAGCTGGCTAATAATAATTTGTCTATTGTCAATTGTCACAACCTGTTAATTACTATTGGAAATATGAAGCGCAAAAAATTAAGAGGCTACAGGGCAACCTTGTATAATGCCATGAAACACGCAGAATCTTGAGGAAGTGCCAAATTTGAACTTGCAACTTGTTAGGGATTCAAAAATTTTGGGGAATGGTCGTACCTTGGCTAACTACTCATATGCATGGGCTCAGCCCGATCGAACAATTTTGGGCCATAACTTTTGAACCGTAATGCCTAGAAACAAAATTCAAAATTTTGTCCCGTGATTCCTTGCATCATGACGAATCGTTTTTTCTCCCTGTCAAATTATAGCTACGCCCACTCGTTTTCCCGCTATTTTGGATTGTTTGCAAAACCAAATTTACAAACTAGTCCTTGGCCGTTCGGCCAATCGGAAGTCCCAATATTAATAATTATCAAAAAAAGTTTTAACTTTTGATTCATTGTCACAAAGGTACACCAAAACGTACGTAGCAGGCATGGCCACTTTACTAAAATGAATATAACTCTTGAACGAAATGAGATATCACAAAATTTGGTAAATTTATGTATGGGGTCATTTTGAAGTCACACAAAAGGCGCCTCTGCCTCTTGGTGGCACTATAATTATAAAAAATTTAAAAATGGCTCAAACTATGGAACCGTTGGTCCGATCGACTTAAAATGTTGCATGCAGTGTATTTGTCAAAGGTGCCATCAAGGTCTATGGGGACAGTCACATATCTTTAAAATTTTAGCAGCTATTTGACAAGGTTAAAAAGGACGGAGTGAAATGAAATGTGGTAGGCCTATTTGTCTCTTGGCCCAAGAGGTCTGTGCAAAATGTGAAAAAAAGGCCACCGGGAGGCACCGGTTTTTGTACCGTAAGGCCTAGAAACAAAATTTAATTTTTTTTTTACATCATGATGAATCGTTTTTCCCCCTGTCAAATTTTTGCCCAGCCCACTCGTTTTCCTGCTGTTTTGGATTGTTTGCAAAACCACATTTTCAGACTAGTCCTAGGCCATTCTCTCAATCAGAACCAAACCATTGCAGGGAGATTCTCTGGAGTATCAATATCAATAATTATCAAAAAAAGTTTGAACTTTTGAATCATCATCAGAACATTATGCTAAAACGTGGCCCCTTTTACTTAAATTGTTATAACTCTTGAACGGAATGAGATACTTTCACCATATTTTGGATACTTGGTGGCACTATAGCAGTCAGGAATGTAACAAAACGCCATATTGCTGTACTACCTAACCTGATGATTCTGAAAATTAAGCCACTTTATCATTGTGTTAGGTGCTAACAGACGGTGTAATTCATACTTAAAATCTGTTGCATATGTACTTAAAGGATCTTAAATGCTTGTACCCCGTTAATTGCTGCTTGCAGCTATATTTATGGTATACTTATTTAATCTTTAAAGTTCTTGCAAAATTTGAGTTTGGGGATTTTTTAAATTTTTTTAATTTTTTTATTAGAGCATTATTTATGCTAATAACTTTTTTTAAAAAAATCCCCAAACCCAAATTTTGCAAGAGCTTTAAAGATGAAGCTGTGTTCAAGTGAACCGAAGTCTTTATAGAAATCCAGGAAGAGCAAAAAACTATCATTAGTGACAAGTTCACTTTAATCCAGTTAATCTAAAACTAACCTTACATTGTTTGTGATGTTTTTTCATAAACCCTGATTGTGATTTGTCTATGAAACTATTAAGAACCTTTTAATTCTTTTAGCAAAAACCAGAGCTAAAATTTTATAATCATTATTTAGAAGGACAATTGGGTGCCAGTTTTCTATACATTCCTTGACTTTATTGGGTTTTGTTTCTAAGGTAATGATCCCTTGGTCTAGGGTTGCCAACTTTATAACCAGCCAAATACAGGACATTCCTTAAAATATGGAACTTTTTTTTTCAAGAGGGGCTCTAGCGTGAGACTCTGCAGACTGTTAACGATGTCCACCTAGAGCTTAGGAAAACAATTGAAAAACAGCCCGGACATACGCGTTCGATGTGAACGGCCCCTAATACGTTCAAAATGTCAAGTCAAGTCATTTTTATTTGTATAGCGCCTTTCACAACACATATCGTTTCAAAGTGGCTTTACAGAAAATCATGCATTAACAGAAAATGAAATCGTAATATCTATAAAGTCTTAGAGTCAACATTGTGTAGTTTGATTAAATACGATTATGAAGTGTGTATAAAAATAAGTAATTAAATAATAATTGTATTTAGAAACCTAGTGAGCAAGCCGAAGGCGACTGTGGCAAAGAACGCAAAACTCCATAAGATGTTGGTTAATGGAGAACAATAACCTTGGGAGAAACCAGGCTCACTGTGGGGGCCAGTCCCCCTCTGGCTAACAGCATGAATATAATGCCAATATTAGTTATTTATGTGCAGTGCAAGTCATGGTTTAAAATTATTAAACTAAGTAAGTGTTAAGGGCCAGTGTTTAAACAAAGATTTTGTAAGAACTGTAAGATTAATGACTAATGTCTTTGAAGTTCATCCTGGATTAACTGCAGAAGTTCATATAGATGCATTGTCCTTTGTTAGTTGGCTGATGAAGGCTTTTGTTGGCAATTTATTGAAAGTCTATGTATTCCATTTTAAGAGTGTAGTCCATCATTAGACAAAGGTGATGCAGGCCAAGATCAGTGAAGTGCTTCGCAGTTTGGAAATTTCGGTGAGGTCTATCCTAAGTGCAAGGTTCAGGCAATGGCATATGAAGTATCCCATGTCTTATGGTTGGAGTTGGCATCAGTTCATCCTCTGAGGTCCATCGTAATAGACTGAAGTGATGTCTGGCTGGCACCGGCTGCATTTTGTCATCATCACTCAGAGACACGTAGCAGTGGAGTCCGATACCTAGCAGGAATGAAGCTGGATTTGACCGGTTCTGGTGACCTCAGGATAGGAGTCACAAGGTTGAGACAGAGAAACAAATAGAATAATATTAGCGTAGATGCCATTTTTGCCAATTTTTTGCAGAGTTATAGATCATGATCAGTGTTTCAGGTTCCGGAAGACCTAACTAAAGCAGCCTAATTGTGTGGTGAAGTAAAAATTAGGTGTATGCCTGGCTAAATAGATGAGTCTTTAGTCTAGACTTAAACTCAATGAGTGTGTCTGCATCCCGAACAGTGTTAGGGAGACTATTAAATAGTTTGGGAGCCAAATAGGAAAAGGATGTACCTCCTTTTGTGGATTTTGATACTTCTAGGTACTATTAACAGGCCAGAGTTTTGCAATCGTAATGAACGTGATGGAATATAGCATGGTAGAAGGTCACTTAAGTACTGTGGAGCTAGACCATTCAAAGCTTTGTATGTAGTTAACAGAATTTAAAAATGAATACGAAATTAACAGGTAGCCAATGTAACGATGATAAAATTGGGCTAATATGATCATATTTCTTGGTTCTAGTCAGTCAGCACTCTGGCTGCTGCATTCTGAACCAAGTTTATTTATTGAACTTGCTGGACATCCTCTCAGTATTGCATTACAATAATCTAGTCTTGAGGTCATGAACGCATGAATTAGTTTTTCAGTATCAGCAACAGAGAGCATGTGTCGTAACTTAGCAATATTTCTTAGGTGGAAGAATGCTGTTCTACAAACATTGGAAATTTGATTTTCAAATGACATATTGGTATAAAATATAACACCTAAGCTCTTCTCTGTTGAAGATGATGTAACAGTACATCCATTGAGAGTCAAATTATATTTTAGTGGCTTATTTTTTTTAGAGGTTTTTGGTCCAATAACTAGTACCTCTGTTTTGTCAGAATTGAGTAGAAGGAAATTTCTGGCCATCCAATCTTTGATTTAATTGATACACTCTGCTAATTTGGAGAATTGTGAAATTTCATCGGGTTTCGAAGAAATATAAAGTTGGGTATCGTTGGCATAACAGTGGAAACTTATTCCATGATTCCTGATAATATCTCCCAGGGGAAGCATACATAAGGAGAAAAGCAGAGGCCCTAAAACTGATCCCTGTGGCACTCCATACATAACTTTTGTTTGATTTGACAATTCCTCGTTTACACAGACAAAGTGGTAGTAGTCTGCTAAATAGGACCTAAACCATGCTAATGCTACTCCACAAATGCCAACATAATTCTCTAGCCTCTTCAAGAGAATATCTATCATGTCGAAGGCAGCACTAAGATCTAAAAGCACTAGAAGAGAAGTGCAGCCACGATCAAATGATAAGAGCAAGTCATTAGTAACTCTGATAAGTGAAGTCTCTGTACTGTGGTGTGGCCTAAATCCTGACTGAAATTGTTCATATATACTATTTCTCTGTAGAAATTAACAAAATTGGGAGGACACAACCTTTTCTTGTATTTTCGACATAAACTGGAGATTTGAAATTAGTCTATAATTAACCGATTCTCCAGGATCAAGTTGTGGCTTTTTAATAAGCAGTTTGATAACTGCCATTTTAAAGTTTCTTGGGACATGTCCTAAAGATAGCTAGGAGTTAGAGGTTCTGAGATTACAGGGAATACCTCTTTTAAGAGCTTAGTTGGTATTGGATCTAACATTCATTTTGTGGCTTTTGATGTTTAGATATGTTTTGTTAGCTCTTCATGCCCCATGACAGCAAAGGATTAAAGTTGCATGTGAGGAAAATTATGAGACACTGTTTTCTGAGGTACTGTGACAGATGACTGCATAATTCCAATTTTATTTCTGATTATTTCAATTTTATCAGTAAAGAATTTCATGAAGTCATTACTATTGTGCTGTCATGGAATATCTTGTTCAGTTGAGGCTTTATTCCTAACCAATTTTGCCACAATACTGAATAAACACCTAGGATTGTTGTGGTTATTTTCTATGAGTTTGTTAAAATATGCTGACCTGGCAGCTTTTAGTGCCTGTCTGAAGCTACAGACACTATCCTTCCATGCACCGCGAAATACCTCTAATGTTGTATTCTTCCACTTGTGCTCCATTTTCCGAGCTGCTCTCTTGAGAGCATGAGTGTGAACACTATCAAGAGTGCTAGAGAAGACTGTATTTATATTTTCTGTTATTTCATCAAGTTCTTCTAGACTTTGGGGCTTACTGAGTGTATGAGATAAATCTGGAAGATTATTAGTGAAGCTATCTTTAGTGATTGAAAGAATTGTTCTACCTGTACGATAGCGTGGCGTAATAACATTAGCTGAGAAAATTTGCTAATTCACCAAGGAAATCAGAATAAGGCCCGGGTGATCTATATACTGTAGCAAGGGCAAAAGATGACAGAGATGATTTATTTATATCTGAAACTGTTACATTAAGCATTATTAGTTCAAAAGACTTAAACTTATATCTAATGTTTAGTAGCCCTACCTTTATATGATGTTTATCTTCAATGTTTTTTTTTTTTTTTTTCAAGTTTGACCTTAATCAGATTTTTTCTAAATGATTTAGTGAGGGGTTTGTGTTTGGTAGTTTGGGGAACAGACACAGTCTCTATATGATATCTAGGTGATATGGTCTCTATGTGTTGTAGTTTATGTGACCTGTGTGATGTCTCAAGGCAGCTAGCAGTCATTCGGATTAACCTGTTTGTCTGCTTCTTGACCTGGGCCCCATTTAGTCAAATACTATTATTATTAAAACTATGAGCCAAATTATTAGAGAGGAGAGTGGCATCTTCCCTGGAGGAAAGGAGTCCTTCTCTTTTTAGCAGGTCAGTTCTACCCCCAAAACTCTTCCAATTGTCTATAAATCCTTCGCTATTCTCCAGACACCACTCAGACATCCGGCCATTCAGTGACACTAATCTACTATAAACCTTGTCACCACGATGAGCAGGGAGGGGGCCAGAGCATATTACAGTGTCTGACATGCAAGTTCACACACCTCATTAACATCATCTTTAGTGATCTCTGTCTGGCAAAGCTGGACATCGTTAGTGCCAACATGAATATCAATTATAGCAAATTTCATACTTGGCGGAAGTGTTTCCATCTCTATATTCTCTGTTCACATTCACATTTATCCCTTTCAGACCATGTTAATTGTGAAATAACTTTTTCTTCTGTTACCCTATTATGCTTTGCTAAATTACTCCAAATACCCTTAAGAATTTTCCAAATTCATATTTTAAAAAGCTCCCAATTCCACCCATACACCTTTTGTGTCAACAACAGTCCTTGTTACTCCAGGTATACTGACACTCAAGTGGACACATTTCTCTCCAAATGTCAATCAAATTCATACATTAACATTATAAAGTGTGGGTTCAAAGATACTTTTGTTTGTTTGTTTTGTTTTTTGGTGGGCACCTATCTAACAATTATTAATTGCTAAATTGAAATCACCACCCAGAACCACTAAGGGTAACTTTTTGATAAAAAAAAAAAAAAAAAAAATTCTGCAGTGGAATTATACCCATAGATGTTAACAATAATAATTAGAAATGTATCTGTAATGTTGCTGGCACTGGCAATGATGAAGACGATGACGAAGGAGTGAAGAGAACCCAAGTGCAGTTTATTTACAAAGTGTAGTAATCCAAACGTGAAATCCAATAACCATACTCCAAATGTGAACAAAAACAAAAGACTTCTGAACAAAAAATGAACAAACAGAACTCATAACAAGCTAATTAAACAATAAACCAATGAAAACATGAAATCACATGACAAGGGAAACAGGAACTAATCTTTTCAAAATAAAAGACATGAATCAACAAAATACACATGAGAGTATCAGTACAACTACCATTAAAAGAAAGTGTTCTAAAGAATCTATATTGGTTTCTAAAATACTCCAATTAAAGTTGTTTTTCAAAATCCCTACCCCAGCAGAATGTTCTGGCCCATGTGCTAACCATACATTGTTACCCCACTGTGATCTCCAGAAGTTAGTATCTTTGGATGTATAGTGACAAGAATCAACCTTATGCCTCTTAGCCAACAAAAATAAAGCCTTCCATTTTACATTGTTTTTCAGACCTCTGGCATTTAAAGATAACAAAGAGATATAACACAACAAAGAAACATTGTGAGAACTAGGTACTGCATAGAACAAAATAATATCTAGAGACAAAGACAACTTGTCTTTAAAGGGATATTTCACACCAAAATAAAAATTCTCTCATCATTTACTCACCCTTTTATGCCATCCCAGGTGTGTATAACTTTCATTCAACACAAACTAATGTTTTTAGAAAAATATCTCAGCTCTGTAGGGCCATATAATGTAAGTGAATGGTTGCCAGAACTTTGAAGGTCCAAAAGGCATATGAAGGCAGCATAAAAGTAATCCATATAACTCCAGTGGTTAAAACCATATATTTAAGTCCTTTGTTACTACAAATCTCCACTTTCACATTCTTCTTCTTTGGTTTTTGGCAGTTTGCATTCTTTGTGCATATCGCCACCTACTGGGCTGGGAGGAGAATTTATAGTAAAAAAGGATCTGTTTCTCACCCACACCTATCATATCGCTTCTGAAAATGTGGATTTAAACACTGGAGTCATATAGATACATTTTATGCTGTGTTTATGCTTATGCTATGCTTTTTGGACCTTCAGAGTTCTGGCCACCATTCACTTGCATTGCATGGACCTACAGAGCTGAGATATTCCTCTAAAAATCTTTGTTTGTGTTCAGCATCTGGGTTGACATGAGAATTTTCCTTTTGTGGTGAACTATCCGTTTAACAGCTCAAAAGGTTAGATTATACACTGCCTGGCCCAAAAAAAAAACAAAAAAAAAAAAAATCTTTGGATTTTGGATTTAAATAAGCAGATACTTAAGAGCCTATGGTTGGATCATTATTGCAGTGATTAATATGTTTCAGCTGGCAACAATTCTTTTAACCCTAACTGATGCAGTGTGTAGCTTCATTTCTTAGACAACCATGTCTGAAGACATATCCCGTGGTCATGAAAAAGATGTTACTGTGTTTCAGAAGGGGCAAAATATTGGCCTCATCAAGCAAAGAAAACAACTAAGGAGATTGCTGAAATAACTGGAATTGGGTAAAGAACTGTCCAACGCATTATTAAAACCTGGAATTATAGTGGTGAACCGTCAGCTTCATGGAAGAAATGTGATCGGAAATCACTAAAACGCTTGGTGAAGTCACATAGTATAAAATCAACAGTAGAACTCATGGCTATGTTAATAGTGAAAATAAGAGTATTGCCACACTCACAATGCGACGAGAATTTACAGGATTGGGACTAAACAGCTGTGTGGCCACAAGAAAGCCACTTGTTAATGAAGCTAATCGGAAAAAAACAACTTGCTAGGGAGCATAAAGATTGGACTGCGGAGCAATGGATAAAGGTCATGTGGTCTGATGAGTCCAGATTTACCCTATCCCAAAGCGATGGGTGCATCAGGGTAAGAACGGAAGCACATGAAGCGATGCACCTTTCATGCATAGTGACCACTGTACAAGCCTCTGGAGGCAGTGTTATGATGCTTCAATTGGTCAGGTCAAGGCTCAGCAATGTTACGCAGCAATAAAATGAAGTCAGATGAGTACCTGACTGTACTGAATGACCAGGTTATCCCATCAATAGAATTTTTCTTCCCTGATGGCACGGGCATATTCCAGGATGACAATGCCAAGATTGATTGGGCTTAAATTGTGAAAGAGTGGTTCAGGGAGCATGAGGAAACGTTTTCACACATGAATTGGCCACCACAGAGTCCTGACCTTAACCCCATTGAAAGTCTATGGGATGTGCTGGAAAAGACTCATCGAAGTGGTTTTACTCTCTTGTCATTAATACAAAATCTCGGCCAAAAATGTATGCAACTCTGGACAAAAATATACCGATCAGCCACAACATTAAAACCACCTGCCTAATATTGTGTAGGTCCCCCTCGTGCCGCCAAAACAACGCCAACCTGCATCTCAGAATAGCATTCTGAGATGCTATTCTTCTCACCACAATTGTACAGGGTGGTTATCTGAGTTACCATAGATTTTGTCAGTTCAAACCAGTCTGGCCATTTTCTGTTGACCTCTCTCAACTGCCACTCACTGGATGTTTTTTGCTTTTTGCACCATTCTGAGTAAATTCTAGAGACTGTTGTGTGTGAAAATCCCAGGAGATCAGCAGTTACAGAAATACTCAAACCAGTCCATCTGACACCAACAATCATCCATGCGATTATCTAATCAGCCAATCACGTGGAGCAGTGCAGTGCATAAAATCATGGAGATATGGGTCAGGAACTTCAGTTAATGTTCACGTCAACCATCAAAATGGGGAAAAATGTGATCTCAGAGATTTGTACCGTGGCATGATTGTTGGGGCCAGATGGGCTGGTTGGAGTATTTCTGTAACTGCTGATCTCCTGGGATTTTCATGCACAGAGGTCTCTAGAATTTACTCTGAATGATGCCAAAAACAAAAAAACATCCAGTGAATGGCAATTCTGTGGACAGACATGCCTTGTTGATGAGAGAGGTCAACAGAGAATGGCCAGACTTGTTCGAACTGGTGTCAAGTCTATGGTAACTCAGATAACCGCTTTACAATTGTGGTGAGAAGAATAGCATCTCAGAAGATGCTGGTTGGTGCAGTTTTGGCGGCATAAGGGGGACCTACACAATATTAGGCAGGTGGTTTTAATGTTGTGGCTGATCGGTGTAAATGTTGTGACATTGCATAAGGTTGTCGAAACAATGCCATGACGAATGCGCTCCGTAATCAAAGCTAAAGGTGGTCCAACAAAATATTAGAGTATGCAACATTTTTTTTGGGCCAGCAGTGTATCTTGCCTAACTCTGCAGAAGAGCATCAAACATGTATAGTGAATATGAGGGTGGGTGTACAAGTCTTTTTACTTTCTTATTTTCTTGTTTCTCTCCCATCTCTCTCTCTCTCTCTCCTTTTTTTTTTTACTTTATTCATTAGAACAATTTCTATTTTCATTAAGGACAAAGTGCAGTTTTAAATGCAGAAAATCTGCGATCGTGTCCATTTATCACAAGCAGTTCGATCCCAATAAGACAATTAAAAGATAATGCATTTAGTGTATAAAATTAATTCTATGGATGACGTTCTTCGAGGATTCTGATTTTCCTTTCCTTGAGGAAGTTTGAGGTCTTTGCATTTCTTCAGATTTTATCCCAGGTAGCACTGACAGAAACTGCACAATGATGTGACATCTTGAGCGTGTATCTCCAGAACGAGGACCCAGTCTATGAGCAATGTCTACCGAGTAGACTAGCTGGTCAGCAATGTCAGGGGACACTTTACCAAACAGATCAATGAGAATTCTCCTCACATCTTCTCCTTGTTGTTCCTGAACCCAAGCCACTCGTAAATTCCATCTGTTTTTGTAAACATCCAACTCATCACACTTTTCAAGAAGCACACAGTTTTCCTTTTTAAGTGATTCCATTTTACTTTGCAGCGAGCTCATCTTGTTCGTCACATCTTCTACTTGCTTTTTAATCCTTCGATGTCGGCTCTTCCTATCATTGTGAAGCAGAATTCACGCGTTGGCTTGTTCACCCACTAATAGGGAATGTGAGCTGGGTTTAGACTGTCGTGAGACAGGTTAGTTTTACCCTACAGATGAGGTGTTGTTGCAATAGTAATCCTGCTCAGTACGAAAGGAACCGCAGGTTCAGACATTTGTGCATGTGCTTGGCTGAGGAGCCATTGGTGTGAAGCTAACATCTGTGGGATTATGACTGAATGCTTCTAAGTCAGAATCCCCCCTAAACGTAATGATACCGCAGCGCCGCGGGACTCCGATTGGCCCGGGACAGCCGGTCCTATCCAAGAGAACACAAATCCCAACCAACAAAGCCATATTCAGTCTGACCCATTATTAGATACTTTATTACTGCTTATGACAGCACATCAATAACAATTGCATATTTTTTGTGGAGAAACCACAACCACATTTTTGGTATAAAAAAGGCACTTTGATACAAAGACATATGTACAGATTGCACTGCAAGTCACAGCAATAGTATTATGATTATTAATATATGGTGAAGAAACACTTCCATAAATTCATAAAATTGTTTTTAAAAAAATTATACAAAGACAAAAGATTCAGCAATATGTAAAATATTACTTAGATAAGAGTTTTTTTTTTAAAGGGTATGGAAGGCATTAATGCAGCAATATAATTTAGATGTGAAGAGAACCCAAATGAGAATTGTTTTTTCTTCTTCAGTTTTTAAGGCATTTGATGCAAATGAAATACGTATCATCACTGCTGGTTCAGGATTTCTTCCTCAAGTTACTTCTGTTTAATGTTGGTGATCAAAACTTTCTGTGCTATAGTGTGTAACGTATGCTGGAACTGCTGACAATGATGACGAGGACGTGAAGATGAAGAACCCAAGTGCAGTTTATTTACAGAACGTGAACTCCAATAACCCTGACTACAAAACAAAACATGAACTTGACAAACACATACAATACTCGACAAATAGACAATGCAAACATGAGGGCTTAAATACAAGACATGGGAGAACATAAACCAATGAACAAACAGAACTGATAACAAGATAATTAAACCAATGAAAATGTGACACATGAACATGGAGGGAAAACAGAAATCACATGACTAGGGAATGTGAATCAACAGGAATCAACAGAATACACCTGACATATCCCCCCCCACTAAGGGGTGGCTCCTGAAACCCCAACACAAACAAAACACGTAATACATGACATAATTCAAAGTTCTGTATGGAGCGGGGGGGGGGGGTGGGGGGTGTCTTGAGGCGTGGGGCGTGGCGAGAAAGGGCAAGGGGCATGGGACCAGGGCAAAGTCCGTGGGAGGTGAAGCCATGAGAGGCTCGAGGGGCGGAGCCATGGAAGGTGGAGCCGTGAGAGGCTCGAGGGGCGGAGCCTTGGAAGGTGGAGCCGTGAGAGGCTCGAGGGGCGGAGCCTTGGAAGGTGGTGCCCGGAGAGTAGCCGAAGACTCGAAGGGCCAGGGTGGAGCCGATGGCAGGGAGGACCAAGGTGATGCTAGAGGCTCGGAGAGCCAAAGCGGAGCCAGGTGACCGACAGACCAAGGAGGAGTCAGAGGGACGAGGGACCAGGGACCCTGGCACAGCCGACAGGCTGAAGGACCGTAGTGGAGCCGAGGGAACGCCGAGCTGAGGCAACGTCGAGGGACCGACAGGCCAAAGCGAAGTCCAGGGCTCAGAGGGTCCAGGCGGGATCGGAGGGCCGAAAGTTCCCCTTTCCTGCTCAGGAGAACTAAAGGTGGGTATAAGGATGGGAACCATCTCCAGGTCCCACTGCTCAGGTGTGACTGTGACGTGGCATGGAGCAGGCTGAGGCGTCGCTGTGACGGGGAACTCTGGCTCGGCGGCGGCCATGTCGGGGAACTCTGGCTCGGCGGCGGCCATGTCGGGGAACTCTGGCTCGGGATCCGCCTCCCCCACAGTGAACGGGGACCGATGAATCGAAGGGCGAGGTCGATATATTGAGCCAGGCTGAGGGAACTGCGATCGCCAGGCATCAAAAAAGAAATGGACTCATTTAGTCCAAATCTAAAACAACCTTCGAAGGCAACCTCATTGAAGTCTACCTGGCTGGCTAGACCGCAGAAGTCCTCAACATAGTCCTCCAGAGGACGATTCCCCTGACGTAAGCGCAGAAGTGAAACTGCTGGGTTCATGGTTGGTCGAGTATTCTGTAACGTATGCTGGAACTGCTGACAATGATGACGATGACGTGAAGATGAAGAACCCAAGTGCAGTTTATTTACAGAACGTGAACTCCAATAACCCTGACTACAAAACAAAACATGAACCTGGACTGGACTGGACTGGACTGGACTGGACTGGACTGGACTGGACTGGACTGGACTGGACAAATACATACCATCACATACAATACTCAACAAATAGACAATGCAAACATGAGGGCTTAAATACAAGACATGGGAGAACATAAACCAATGAACAAACAGAACTGATAACAAGATAATTAAACAATAAACCAATGAAAACGTGACACATGAACATGGAGGGAAAACAGAAATCACATGACTAGGGAAACAGGAACACATGACATGAAACAGGAACTAGAATTTCAAAATAAAAGACATGAATCAACAGAATACACCTGACATAGTGCCACCAGCTACAATGGTTTTTGTATCTAAAGTGGCTCCTGACACATGATCCAAAGCTCATATTTTGGTCAGGGCATTTCACCATAAAAAACAAAAACAAAATTGGCACTCACTGTAATAAAACAAACAAAAAACAACAGAGGACACATAGACACAGTCATATTTACCTTTGCAATGCGAAATTCCGCGGCCAAAGGAGTGGGCAGATGTGAAAATTATGCTAAAATAATATCCTTGTCAAATGTTAATATCCTGTGTTCAAAGCACTGTCCACACAGAGGTCACTGCCAAACCAAACAACTTTCTATTGGTTAACACAAACTTGAACTCCGTGAGAAATCCACGAGTGGGAATGTTCACTCCAGGGGTGAATGACTTCATAGGAAACCATTGTTTCTATTCAAAAATTGGCATTTGGTGTGCAAATGCCTTAATAACTGCTGCTCATATCTCCCTCAGCCACCTTGAAATTAAAAAAAGCTTGTCCATCTGGATAAATAAAAATATATGTTAAGCTAAGCACTGGTCACTACTAGCAAACAGAACAATTCATAAAGATTCAAGAAACGAAATAGCTAAAATCAAGTGTTTTTTTTAAGCAAACTAACTAGCTAATAGCCCCTAAATGACAAAATCACTTCAAATGGCTTTCACTGGTGACTAAATCATATTGTTTGTAATAGAAGCAAAATATTAGCAAGAATTATTTTACTAACTCAGTTAACAAACTAATGTTATCAATCAAATCCATGCCAAGGAAATGGCAAAACGGGATATCTATGAACAACACATTCAACTAAATTAACATTCAAACAGCTACTCATTAACTCAGCAGCAAGCTTTTGCTTGGTATATAGCTTTCGATCTTTCTCTCTCTGCTCTACAAATCTCTGCAAATATCTGGTTCCGTTCCGCTGTGAAAAAACAACGGAGTTTGAGTGGTGATCAGATGGATCGCTGCTGATGAAACTTCAAGTGGTGACACAATCAGTCTTCATGTTTAAAATTATAAAAATTATTTAAATGATCAAACCCAATGAATATGAAAGCATATTTCTCAGATCTGTATACAGGAATTTCCATTAATGACACTAATGTTAGTACCACTTGTTGCTTCAAAATTACACTGTGATGTTAATACTCTGTATTTTTTTGTAAACACAGCCAGAAGGTGATGATCTTCCACCACCACCAGAAGATGATGGAAGACCCAAAGTCAAACTTGTTCGCTTTGGATGGGTCCTTGGAGTTATGGTAAGAGAGATAAATTCTCACACATTTGCAGAGATACCCATAGGAAACATCTAAATTTCTCCTGGACATAAAACGGGGTGCAAATAGGCACCTTTATACTATTGGGAATAAAAAATAAATTAAAAACATATTTTTAAAGCAGTATGTCATTTTTTCCCTCCTAGACAGCTATTAGATTAAATGGAGAGGAAATGGAGACATTTGCTAAAGTCAAATGTTTATCCTGAGAAAAAGATCCCAGTAAATCTCCTTTAGAGTCTAGAAGAGATCTCAATAATTTCTCAAACTATGCTCAAAAATGCCAAGACACCAAAGTCTGAAATCAAAAGTCAGAGATCTCAAAGTAAACTCTGAGCTATGCTATCCACTTTAGTTTTATTGCATAAAAACAGCATTATTTCTGTCTTTAAAATTTTGCTGATATTGTGTTTCAGATTCGCTGTATGTTGAACATCTGGGGAGTCATCATGTACCTACGATTGCCATGGATTACATCTCAAGCAGGAATCAGTTAGTGAATCCAACATCAGTTGGACTGTTAAAATTTAATTGTATTCTCAAATGCCCTTCAAACCATTAGACTCACACTCTTTATTAGATTCCTCTCCTGGGGAATTGAAAGGGACTGTGTCACCTAATCACTTCACATTTGTACCACAGGATATCCTAAAATGTTGCCTTTTACTTTCAGTTCTGACCTATGTGATTATCTTCATGTCTGTTACTGTGACAACGATCACAGCAACGTCAGTGTCTGCAATCTCCACCAATGGGAAAATCTACTCTGGTGAGTAACAACAGCTGGTTATCACCTGCACTGACAAAACATTATTTTCCATGGGTGTATATCAATCAGCTCCCTAGCTCTGAAGTCAGTGCATTGGCCAGAAAGTAGGCCATTTCTAGGGCTGTCCCATTGTTAGAATAGTCCCAGTGCACTGAAACGATATCTCCCTAGAAATCTGCTTAATGCACCATAAAAACCAGTAAGCATCGGCCAATAACTATGTTCATTTACTGGAAATGTCACCATGGGTCTGTTCCAAATCCTCGTGCGCTGCCTCCCGAAGGCAGCATTTTAAGGCTTCATAGGCGAGCTTCTGACACAAAGACTGTTCCAAAAGGTAGGTAACTTTATTATGCGGCCTCCTAAGATATCTAATTTTGGCCAAATTCTAAGATGGCATCGTATGTATCCTTACCCTGAAATTCCAGAATGCACGGTGATGAACTTGGTGGAAAAATAAATCCAAGATTGCGGATGAAGAAAATAAATTTTGGGTGTGTCTCATCCTGCTCCCTAGCTCCCTATGTTGTGAATCAGTGTTTCGTGAACACGAATTTGAGCACTGGCAAGGGTGTTCATCAAATGAACATTGAGACACTTACTCAATTACCTACAACACAATTAGGATCGAGGTTACAAACTAGGGAGCTGATTGAGATGCATACTTGCGTATAAACCATTCAATACCTTAAAGTATAAATAAATTACTATTTTAATGGTGTCTTATACAGCGATGTTGTTGATAAAAATGAGCTACGTTTTCATACACAACTGTAATCTTGTCCCATGCAATTGAGTCATCAGTGTCCCAATGTTCATTGGATCAACCACCCTGCTAGTGCCCAAATTCATGTTCACAATATACAGTACTAACTCACAACATACTGGAACTAGGGGCCGGGATACAAAATCAGTATATTTTGTCTTGTCCTCCAGTAAAAATCTAAACATATTCAAAGCAAGATAAATTTAAATGTGCTGTAAGCGATTGTAGTTCTAAAGCTTGACTGAGCCATTGAATTAGCCATGCCCCCTCATTCCAAAACCCCTCCCTCCAAAGATAATTTTTTGACCAAAACTGAGCAAAAGAGCAGCATTGTTGAGACTGTCCTCGCTGTGTACTGTAATGACGTGGTGGATTTAATCCACTATGTAGTCGATTTCTATGTAATGGATGTCCGTTACGTATTAGATGAAATCCACCACGTCATCGTGCTACAGTCTGCAGAGGACCTCTTGGCATTGTTTGTTGCTGTGGCTGTCAAATTCAACAGTGCCATAATAGTGCCCTCAACTGACAAACATTATGAATCATAGCCTCAATGATCCGGTTCAAATACAACACTATGACAACGAGCAAAATGATTGACAGGTGAAAAGCTTCAATGTCTGTGGTCCGCATACACATTTTTGTTTGCTGTTTAAAAAGTCTACAGCTGTCACAGAGACCGGTGAGATATCTCAGAACACTTATTTCATTAATATCTTTAAGGGAGTAGGACAATTTTTTGCATACTTTTCCATGAAAAAAAAAATCGCTTACAGCACCTTTAAGTACAATAATAAAGTAATACAATAAGAGAAGTACAATAATAATTGCATGTTTGTATTTTTACCAAATGTAGTGAGGTTAAAACAGGTAAAGAAAATTTGTCAATAGTGTTAGAAAAATACACTTGCAGTATATTCAATATTAGTGACAGACTGATATAAAATAAAAATCAAATCCCTTTATTGTCACAACCATATACACAAGTGCAACAGTGGGTGAAAGTCTTGGGTGCAGTTCCAAGCAACATAGCAGTATGACAATTACAATAAACATCTGATTTACACATAACACAATTTACACATCTTGTTACACAACACAATATACACCTAATAATATACAGTATTCAGTATACACAAAATAAGAATTGATATATCGACCAGGCCGATTATTCAGGTGATATATGGCTATTTTGAGAATATAGGCATCAGCTGATAACTCTGGCCGATAAAGTGGGCATTCCACCTAGCATCAAATTAAAAATCTAAAGACAACTAGGTCAGTGGATGGTGCAAATTTTTTGTTTTCTAATATTTTCAAATACATTTTAAGTAAATATTGTATAAAATAAGTGTTAAATTAAATATAGCACTTTTGAGTTATTTGCAAATATATTGTACATACAGTATAAAGAAATTGTACTGTATATAGCAATATTCAGTTCAGTCTACTATTATCATATGCACAGTCAATCAATTCTTAATCATATGCAGTTTGCTTCGACATGTAAATATATCTTGTTTTAAGGATGTTTTAAAATTTTTAGTCAAAAACAATATTTTGATTGCAGTGTGACTGCGCAGGCACAAGGAGGTTAATTCTGTGATCTTTGCCTTTACTCCAGGTGGCACATACTTCATGATCTCTCGGAGTCTTGGTCCTGAGTTGGGAGCGCCCATCGGCCTGCTCTTCGCGTTCGCCAATGCACTTGCCTGCGCGCTTCACACAGTGGGGTTTTCTGAGACCGTCAGAGATGTTCTAAAAGTGAGATGGGCACATGCAAACAAATTGTAGACAAAACGATTTCTTAACTGCCCTTTATTTATTTTTGCTTCACTGTAAACAAAAAGACATGACTCTGTCCATGTTTTACATGCAGAATTACTCATCACTTCTAATTAATAATAAATTTGACTTGTTACAGTCAAAATGCATAGGCACAGTTTAGGCGTGTTTATACAGTCTATATAATGCTGCACAGACAGAGATGTATTTATAATTTCTGGGGCACCAAGCAAAATGTGTATTTGAACCCTTTCTTTAAAATCTTGATGAAGTCACTGTTGATAAAAGACAAGGGCACTGATTGTCATCACAACGGCAATGTGTGAGGTGGCTCTAAAGCAGTGCTTCATTTACAGTGCGCAAAAGCTGCATAAATGTAATATTTACTAGGGCGTGAGGGCAGTCAGAGCAATACTTTTATGCTGCATAGTATCTTTAAGCCCTGGTCACAAAACACTTTGCACACCATTCACTACCATTCAAATGCATCTGATAAACAAAGACATTTCGCATGAGCTGTGGACGGAAGTTCAAGTTTGGTGAACTTTGACCTGCAAATCCGTATGATGAGAAGACGTGACTAATAGAAAATCGAAGTGTCAAACATTGACCTCTTAGCTCAATACAAAGAATACATATTTCAAATTTGCAGGTGTTTGTTGTTGCAAGAAAGTGAGTAGACAGTATATTTTCACATTTTGAATGTAATATTGTTTGTTATTTGTGACTAGGCATGTGACGGTATCAAATTTTCACATCAAGATAATTGCTGAAGCTTTTATCATAGTATACTCACGATATTTAATTATATTACAAAAACGGGTTGAATGAAAAACAAATTTTATTGTTGTTCTCTTAGTAACAGGTTTAATTACTTTTTCAATACCAATCAAGCCTTTTAAAATAACAGATAACAAAGAACTTTGAAAAGAACCCATTACATAAAAAAAAAAAAAAAAAAAAAAAAAAAAAAAAAACTACCATCAACACCATAGATAAATAGCCAAATATAAATTTAAGTTAATGTCTTAATATTTAAATGGTCACTATGCCACGGGGCCACTGATAATTACAGTTCCCTATCTGTCACTCACTCGACGTTGTGTCGATGTAGTGACACTAGGGGTCACACTTGGGAGCCCCAAACACCAATGAGAATTGGCGAGTGGAATTTGCATGCCACTCCCCTGGACATACGGGTATACAGGTTCTACAATATATTCTCGCAAGTTTGCAGCAAAGCTCATTTGCATGTGAAAATTATCAGTAGCGAATTATCAGTTTTCGACAAGTTTGCGGCAAATTTGCCATGAACTCTCGATTTTCGTAAGGGTATCTAGAATTATTTATGGTATTTTGAAGTTCCCATGATAACAATATTGTGCATGTTAATTACCTTGATATACCATATTACCGAGTACCATCACATGCCTATTTGTGACCTATTATTTATCGAAACCAGAAGCCCTGGCACGTGACATCATATCATGGTCTGTTGTGTATGGAGCCAGAATATGTGTGTGGAGCTCAAAATAAATGCATTTACAAAATACAATTCAGAAATAAACAACACAATTCACAAAATCTGATTCATAAATCCAAAATAAAATTCATCAATACACAAGTGAGAACACAAATATTTCCCCATTTGCCCACACAAATACTTCTCACAAATACGTATCTATCAAGTTTTTGCATCAATTTGCATCAAAACATTTGTGAATGTTTTTACATTTATTTATGGATAGTTGAATCGTCACATTTGTGTGGATCGCTTTGGATTTGTGTGTGGCTATTTTGAGACTTTCCTCTCAGGTTTCGATTCGTAAATAGAGCACAACAGTGCCCGCACACTTATTCAGCCGCCTGGGTTCCGGAAGTATTTTTCCCAGTTATTTTTCCCATAGACTTTTCATTAAAACCTTCATAAAAGAGTTGTAAGCCATGAACCAAACCAACCAATTATTTGAAAATCTGACAAAAAGACAAAAGTACAAGGCTATGTACTTACCATCTTTCATGAAGGCACGGACTGCAATCCCATGAAGCATTGTGAATGATGTCACTGAGTAAAAAATGATGGGAATATAAAAATGATTGATTTTAGGTGGTTGATTATAAGTATAGAAACCATATATTTTACATTTATTGCAAAATATTCAGATATGTACAAATAAATAAGTAGTTTAAGGGTGAAGAGACACGACTTGATTTCGTCATTGACAGTGCGTCATGGGAGTGGGTGGTCGCTCTGAAGCACATTTCGTCGGCTTTCTTGGCCACAGTTCTCTGATTGGTGAAGCTTTCTTTGCTGGCCCATGGGTAGTGTAGTTGTTTACCACGAATTCCACTATCAAACACGATTTTTAAACAATGAAGTTAAAACTTGAAATTGTGGCCATACAATCTCCATCTCACTGGACGAGTTGAGATAACTCTGTGTTCCGCCGAACACTCTAACGGATCCGAAGGAGACCGCCGGGCAATCCGCATCTTCATCCGTTTGCCTGCAGAAGTGAAGAGAGGAAAGATTTCTCTTCCATCATCAGTCAAGTCGACGTCGCTGATTTCTCTGCCAGCCCGCCGAGAATCAGCAGCCTTACCGCCCGCTGATAGAGCGAGGAAACGGCCTCCCATCATCACCCGAGCCTTGAGGAACTGAGTCGGAGTTAAAGGATGGATGAACACACATTTTGCATCCTCAAGCAATTCAAGTAAAGGTTTACGTCTGGGCAAAGATAGAATATTATAGTGTGTTATTCTTGTGTATCAAGGTTATTGCTTGTACAAGTTTACAGACCACCGAGTCCACTCATTGCGGCTAATACTCAGGGTATTAATTATCACAAATGAGATTTGCTGTATTGTAGTCCAACCACATTGGACTGTTGTGCATTTCCGCCATCACGGGTGAGACCGGCAAACTGAGTTTATCCATTAAAGAATCAAAGACCGTGGGACGGTTTACGAGCCATCCACTGCGTCTCTGAGTGATAAACTAACAGCTGCTTTCTCTCCCACGATCGCGAAACTGGCTTCGGGGCGTCACTTAATTCTCTCCCTCTCTCGTACTAACCACACACACGCGACCCCTCACAAACATTCTCGCACACATTTTTGGCTAGTAGATAGCTTCGTGATAAAGCTCAGCTTTGTCCCTACGCTATCGTACAAGCGGATACACACGGTAACTGGTAGACGTCATTGACTGGTTTCTCTCCCCCCACATTCTCTGGCCGGAAGTCTCGCGTGACATACTCTCCATGAGAGTCACGTCCGCCATTTTGTGCGCGTCCCTCCTTACACACACACACACACACACTCGCTCTCACACACACACACCCTCATGTGTTATAGGATTACTTTGATTTCCATATCTAATCATATCACTGTTTAGTTTGTAGTTGTAAGTCGGAAGTTTATTGACTGCATTGTATTAATTATTAATTGATATTACCGCATAAATAAACTTTGTTATATTACAAAGAGAAGTGTTTTGGTTTGTTTTGCATACACCTGTGTCATGCTGATGGGATGTCAGTGCTTGGATTCAAGCCTTCATTCATTGTTTTTTTCCCTAAAATCGATATTCTTTGGATGTCGATTTTCCTAAGAAAACGATCTAATATTGAGACTGTTATACTATCTGGTTATTAGTCCCTGATTCCAGGGTGGTGCCCCGGCAATATTGATCCTTATTAATATTCTATTGATTTTTTATAATTGATCATTATCTTTGATGATTGTTGAACTTGAAGGATCAATAAGCTAGTGTTAATTTTAATTAATGTTTCATCGATGTTAACAATTAACGATTATCTTTGATAATTGTTGATTTAAAGGATTAAAAAAAGCTAACATTGATTCTCATCAATGTTCTATTGATTTTAATAATTAGTAATTATCTTTGATAATTACTAATTATTGCTAATAACCAAACCCACTCCTAAATGTAACGCACTACATTTACTGGAGTCCTATATGAGGTTTTAATGAGTTAGATTCAATTAATTAATTTAAATATTAATTAATAACTAAAGAAATAATTACCAATTATTTCTGATAGTAACACTGATCTAAACAACCAGTAAAGCCCTACACAACTAACATGTTTACAGTACCTTAATACATAATTTGATTCAGAGTATTTAATTAACTTGAAAGATATTCAGACTCATTACCTCCAATATACAGTATTCTTGTCTTTTAAATGAATGTGGATATTGATCTATGAGTGAAATGCAAAAGTGCAAATTGGCTTTATCTTAGAACACCTCTGGCAAGTAGGGTGCGTGTGTTGCGTGGTGAATGCTGTTTTTTTTTTTTTTTTTTCATTACTAAGACACATTTAATGAAACAATTCACAATTTTCTCTATTACATTTTTTTTCAATCGATTTTATAAATTTCTCCAAACTATATCAATGTTCACAAAACAATTCACACAGCCAAAGAAACATTCAATTTTGCAGAACAATTTAATTTCATTGCATAATGAAGCAGTGTATTATTTTCTGATAATGCATTTATTAAAACTATATACATCAAAACTATAGATGTGTTCTCTATTGAATTCATACAATTTTCAGCTATAGACACACAACTCTACTATTGAAATGGAAATCATGAAAATCCTCAATAAAGACCTTTATGCTTTCATTAAATTTCTTTAAATTTCTAGTTGTTCCTGTTCTTCCTCTGGAAAAAAAGAAAAAAATAGCAGTCTTGCTATATTGTATGCATGTACATAAGACAGCACAGATTGTGCAGTTATTGTGGACATTGATTGTGGCATGCAGACCAATGCCATTTCTTCCTCTTCTTTTTTTTTTTTTTTTTTTTTTGAGATTGAAGGCACTGTATATCTGCTCATGTTCGACTGAACACTTTGTGTGTCTCAGAGACACCGTGATTCATAACAAGATCAATTAGAGGGACTCTCAGATCATTTGAGCCCATTCTATGTTTCATATTTGACCCTTTTTATAGATAGCAAAATCATTATAGTTGTGTAAAAATTTTAGTAAATTGCATTTTCTTTGCTGTGTGCACTACTAACAGAGCAGATATCAATATGAAATGGTTTGACAACCTGACATGTGCATTTGAGAATATGACTTTAATTTAGTGGTCTGTGTTAACTGTTTTAAAAGGAATGGATCTTGGATCAGAGAAATTTGTGTGTAGTGTTTCAAGTAAATTATGAAAATCATGAAAAATGTACAATCTGTTTAAGACAAATACAAGGTGTTCAGATGGCTGTGTTAATTATTTTGAGAGCAGTGACGTGAGTTTGGAGAAATGTGTAAAATCGATCGAGAAAAACTGTAACACAATCTCAAAACTACACACCAGTTTGTACAAACCTCAAACTTCCATGTCAAAATCAAATATTTCACTCAAAAACATAATCTTCTGTCAGAATTCTGTCAGATGCCCCTCAGTTCAGCAGAAATACAGCATGTTACTGCAGAACAAGTACTGCTGGGCTAGATAAAGTAGACATACATTTTCACAAATTATGAGAACAATTGTCATGAACATGTGATACAGTACATACACTACACAGAACAGTACATGGCATCTAAACTGCAGTAATGTATTATAGAACCCTGTAGGTTACCTACTTGTCTGAAGCAAATTGCTGTTACTGTAGCTTCCTGCTTTCTTGTCTGAGGATTTGAATAATAGAAGCAACCATTAAACGACTCAGATTTAGTTGGATTTGTTGCCAAGCATTCTTATACCATGCTCAAGAACAGTCAGCCAGAATACTGTAGAGCAGTAATCCCTTAATCTGATTACTTGGAAATCATGTTGGAAATCGAGAAAAACTTTAACAGCCCCACTGGGCATAGAGGAGGTATAAATGTACTTGCACCAGCATCATTGGGAATAAAAATGTATCACATGCTAGAAAGTTGATTGTTGATTCTCAGATACAGCTGACAGAAAACCAGACATACGCTGATACACATGACACTGGCAAAGTTCAAAGGTATTGTAAGTGAACATTGCTTTTTTACTCTGAAAACCTCTAACTCCAAAGTCATGTCAGCAAACATGAATACACAAAACAAGAAGGAGCATTCCCTATTACCTTAATGGTTGCTACAAACAGGCCGCAGAATTAAGGGATTTAAAATCTGCCATCTATGCTCATGGGTGCTCAGTTCTGGGCCATATTTTTTGGAGCCAATTACCTGAGTCGTAAATGCTACCTCAGTGCTGCATGATGTCGAACACACTATCCTGACTATCCTGAACTGTGATGTCAAAAGCAGCAGACAGGGAAAAATATTTCATGCTTTTAAGAGCCATCCAACAAAATTGGTCACTAATGAAACATATAATGAAATATTTGCGATTTGAATATGTTGCTGGGAAAAGTTATGGCATCCACCAGCAGACATGTTACCTGTTTTCGTGAGCTTCCCCCTAGTGCTATTTCTGTCTCTTCTAGAAAGCAAAAAAGAAATACATTTTTTTTTCTCTCTTCTCAGAACAATCACGCTCAGATAGTGGATGATGTAAATGATGTGAGAATCATAGGTGCAGTTACTGTTGTCATTCTGCTCTGCATCACACTTGCTGGCATGAGTTGGGAGGCTAAGGTACTCTGATTCTACTGTCTTCCTCAAAGCATTTCTCTCCTCTTTTACAAATACTGCCACTTTTCACTGATTGTTTACTGTCATTTTTTCCCCCCACCACAGGCACAGATTCTGTTCTTTATTGCGATAATATTGTCCTTAATCAGTTATTTTGTGGGAACTTTCATTCCATCCACCAAAGAGAAGGAGGCTGTGGGATTCTTTGGCTACCGAAGTGAGTATACGCTCAACAAACATTCAATCCTAATCTACTCTATTCCTACTTCAGAGTAATGCCATTTATACACTGACAACGGTTTTGTTGCTGGTTGTCGCTAGTAGACATTCCTGCTGCTGGTTGTTCTAATGTTATTAGTGGGCTGGCCATAACTGGCTGGAGCTTTTGAAAATCTGATTGCCCACAGACAATTAATTGCCTTTGAGATAAATCTTGTCCTCATAGCTTGAACTTGAACCTCAAGTTCGGTCTGAAAAATGCAGTCCACAAATTCCTTCATTTGCTCATCCACAACTTTTACAAGCAAAGTATTGCAAGTATTAGCACAAGGGCTTGCTTGGGTGTCTGTGTTAAGGCAGGCATACACTGTGTGATTTTCGGCTGTCGTGCGAGCTCCCGACCGATATTTTCCAGTCGGGAGCGATCGTGTGGAAATCGTTGGTGCTAATGTGATCGTGTGAGAAGAATTACGAGTGGAGCCGAGCAGTTTACGAGCAGCTCACGACCTCCCGATAATTTGTAAAAATGTCTAAAAAAATTGGCCGCTTTCAGCTTGAATTCGTGAGGTGTGTGCGGTTGAATAAGCCGATTTGCCGATCTACCTGAAGTTGACCAATCAGGAGAAGGTGTTACAACTCACACAATCAATAACTACGTTGCCATCTAAAGATTTTTGGTGAAAATTTTTTTAGCGCATCAAAATAAAGCTGATGGAAATGCAAATTATTGCTGTGTCCACATAATATTTTTCCGTTTAACTCTAGTGCATAAACTCTATGTTGATACTTCAAATATCACGAAAAACTGGTTTGGAAACACTTTTTGTCGTGAAAATTGGCATTAACTCAAAAATGTAATGTCACATGACAGAATTTACCTCAATCGTTAGCCTGTGTTAATCATGACGGTGGTATACATCCTTGAAAGCCAATTTATTGTACGTGATTATGGATTGATCTTAACGGCATATAGACCCGATGCTGCAAAAATGACACTTCCAGGAGTGCCAACACAAATATCTCGTATCATGCATATCGACAAATGCATGGAGAACAAATTAATGGCCACTGTTTGTGATTAATTTAATCACGGTAGCCATCCGTTTATTTATTAAAGTTGCTTTTCCACACCATTCAGAATAATAGACGCAGATATGGAATTAGCCCACAAAAAAAAAAAAAAAAAAAAAAAACAAAACAAAAAAAAACAAAACATAATTTCTGTGCACAAAGATGTTTCAAATTAAAAATAAAAACAGTACTAGGAGAAAAGCTTCAGTGTGCTTTTTTGGAACACTAACATATAACCCAATTCTATAAAATTATTGTTTAGCTTTTGAAAACTGTTCTGTAGATGAAAAAATTCAGCTGAATGGCATTCTCAGAATGTTCTACACTTTTTTCAAGACTATAAACTATCAGAACTATTTTCCCAATGCTGTGTTCACTTTCAGAAAACGAGCTTTTCAACATTTTAAAACTTTTAAATATTTTACATCTAACCCTCTTTACCTCGAATCGCATTTGCTGAGAAAATGTCAATTGCATTATGACACTAAAATTTATTTTAGATGACAATCAAATTCAGTTGGTCATTAAAAGTTGCTGGAAAAATATGCGGGACATAATGCAATTGTGATGGCAATGCTTTAGATTAGATGATTGTTCAAAATAGCCTATTGAATATCAGGAATGTATCATATACTGTATGTAAACCCTGATATTACACCACATCAATTTTTCTTTAATAGCTGTGCATATAGCATATACACATCGATGGATGGTCCTTATACTAAGACCTAAAGTTTCCCCTCTTCTTGGTGCAAGTTGCCAGCTTGAACAGGGCCATGATGATTTGCTTTCGGGTTGTAACTGGTGGCAACCTGCGACAGGCGCAACATCAGGACCAATATTAGGCTACAGTCATATCAGAAGGGCAACAGCTCCCTTTTGATTGCAATTCCTCCTCTTCTGATTGCATTTATCTGTGAAATTAAAATTACAGTAAGCTGTCTAATTTCAATAAATTGTCTCAATACTTTCTCCATTTTACCAAAACTTCTGAGGAAAAGAAATTAGGGACATTTGGGAGGCGAAAGGTACACTATTAGCGATAAACACACATTTCTGTGCGGAAACGGCTTAAGGGCAGATTTATTTTGCGATAAACCAATACTTATGCGACAAAGTGGTTTTCTTAGGCATGACGTCATCACGCACACCATTTTTATCGATAAAAGGCCATTTGAATGGAAAGAGGCAGAAGACGACAAAGTTTCCCAAAAAATGTTAACGCATTTTTACTTTGTCGATAACAAAGTAGCGTGAAAAGTGGATGGAAACTAGGCTACTGAAAACTGATTGTTCATGAAGCATTTACACATTTGGAGAAAATGGTTGTGTTAAAACTGTGTTTTCCCATATTGTTCACAACCACGTCACTGGGAAAGATTCTACAGAAATGCAATGCTGTTCTCTGCTCTTCTAACAAATCCTTTGCCATAGGCCTATGGGTTGCGCAACCTGATCTCATGAAAATTCGTACATCATTTATGAGTTGGCTATTTGGTATGGTCTTGCACGATGTTGTTTGCATAAACTCGTATGACTTCATCACGTGCAAATTCACGGATGTCAAATGCGGAAGCGCGAGTTCCACGCACGAGGCATTAAGGACATACTTATTAATATTATGCCCTTACCCAAACCCCTTATCTAAACTTAACCAATCAGTAGAGAGTGTAAACATGATAGGAAGCTGTTGTGTGTGACAGAAGCAAGTAATTGTCGTGTATTAGATGGAAACGATGTCCAGCGACGTCATTGGCTGTAGTGAAAGTCGTTGGAATTCAAACGAGTGCAGTCGCACAATATCATACGAATTAGCCAAATTTAGAAAAGTTGTATGAATCCTGACGATTTCGCCATGAGAGTGTGTTGCGTTTCACTAGAAAACAATCTTTATCACTCTTTATTTATACAACAATCTTTATTTAAAATGTCCATCATGGTCTATTTTTATTCATCATACTTGCATTTGTTTCAGTTCTAGGGTAACATTTAGGGGGATATATCATCTGTTATAATTGTCTATGCACACGATAGTGGATATGTGATAGATTTTTTAACTCCCTAAGCGCATGTCTGGTGAAACAATGGACTTCTAGGTTGAAAGTTCTACCTGTCAGTCAACCACTGTCCTAAAACAAGATTTTTAAACGTTGCTACGTACGGCTTTAAAGTGCATTCACATGGACAAGACCTCACAAATCTTCTTCAGTATGTCTGCTATCAACATGCAAGCAGTGACACAGATGAGAAGGATGTAGCCAACATCTAAACTGAATAATACAGGTAGCCTCCTCCACAAAAATAACTCAGAATTCTGCACTAAACATCATGTTTGCACTTAAATTAAATCCAAGTATAACCGACAGAAACGGTGCGTGGATTTTCTGCACATTCTTTTTAATCTTTAATCATTTTGTGCACTTTATTATCATGCAATAACTGGCAGCAACACATGGACGCTATTATGTATGCAGTCATAAAATCACACAGCCTCCCTTCGAAATCTGGATTTGTCAAATGTTGGACAGCATTTGTAATAATTATCCATATTTTATTTTATTTTTTAAATCTGCAGATGAGTTTTCAGCTAATGCAGCCCCTGGCCATGGCAGTCTTTTTTTTTTTTTTCTTTCTCAATTGCAAGGTGCAAGGAATTAAAGCAGTGTCCTCCTCTGGCTTTATGTCTTATTATGATAAATAGCACGAAAATTAATGCAATTGCTCCGGAATTCGCCAGGTCCTAAAGTCATGTCGTGTATGATTGCATCTGTATGATTACCAGATAAACTGACTCGTAACGTGTGCTAGGGCTCACAACCTCCCGAGTGTCAGAACTTGCACAGTGTACGCCCGGTCTTACTATGTCAATTTCTTGAGGAAAAGAGGATATCAGAACAATCTGATGACTTAAAACACCCAGTCAACAATGTCAATCATGAGCAAAGTTGAAGCTAAGATGTATATTGTACAGTCTTTCATAAAAGACCATTCCTGTGGTGCACAGTCTGCCTTTGCTTTTATCCAAGATCTCACTGGGTCTTATCGCACAATCTGACAATTAACAATCGTAAAGAAAATGGAAAAAATGCACAAAAATTTACATCTGGCTTTAACTAGCTTCTTAACTTGCTTTACCAGTAAGGCTTACTTGCTCAGCTAGTTTCACCAGACAGACCACGCCTCATCAGCTAAATTTAGCTGGTTAACATGTTTATGCTGGTCAACTAATTAGACCAGCACCAGACCAGCACTGACCTGCATAAACCATAAGACTTTATGCTGACCTAAGCTAGTGTTTACAACAACGATTAGTAAAGATTTTATGAAGGAACTAAAAAATCCTTGTTGATGGAAGGATGTTGACTCACCCTTGCATCATCATGTTTCTCCCTACTTCTGTTAAACTAGCACTGGGTCTCAACTGGTGGGTCAAAACAAAGAAATAGGTTGCAGTTCTGTTTAGATAGGATCATGACCAGTAGGGAGGGGGGATTGGAGAAACAATGCTAAATGTAAATGCTACCCATGTAATTGTGCAGTCACAATAGCAAATTAAAACACATATCAACTTTTAAAAGAGAGGAGAAAACCCTTCCCATATCTTTTGTTGTTGACGTCAGAGGTTGTGTACCCAATCTCTGTGCATATTCATCTGTCACTTGGTAATATAAAGTTAAATATTTTGTAATACTACAAAGTTAATATTTGGCCCAGTGTTTGTTCCATGTGTTTAGCCAGTTATGCTGAACTTTCCATTTGGTTACAATGGATTATATTTGTTGCAAGGGAGAAGAAAAAAGTTAGTTACTGTGTGTGAGGTTGTTGAGCAGATGAATGAATTCAATTATATTCATGATTAATATTCACTTAGTATTTTTATCATAATAATTATTAGGGGTTCAAGCCTAAATGGATGAAACCCTATTGTAATAATTGTAAGGATTTTTAGGGGTTCAAGCGCTTAGCTCTGAAACCCTATTGTAATTGTTAAGATTTTTATTAGGGGTTCAAGCGCTTAGCGCTGAAACCCTATTGTAATTGTTAAGATTTTTAGGGGTTCAAGCGCTTAGTGCTGAAACCCTATTATAATTGTTACGATTTTTATTATTATTGGGGTTCAAGCACTTAGCGCTGAAACCCTATTGTAATTGTTACGATTTTTAGGGGTTCAAGTGCTTAGCGCTTAGCAAACCGTAAGGCCTAGAGACTTGAAACTTGGTCAGATGGTCAGATTGCTTGCTACTCAGAAACACGGACTCAGCCAAATCGGTCAATGGGGGCGCTACAACGATCAAAAACGTGAAACTGCTCATAACTCCTAGACCGTTTGTCATAGACTCAAGTGCTTTATACCATTGGAATCCTTGGCTCAATCCGATTTCATTTCTGCCTATACAAATTTTCCGCCATCTTGGATTTTTCATAAAACCTACTTTTGCGAACTAGTCCTAGGTTTTCGTCTGATCGGGACCAAACCAGTGCCAAACGATTCTATGGAGTCTCAATATCAAAAGTTATAAAAAACAGTTTGAACTTTCGACTCGAGCTAGCTACGGTATGCGAAAACATCGGAAGTAGGAGTGGCCAATTTGACGTAAATGGCTATAACTCTTGAAGGAAATTAGATATCTTCACCAAACTTGGCATGCTTATGTAAGAGGTCAATCTTTGGTCGCCCAGAAAAGTTGGCACAGTTTTGCCACATGGTGGCTCTATAATACCAAAAAAATATGAAATTGGCTGTAACTATGAAACCGTTAATCCTATTGACTTCAAAATTTGCATACATTGTCTTTTACTCAGCTGCCATCATTGTCTATATGGAAACATGGCCGCCATCGGCCAATCAAATTTCAGCAGCTATTACACAAGGTTAACAATGACCGATCGGAACAAAACTTTGTGGACCTATTTGACTCTTGGTCTGAGAGGGTTGTGCAAAGTTTTAAAAAATCGGCCACTTGGTGGTGCTATCATGATTTTTGTAGGTGATAATGGCTGTATATAATGCAGTGTTGTGAAAAAACACAAGTAATATATATCACCTGATAGCTCTTCTCATTCTAAACAACTTTGCCTCAAGAAGCATTGGTGTCTGTCAAACCGTTGAGTAAATATTTTTGCGAACTAGTCCTAGGTTTTTCGCCCGATCAGAACCAAACCAGTGCAGAAATATACTCTGGAGTCTGATTACCAATAATTATTAAAAAAAAAGTTGAAATTTCGACTCACGGTCGCTAAGGGTTGCCAAAACTTTCGTAATGGCTTTTACTAAAATGGCTATACCGCCCGAACAAAATTAGATATTTTCACCAAACTCGGTACACATGTGTATGAGCTCAATCTTTGGCCGCTTGGTGAAGCTATAACAGGAAAAAACATGAAAACAGCTCTAACTACATGCGGCATGCAGTGTCTTTTTCCAAGGTGCCATGACTGTCTATGAGAACATTGGCGTATCTCAAAAAACATGGCCGACATCGGCAAATGAAATTTGAGCACCTACAGTGCATCCGGAAAGTATTCACAGCGCTTCAATTTTTCCACATTTTGTTATGTTACAGCCTTATTCCAAAATTGATTAAATTCATTATTTTCCTCAATTCTACAAACAATACCCCATAATGACAACGTGAAAGAAGTTTGTTTGAAATCTTTGCAAATTTATAAAAAAACAAGAAAAAAGAAAAAAAAAACAGAAAAAAAAAAACACAAGTACATAAGTATTCACAGCCTTTGCTCAATACTTTGTTGAAGCACCTTTGGCACCAGTTACAGCCTCAAGTCTTTTTGAGTATGATGCTACAAGCTTGGCACACCTATTTTTGGGCAGTTTCACCCACTCTTCTTTGCAGGACCTCTCAAGCTCCATCAGGTTGGATGGGGAGCATCGGTGCACAGCCATTTTCAGATCTCTCCAGAGATGTTCAATCAGGTTCAAGTCTGGGCTCTGGCTGGGCCACTCAAGGACATTCACAGAGTTGTCCCGGAGCCACTCCTTTGATATCTTGGCTGTGTGCTTAGGGTCGTTGTCCTGTTGGAAGATGAACCTTCGCCCCAGTCTGAGGTCCAGAGCGCTCTGGAGCAGGTTTTCATCAAGGATGTCTCTGTACATTGCTGCATTCATCTTTCCCTCAATCCTGACTAGTCTCCCAGTTCCTGCCACTGAAAAACATCCCCACAGCATGATGCTGCCACCACCATGCTTCACTGTAGAGATGGTATTGGCCAGGTGATGAGCAGTGCCTGGTTTCCTCCAGACATGACGCTTGCCATTCAGGCCAAAGAGTTCAATCTTTGTTTCTCATGGTCTGAGAGTCCTTCAGGTGCCTTTTGGCAAACTCCAGGCCAGCTGTCATGTGCCTTTTACTGAGGAGTGCCTTCTGTCTGTCTTCTGATTGGTGGAGTGCTGCAGAGATTGTTGTTCTTCTGGAAGGTTCTCCTCTCTCAACAGAGAAATGCTGGAGCTCTATCAGAGTGACCATCGGGTTCTTGGTCACTTCCCTGACTAAAGCCCTTCTCCCCAGATCGCTCAGTTTGGCCAGGCGGCCAGCTCTAGGAAGAGTCCTGGTGGTTCCAAACTTCTTCCATTTACGGATGATGGAGGCCACTGTGCTCATTGGGACCTTCAATGCTGCAGAAATTTTTCTGTACCCTTCCCCAGATCTGTGCCTCGATACAATCCTGTCTCGGAGGTCTACAGACAATTCCTTGGACTTCATGGCTTGGTTTGTGCTCTGACATGCACTGTTAACTGTGAGACCTTATATAGACAGGTGTGTGTCTTTCCAAATCATGTCCAATCAACTGAATTTATCACAGGTGGACTCCAATCAAGTTGTAGAAACATCTCAAGGATGATCAGTGGAAACAGGATGCACCTGAGCTCAATTTTGAGTGTCATGGCAAAGGCTGTGAATACTTATGTACATGTGATTTTTTTCGTTTTTTATTTTTAATACATTTGCAAAGATTTCAAACAAACTTCTTTCACGTTGTCATTATGGGGTATTGTTTGTAGAATTTTGAGGAAAATAATGAATTTAATCCATTTTGGAATAAGGCTGTAACATAAAATGTGGAAAAAGTGAAGCGCTGTGAATACTTTCCGGATGCTCTGTATTAGACAAGGTTAACGGAGGCCGATTGGCACAAAACTCTGTGGGCCTGTTTGACTCCTGGCCCTAGAGGTCTGTGAAAAATTTGAAAGAAATCGGCCAATGGATGCCGCTAACGAGTTTCACGCCTCTGTAATCATGTGGTGTTTCACACGTACACACAAAGGCTGCATCTTTCAAAGGACTCAGACTTCAAAGGCCATGCCTTCGAAGGCCGTGAAAGTCAGACTGAGCATTGTTAATTGGGACAGTCTAGCCTATGGAGGACTGTTCTTGTCGCCTAACAACTGTGACAGCTGCCGAGTGACTGTAACGTTTGTACTGGACTTTTCTGAAAGTTATATTAAACTGTCTGAAAACTAAACAGGGTTCACAAACTGTCTAAATATTTTCACCATGGTCCATTTCTTTATATAATAAAGAGTACAAACTATATATAATCACATCTTAGTAAGATATGTCAACATTTGAACCACTTTAAGGTTTTTTTTTTTTTTTTTACATTTGTATCATTAGATATTTCAGTACGTTGAAACCCAATACTTATGTTTAAAAGTGTCATTCGGCAATTTCTCTGTCGTCACTGGCGAGCAATGAATTCTGGGTTAGGCAAGGCCATGAAGGATCCATCTGTTGTATCCTTAATTTCAGGGGAAACGAAGGACGCATTTGGAGGCCGCATTTGTAGGAGTCTTCGAATTGGGACAGCCTTTGTCGTGCAGCAGTTACTCAATCGGCCTTCGAATGCGACCTTTGAAGGATGCAGCCTCCGAATTGAGATGCAGCTATAATTCATACCATTTGTTAGATCTCCTCATACTGAACAACTTTGCCCCAAGAACCACTGCTGCCAATCAAATCGTTCATTAAATATTCATGATTATGTAAAAAAACCTACTTTTGTGAACTAGTCCTAGGTTTTTCGCTCAACCTCAGTAAAACCAATACAGTACAATTCTCTGGACTCTCTAGGTCAATAATTGTGTATAAAAAATAAAAAATAATGTTGAACTTGTACAAATAAGCCCATAATTCCTAAACAAAAACTCAGAACTTCACAAAATTAGTTGAGCACATGCGACATATGATTCTAAACACGCATACAGACCTTTATGGAGATCGGACCATAGGTGGCGCTATGAGCTTTAAAAAGCTTTAAAAACCATATTTTTCCTTAGTAAATTGTCTGTATTGGCTGTAAATGTTTTATTCCATCTATGATCTGGGTGGACATGCTTGCTAAATAAAACATAATACCTTTTTACGCATGTGCTTAAAGGCCTTAAACCTCTTGAACCCCATTAATTGCTGCATGCAGCTATATTTATTTGTATTATTATTCTGCCCTAAAACTGATCGTGCAGATCAAACCGTAAGTCATAGAGAGCTGAAACTTTGAGGGAAGGTAGTCACCCAGAGTACTATAGTGTATCAAAGTTTTGGCCCAATCGGCCTCAAGGTGGCGCTATAGTAATCATGTTTACGTTTTGGCCCATAACTCCTAAACCATTTGTGTCTTACATAATTGGATTCCTTGGCTCAAGTTGAACAAAACGTATATCTCCGATTAAATTTCCATCATGAAAATGTTTGTGCTAATTTGCATAATTCGAAATACATACAATTATTCGAACTCCTCCTAGGCCGTATATCCGATTCTCACAAAAATTGGTGTGTGTCTACTATGAAGCCTCCTGACAAAATTTATCAAAGGAATTTTGATTTGTCGAAGCCTTGCGAAGATATAAGCCAACGAATTGGTCAGGTGTCGTCCATTTTGTACGTATTGACCAATATCTACCAAATGAAAAGGCCAAATGTTATGAAACTTGATACACATAGACAACAGGACATTCTGAGGGTGTACGCAAAGTTGCGAAAAATGTTGCCTATAGGGGGTGCTACAACAAAAAAAATGCTCATAACTCTGCAACCGTATGATCAATGAAGTTGAAAATTGGTATGCATCTTGTAGGGGCTAAAGGCTAACATATCCCACAATATCAGTTGGACATATAAAAAAAAACATAGCCGCCAGCAGCCAATAAACTTTCAGCAGCTAATAACATCAAATCTGAATGGCCGACATTACGAAACTTGAGATATTTGTAGACAGTGTCAGAATGAGGCTGTGTACCAAGTTTTATGAAAATCAGCCACAAGGTGGCGCTATAACAAGGACATTTACGTTTTCGACCGAGTTGAATAATCTCAAAATTATTTTTCCTCTAATTCCTTGCACCAAGACCTACAAAATGTATGTCTTTGTTTTATTGCATTTTATCAAATGTTTCCGCTATTCTAATTTTCTAAAAAAGCAACTTTTTCGAACTCCTCCTAGGTCATATATCCGATTCTCACAAAAATTGGTGTGTGTCTACTATGAAGCCTCCTGACAAAATGTATCAAAGGAATTTTGATTCGTCGAAGCATTGCGAAGATATAAGCCAACGAACCAATATCTACCAAATGAAAAGACCAAATGTTTCGAAACTTGATACACATACAACAGTTTTACATTGCTCACAAACTCTGCATTAACAATAACTTGCCTGTACATTTTAAGTCTGACTTTATCCTGTTTCAGGATTGTTGAACTCAATACATCAGAGTCATATTTAACACCAGTTTGCAAATTCAGCAACTTACAAAGTACATATACATATACAAATACATACCTTTTTTGCATACTTTGAAAGTTCTTAAAAGGCTTGAACCCCGACAATTGCTGCTTGCAGCTATATTTATTATTATAGTTGTTTAGAACAAACACCGTTAATATTTCTCACTTCAAACTCATAGTTTTGAATGGAATACATTACATCTGGTCAGGTGATAACATACAATCAAGTCACACAAATTGAAATATTTCAACACATCCAAAGCTCAAATCGTATACAAAAATTCTGCATTTGCAGATGGTCAGAAATCCACGCAGTGCCCATGTAGCTCTCCATAGGAAATTAGTCATTTCCGGTCTATCCTCTGTTGTTTGTTGGATGCAGCAACAAAAAAAAAATGGCTATTTTATTAGTGAAAATAAAATTCACACTTCTGCTGTTGTCAGTTTTCTTATTCAGCTTATGTCATGTTAATCATTTTGCACATTGTTGGGCCCTTGTACTTTTGTTTGATATACAATTTGTGTCTAATGTAAAATCTTGGTCCGGAAGCAAAACCCACTGAAAACCACTTGCGATATGTCCATTGGGAAATTGCAGCCATAATATTTGGTAATGAAACAGTCAAACCTCACCACAGTGTTGTTCTTCCAGTTGAGATTTTCACTGACAACCTACTACCTTCCTTCCGAGGCAAAGATGGATATTTCTTTAGGATGTTTGCGATTTTCTTCCCTGCTGCCACTGGAATTCTGTCTGGAGTCAACATCTGTGGAGATCTGAAGGTGATGTTATTGTATTTAAGACAGAACTTAACATGCCTTTAAAACAGCACAAAATTTATGTGTATGTCCATGTTGTTCTAGGATCCAACGGGTGGAATTCCTAAAGGAACACTCCTGGCTATATTATGGACCACCTTGAGCTATTTATTAATCTCAATCACAGTTGGTAAGATAAGATATTTGTCTTTTGGAATACTTTATATCCAGGTGTTAAATAGGGCAAATACGATATCATCTTGAACCCTATTTAACCCTCCTATGGTATTCAAAAATGGCACCTTCCTTTGGTATTTGTGGTCATTTTTGACAGGAAGGTTTAGATGTGTAACCCCTTTTTTTTATGATGATGTTAATGATAAAAAATGTTCTTCCATGAAGTAAGAACAATACAATAAAATTATGCATTTCTTTTGGGATTTTATGCTATTTTGATCTTATTTATATTTACATTTCTAAATTTTACTATTAATTTGCATGTACAAATAAGCAAATATATAAAATAAATAAATAAATACAAATCAGAACTTACACTTCTCTAAGTTGAAACATTAATAAAATATGAGAATGTGACATAAATTGGATGCAGATTGCTGCCATCTGGTGAAAAAAAATATAAATAACTTGACTTAAAAACCATGTCATGCCAGTAACAGCCAGCAGATGGATGTAGCCACCTACTGTGTAGTCTGATGTTTTGTTGTAACTTAATTTGATATTTTATCACAAGATATGCATTTGGATACATATTTAAACATGATCAAACTATTGTATTATTTGTCAAAGTTTAGCATTTTAAAATTGATTTGAAGTGTCAGTTTCTGTTTTATTTGACAAAAAAGTGTTGTGTTAAAGTCTCACCAGTTCATTCTTGTGTGTGTAAGTGGGTGAGTGGGTGTGTATGTTTTGCACTGAGGATGTTTTAGAGTCTCACCCTATAATTTCTGTCTGGGTTTTTTTCTGCATTGTGGCTGATTTATTGATTGTATTTGACAGATAAAAAAAATGCCCTGTTTTTTTTTTCTTTCCCATTCATTTTCAATGTCTGTCAATTTTGACCGCAAAACCCAAAGGTGTCCATTTTATGACCACTTAGACTTATCGAATCAAGCCCATTTTTTGGGGGTATGTTCAGATGGCAAATGGAGGAAAAGTCACCATATCGTGTACTGCTCAGATAAAGGAAAACATTTTTATTCAATGTAAAAAATTTATTTTGGTCAAAAATGACTGAATATCATAAGAGGGTTAAAGGAACAAAATCGCGTTCCATATTAAATCCATACAAGGCACAGTGTGTCCCATATTTCAACGTCTCGCACCTAAACAGCTTTTTTTTTCTTTCTTTTTTTTTGTTTTTTTGGTATTTGCATTTGAATCAGTTTCATATAGAGTTGTCAATGTTAAAAATTACAGATTGAAAACAGTTAAAACGGTTAACATTAAAATAGCTTAATATGACTTAATTCACAGTACTACAACAAAAACCAGCAAGAATGAAAATGTCCCTTTCCCTTGTGACAAACAGTACCAGCTCCTGACCACAGATTTAGGTGGAGCAGATTCTTGCTCTGAAAGCTATAAGTTATGTATGGCCACAGGGAAGTTATACATTATTCAACTAGATGAAAACACAAACGCCACCTGACAAAACATGTTGTATCCTTGCAATACCACCTAATGGAGGCACTCCTATATTCAAAATTCAAAAGTGTTGTGGAAAAACCTCAGGAAAGAAACTCTAAATGTTGTGCATATGTTCCCACACAGTCCAATACAGGACTTAAATGTTTCAAATCTGAGTAAGTTTTTCTAGTAAATAGTTTTATTGTAGAAAATTCTTCAAGTCACACACTACTTTATACATCTTCCTGTCCCCCGGTCCCCCTGAAGAACGGAAAAGTAAGCATTGGAACCGAAAGCGCTCTTCCGATCTCTGCCAGAAAAGTCAATAACACAATAATGTGAGTACACTTGTAAAATTACGTCCCCCAACTCTTTGAATTAAATAGAACTAAACTGTTAAAACTCACGCTTGCTACTTTTTGCTATCTGAAAATGTTGACTATAATGAGACAAAATCAAATGTACTATGTATCAGGAATATTAAAACTAATATTTCAGATAAAAATAGACCATGATGGTCATTACCTCTACATGTGAATTGTAAACCTGGCACTTACGTGTCAATTGCAAAAAAGTCATAAATTACAATGAACAAGAGAATAGATCAGGCCATGTGAGGGGAAAAACAAGCCCGGCATCTCTATTCATATACTATCCATAAAAATATTATGTGACAAGCACAAATCATCAGGCAACAGAGAGTTTGTAAAAAAATAAATAAAAAATCTGACTCTTGGGCACAGCAGGGGACTGAAAAGTGTGCAGTGTACAATGAATGTATAGGCATCTGATCTTTTGCTCATAGATCTGTTGTTATTTTAATTTTATTATACAATATATTAATCTATGACCATTTTTAAATAAAGCAAATATTCATTAAATGTATAAACCCATATACAAATATGCTAAACTTTTTAGATATGTAATACATAAATATGTACTCCATATTTCAGAGTTTTCAAAATCCCTGTACACATTTTGCCCAAATCGGTGATGATTGGGGTCACTTTGTTAACACCCGCATTAACCACTTACATAATTTAACAAAGGATATATCCAAATTCTGACGAGCATCACACTTTCTGTGCGTATAAAAGGAGCATGTCACTCTCATAGAAATGCATGACATTCAACGTTAATGCACAAAAGAACAGTAATTTTTAATTCTTGTAATTCATTGGATACAGTCCATTTACACTACCAACTTCTTTATAAATGTCTTGGTTTGCATGCATCAACTTCTGGAATAAAAATAATAATTACATTACAGCTATGGCCAATAGATGGCATCAGTGCTCCATGCATTGGCTGAGCTCTATAAGTCAATTTTGTAACGAACTTAATTTCTAGATATTTTCAAGTTATGCACTGGATATACAGTATATTTAGACATTATAAAAAAAATATATGAGATGTGCATCTCAAGCTGTAGAGAAACACTGAACACATTTGACTTCACGTCAGCAGCAAAACGCTTCTGTGCTATGTAAAATCAGTGGAAAATAGTCAAAAATAAAGAGAAAGAAATTAGCCAAGGTGAGAAATTAAATGACATAACCTAAAGATTTTGTTAACCCTTAAACGCACACCTCAAGTCTTTAGAGACCCGGGACCTAATTCCACCCCCTGTACCTCATCCATTTGGAGATGTGCCCAATCCTCTTTAGAATTCCTCAATCTATCTCTTATAAATAGTGCAACAAAAAACAAAAAACAAAAAAACAAAAATGTCAAAACTGCAACAATTTTTTTTTATAATGGTATAAGTTCCAAAAGTTTATAGGGTCTTTATAGACCCGAGGTATGTTAGAGTGTTGTTTTTTTCGCACTTCCATATATGATAGCTTTTATGATTATTTTATATCTATTTAAGTTTACTATCACAGGATATCTATTTCTCCGTTTATTACAAGAGAAATTAGTACTATATTCTTACAAATAAACACTATATCACGTTGATTTTCTGTGCAATAATGAATTATCAACAATGGTGAATTATCATTATCCCATATGCATGTACACATACTTATTATATTTGTTATTTCTTACTCAAGGTGGCGCTGATTTTTCAGTGATTGATTTGATTTACATTTGACATTGCTAGCTGACATAGAAACAAAACTGAAGTAACTTGTCATTTGGTTGTACTACTGAAATAATGTAAGTTGTTCATTTAGACTCAATTAGTGCCTGAGAAAATACATATGTGTAAAGTATGTGTAACTTAGGTGTAGCTGATGTGTAGATTATGTGTTATGTGTAGCTCAATATATGTTTGACAGCCAGTTACATCTCATGAAATTTCAGTGTGAAAATAATGAATCCTGTTCTCGATTTGTCCTGATTTGTTGCATCGCTGTTTATACCTGGTCACTTTAATGCATCTCCTGTGACCATTTGTGTTCGGATTTGGAAGGGAGTGTCTCTGTTTCATGACGGCATACATCAATCACTATGTCAGTGTGTTACTGCATGATATTAAAGGTCAACAAAGTCAGAAAAGACAGAGCGATGCGGTTTAAATTTAAACTAAGCACAAATGCAACGTGTCAAGCATAATTATCCATTATTTTAGTGGATTGCCTGTATTAAAGGAGTTTCAGGTGTTCTTGCTTTTCATCTGTGTTGATATCAGACACTAAAGAAGCTCTCGTGATTGTGTATGTATACGCTTTTTAAATTTTTCCGATCGGACAGTTATTTCCTTTTAAAGCCGCTCATAAACGGCAAAGTTTAAACTCTTGTTTTAGCGCAGCATTTGACTGACATGTGAGGGGTGGTGCTTCACTGCTGTCAGGACGCATACAGGACGGAATAGCGTTTACACCACAAATGCGATGTGTACACATGATCACATTCGTATGTGGTTTTTGTGATCCGATCACAAAACATTTTAGACCCCGCTTAGACCTGTATTTAGGGCTGACATCATGTGATTGGTTCACCCAAAACGCATCTTAATACCAGGTGGAAACAGCGTCTTACTCTTTAAAAGCATAATCAGTGCAAGATTATGTAAGACAAGTCCGGTGAAGGATTTTTGTGCAATTTGTTTTTTTATCCGTAAATGTGTATCATTTAGTTTAATGCGTATCATTTAGTTTATTCTGTTTTTGTTTGTTGGTTTTCAAACAAGCGTATGTACAGTATATAGTTTACTATCACAAAAGGGATCTTAGAACTATCATGACTAGCAAAATCCCAATTTAACACCTGCTTGTACTGTAAAGGTTTTACCTTATTTCGACATGAAATGTTCATTTTATTATGTGAAAGACACCTGTACAAGTGTGTCCCTCACTAAACTATTACATTCTTTCTTTTTCAGCTTCGACTGTTGTTAGAGACGCTTCTGGCAATAAGAATGACAGTTTAGAGTTCAATACTTCAAAAATCTGCCATGGTCTCGGCTGTAAACTGGGCTGGGATTTTGACAGGTGTGAACAGAATCGCACCTGTACCTATGGACTGGCAAACAACTTTCAGGTAATCTTGCGTAACCATGTTTATAATAAATGACATACATTTGGTTTATGGTATGGTCACAACAGACATTGTGATCCATACAGCTCCATTCTTCCCATTGAAAACACGGTATCACAAGCATATGCAATGAAGTTTCATCTTTCGTTGTTTACCAAAGACATTTGTCCAATACAGGATCTAATGTTACAAATTGACCTCTTAGCTCAATGCAGAATACAAACTTCAAAGCTGCATGGATTTCTGTGTTGCTGGAAGTGGAGTAGAAAGTATATTTTAACATTTTAATTTTAGTATTAAAAACAGAATCCTGTTATAGAACCATATCCTGTTGTCCATATTTATTACAGGGTACAAAGTAATTTTGCTTGTTTAAAGACTAGTGTGACAAAAGAACAAACTAATATGCAGACAGATTTTCCAACATGTCCAAAATGAGTGTTGAAGTTTAGACATTACATTTTTTGTAGAACATTAACAAAGCAGTCAGCCCGACTGAACGAAAAAGTTTGGGGTCACTTGGACTGAAATGTTTCTCATGTTCTTAAAAACCTTTTGATCTAAAGGTTTATGCTTAAATATTTGAAATTAGTTTTGTAGACAAAAATATAATTGTGCCAACATATTAATTTATTTCATTACAAAACAAAAACAAAAATCTTATAAAAAAAGTTTTGAAATGGATGACTTGGAACGAATAATAAAGAAAAGCAGCCAATTAGTGCCCAACATAGATGGTAACTCCTTCAATACTGTTTAAAAAGCATCCCAGGGTGATACCTCAAGATGCTGGTTGAGAAAATGCCAAGAGTACATTTCTGCAAATTCTAGTCAAAGGGTGGCTACTTTGAAGATGATAAAATATAACATAGTTTTTATTTATTTTGGATTTTTTTTAGTCACAACATAATTCCCATAGTTCCATTTCTGTTATTCCATAGTTTTGATGACTTTACTATTATTCTAAAATGGGAAAAAAGTAAGTGACCCCAAACTTCTGAACGGCAGTGTAGATAGATAGATAGATAGATAGATAGACAGACAGAGAGACAGAGAGACAGACAGACAGACAGACTTAAGGCAGTGTGTTTATTATTTGTTTCCAGATTCTTACCATGGTTTCAGGATCTGGGTATTTGATCATAATCGGGATTTTTGCTGCCACCCTGTCGTCAGCATTGGGTTTCTTGGTGTCTGCCCCCAAAATCTTTCAGGTAAACATTGCAGCAGTTTTGGATTATAATTTGTGTTTGTCCAGCATAAAGTCAAATGTAAATTTGTTGTGTGTGTCTGTGTGTCTGTTTCACTCTAATTGCACAGTGCTTGTGCAAAGATAACATCTATCCTTATATCGGCTTCTTCGGGAAAGGTTACGGGAAAAACAACGAGCCTCTGCGTGGCTATGTCCTCATGTTTTCTATCGCTATGGCTTTCATCCTTATTGGTGAGTTCACACATTCAAATACATTTTCTCTAAGATCACTCTGTGAGGTCATATGCTCTCTAGTTGCCTCTAGTTGCCTCATCAACATGTCTGTGGCAAAACTTAATAGGACTGATAGAAAAAAAACATATGTCTGTCTTTGTATAATGCTCTACAAAGGCAAAACACATTGTCCAAAAATGTCCCAGAAACCCAGTGTGCAAATATGCCTACTCCGAACTATATTGTAAGCCAAAAGTAATGTGCCAAATAAGTAGAATGTCGAATCCTCAGTATTCATAAAAAAGTAGGCAAAAAATACATGGATGACCTAATGCATCTGCCACAATTTTTAAGTGTGCATCCATTGGACACTTTACTATCCCATAATGCCAAGGAAGATTCAAAATACTGAATTTAAAAGAAAATAAACTATGGAGAACTGCACGTTGAGCAGTTCTTTTCAAGTGTAAGTTCTATTTTTACTAAGAAATGTGTTCATTATGGTTAAATTGTACTTTAATATTTTTGCAAAGCTATTTTGTTAATCGCTTGTTTGCAATTCCAACAATGTACTCTGGATAAGTCTGCCCATTGTGAACTCCCATAGATTCAAAATCTAGCTCCTTATAACTGTATATTACACATCAAATATGTTCTGACTGGCTGTGATTGTGCTGTCTGGACACATTTCTTGTTGTTGATACTGATAATGAAGACAGAAACATACATGATGGTGGGTAGGAAACAACAGAGCCTTGTATGGGACTATTTCGAGTTTAATTATGAAACTGGAAACAGTAAATGCATTGTCACGTCCAATCATACGATTTGTGATGTTGAAATTAAGGAAAAGATCCCACAAACCTGAAAGTGCATTTGCAAATTAACCAGGGCTGGAGCAACAGGTGCGATTGCACCCGGGCCCAGGTTTAAGGGGGGCCCGCTGCAATCAGCTTGGAAATTAATTGAATTTTTGCTGAACATTATTTGTTTCGCGCTGTCCATCGTACAGATGTTGCAGAGTCAGTGGCAGAACCTCGCATGATCGACCCGCACAGATGGGCACTCCGCCTCTATCATTTCTATCAGTTTGCTGACATGCTTCCGTGCTAAATTCTGTTACCGTTCACTCCTCTCTTACAAACTCTTATTGAGTAACACTATTGCTCCCTTTGCTATACTTCCCTGTTAATCGGCCCATCTCACTTATGCTGATCACAATATATAATGTAACAAAATACTACAATTTACTTAATAAAAGGCCTAATAATAATAATTTGTTAATTGATCTTTATACAGTATGTTAAATAACCCTACGGTTAAATAAAGCTTTATTAATAATACAATAATACTTATACAGAACATTAACCACTTTTATTCTTGATCATATCTTTGACTAAACTGTTTCTTTTTCCATTGTTTTATTCAATTGGCATGAGGGAGTTGATAACAGTTTTGTATAATAAGCTCCTCATTCCAAATCTGGAGAAATGCTGTCATCTCCTCCTCTGTGTCATCGCATTATATTAGTTTTGTATGTTAACTTAATAGCCAAAATATTTGAATATACGTGAATGAGAAAAAATCTCGAAATGTGTTTTAGTCACAAAGCACGTTATAAAGTGTAGAGATCAGACATTATGTCAATATTTAAACACCTCATTACTCAGACTGAAATAATTGTATAAGTATTTGACTTAAAAGAATGACACAATAATTTTATAAGGTTAGAAAAAAAGTAAAGGAAAATATTTGCAGGGGGCAAATGTTGCCTCTTAATAGAAAAGTTAATTTCTGACCCTGGCTGCAATGCAAATGCAATTTTAATATTTATGTTTGTGAGAGACTAAAGAGACAAAAGAGTAAAGTCCTGTCAAAATATATGTGAGAAGAGTGACGTTAAGTCTGTGATGGGGGTAGTGGAAGGCCTTTTTGTGTGTATTGCACCCGGGCCCACGTTTAGCTTGCGGCCCTGAAATCAGCCATCATAAGGAGTACAAATTATTCATGGCTAAAGATGCAGAAAGAGTACCATAGATAATGAAAAAGCCTATAGTAGCTCTCAACTTGGGAAACAGCAGACTCTGACCTCGTGTTTCCAAAGATCTGAGGTTTGGGCAACAAGTTCATATGAATATAAGAAACATGAAAATGCACTTTTTGTTAAATTTGTTAAAGACTGGTATGTCCACTAGACTGTGTGATTCAGCAGCGTTCCAAACTTGTAATGCTGCTCTTGACCCTCTAAGTTTATCACTCCAAGCACTGCAAAAATGTGTTCCATGATTACGCTTAAAATGCAAATGGCAACTCAGCGTGTAAATCTTTCCGGGTTTAAGGTAACAAAATTGCGTTCCGACTGAAATCCATACGGGATGCCGTTTGAATCTTCTTTTAGTACCTCACACCCAAACTGCTGACACCTTTCATGCAAGTTGTGTGAGATATAGGCAGTAATTTTACACGGATGCCACACTTGACAGAAGTGGCCGGGGAAAAATCAGTGATAATCACATTGTCTGTCAATGACAATCGCTCACGTTTTCTGTCAGAAGCTGTAGAATTTTTTCAAACATATAGTATTCGATTGCATGATAATTGTTTCTCACCATTGTGATTACATAACACCAGTGAACACACCTATTCATTACATACTGTAACATTGTATTGATATGTCATTGCTCTTTCTGGAAGAGAGACTTAATGAAGGTGAAAAAAACGCAGCACTTTTAGTACAAAAGTACAGTACAGTACAGGATTCTTTAAAACGCTTAATGTGATTTTCTTACATTTCCTTTCTGATAAACACTATTTACTGACAAAACAACAACACTGTAATCCAAAAATGAATACACTTTTTTCATGTGTTTTTTCTACCATGTACTAAGACAGTGGCCCTGGAAGGCCAAATTGTTTTTTCTAGTGATAGGCCCTATATACTATTTTTGACACATTAGTCATATATTGTCCACAAACTGATGACCCCCATTTTAAACTAAAAGCTGGTTTGTTGAGCTTTAAAAACAGAAAAAGCTTAAACTTAATTATAGGGAAGAAAACGCTTGACAGAAAAATATAGTCTTTCTCCACTGATTGCTGCTTTTTTATTTTGGCAAAAAATAGTGTTTGTTAAAAGTTTGGGGCCTGGGTAGCTCAGCAAGTATTGACGCTGGCTACCACCCCTGGAGTCACAAGTTCTAATACAGGGCGTGCTGAGTGACTCCAGCCAGGTCTCCTAAGCAACCAAATTGGCCCGGTTGCTAGGCAGGGTAGAGTCATATGGGGTAACCTCCTCGTGGTTGCGATTAGTGGTTCTCGCTCTCAATGGGGCGTGTGGTAAGTTGTGCGTGGATCGTGGAGAGTAGCATGGGCCTCCACATGCTGTGAGTCTCTGCGGTGTCATGCAGAGCGAGTCACGTGATAAGATGATTGGATTGACTGTCTCAGAAGCAGAGGCAACTGAGACTTGTCCTCTGCCACCCAGATTGAGGTGAGTAACCGCGCCACCACGAGGACCTACTAAGTAGTGGAAATTGGGCATTCCAAATTTGGGAGAAAAAGGGGATAAAAAAAGAAGTGAAGATTGATATAAATTTGGTTTGTCCCGGTCGTTGTATTAAAGCGGTTTTAAATTTATGCATAGCCTATTAGGGGCCGTTCAGACCGAACATGGTTTTGCGTCCATCTGTGCTGTTTTTCAGTTGTTTTCCTATGTAAACAAGCTCTAGGTGGACCTCTTAAACCGTTGTGCAGCGTCTCACGTAGGAGCCCTGCTGAAAAAAAAAGTCCTGTATTTAGAGCTGGAATGTCCCATATTTGGCTGGAAGAAAGTTGCAACCCTAGTGAGAATCCCTAGTGAGTTAATCTAGCAAGCTAGTGGGTTTATGGGTTAATGGAGTGTATGAGGTATGGTCAGACAATAAAGCAACTTAAAGGGATAGTTCACTCAAAAAGGAAAATTCTCTCATCATTTACTCACCCTCATGCCGTCCCGGATATGACTTTCTTTCTTCAGCAGAACACAAATGAAGAGTTTGTTGAAGAATATGTCAGCTCTGTAGGTCCTTACAATGCAAATGAATTGTGATCATACATTTGTAGCTCCAAAAATCAAAATAAAGGAAACATAAAAGTAATCCATATGACTCCAGTGGTTAAATCTATATATTCAGAAGCAATATGATAGGTGTGGGTGAGAAACAGATCGAAATTTAAGTCCTTTTTTTACTCTAAATCTCCCTTTTCACTTGAAGCACCTACAGAGCTGAAATGTTCTTCTAAAAATCATTGTTTGTGTTCTGCTGAAGGAAGAAAGCCATACATATTTGGGATGATTTGAGGGTGAGTAAATAATGAGACAATTTTCATTTTTAGGTGAACAACCCCTTTAAATCAACAATAGCAAGGGACCACAGTGAGAAGGGCTGCAAGAAAAGGGCAAAAACAGATGGCATGTTTTCTGCTGAAAAAGAGCAGTTTGATAGAAAAGCAAAGGAAGCAATCATGGGGCGAGTTAAGCTGTTAAGCTATGTTAAACTATGTCTTTATCAGTCAAGAGAAAGTTGATTATGAGAATGACCGTATGTGAGCTTTTAGACTTGCCAAAGCAAAACTGCCATTTACCGCAGGCGATATTCTCAAGTAAATTGCGAGTAAAATTTATAACACACTTTCAGTTCACACTTCTGTTCTGGTAATATTGCTACATTTTTTATGTGTCCATGTTAAAAATGTATTCTGTTCATACGTGCATGTGTTTCTGCAACAGCTAAAATGTTAAAGTAATCAGTAAAGGGATTATTTTTTACATAAAGTACTGAGTAGTTTTATCTGATTGCAATTTTATAGAAGTAACCAGTATTCTATGGTGGATAACCTTATTGAGAAACTTACCCATCAATGGAAATAAAATTGATTTTTTCAGGTGATCTGAACACAATCGCTCCTCTGATCTCCAACTTCTTCCTTTGTTCTTACGGTCTCATCAACTTCAGCTGCTTTCACGCATCTGTCGTCCAATCCCCTGGTGAGAACTGCATTATCACAAATGACTTCACATTCAGATTTCAAATTAAGCTTTACAATGTGTAAACAGAAAATTAGACTACAAACTATAATGTACATTTGAATATAGGATAAACTATACATGGGTTACTTGTACTGTACTCTCTGTAAATAATTTTTTATTTTTTTTTAATTTTTTTTTTTTTTGCTTGTGTTGTAATTTAAGGAAGCCAGTCTTTTAGAAATATACTCTGGTCATGCACTTTCTAAATTATAAATTGATTATTTACATAATGGTACGAAAATGAACAGTAAAGAAATAAAAACTCATTGCTCAGTGAGGGATTGAGAATTAGCTTACAGAAGGATGCCAACTAATTATGACATTTTTTACCTTATCTTAACTTTATCAAAGCTTAACAGGAAGGACTGTTTAGGAATGGGACAAACTAACACAAAACACCATAGAATTAATAAAATCCATTGGTAATACTTACTGATGTTTGTGTTGTTGTTTTCCCACCAAAATGTTGTCACTTCCTGGAGGAAGATGTCATTAAGGAACTGGGTTTTAATAAAAAAAAAAAATAATAATAATAAAACATAAAAAAAGACTAACAGGAAGAGAGGAAGTGGCGTGAAACATTTGCCTTTGTGATCGTTTGTTTTGTTTCAAAATAATTAGATTCAAACAGTTATTAACACTTCAAATCTTAAGTCTATGGATTTTTAAGAAAAATAAGTTCAATGAACTTAAATATTTGAGTTTTGAGTCCAAAACTTGACATTTCAAGTAATACTTAAGACAACTTGAATTTAACAGTAATGACAACTTTAGGGTTTACAGTGTAATGCATGAGGATTTCCATATGATTGCCGATACAGCCAGGGGTTGCGTTAACTGAAAATTCTTTGTCATTTACCAATTTTTTTGATACATTGACGGATAATTCCAAATCCTGTCTGTCATTTTGACAGATTCAAATATATATATATATATATATATATATATATATATATATATATATATATATATATATATATTATTTGGAATTATCTGAAGCAATGCATGCTTATTCATTACGTGCATAATAAACATGGGAGTGGATTTACTGTACGGAGAATGGAGACTTCGGTGAGCAAGCGGTAAGCCAGGAGTGGGAGAAATACGAGTTAACTGCTGTATCACTTCACATCGCCTAAAATACGTCTGTCATCACTCACAGTCATGTGAACCAGTGTCAAAAGGGAATCTGCGTGAGAAAGACCCAGCGTGTTTGCGATAGAGACTAAAGGCAGCCTGAGAAAATAATAGTTTTGAGATTTTAAACTTCAGCAAATTAAATTGAAGCATTCAATTTGGTTTGTATCTGTATGTATAGTTATAACAATGCACTGGCAATGAACACTTGCCAATAAAGATTGATATGAATTGAATCTGCCCATTTGATCCTAAAATTAATAAATAATATGTCCACTGGAAAATGCTGGAAGATTTTGCCAAATATTAGCATCTCCACTGATTTTATGGCATGTATAATTTACTTGTATCAAAGATTTAAACTTGTAAAAAATGTGTTTAATGTAACTATCTGCATAAAAACTGCAAAATTTAACTTGCAAAAAAAAAAAAAAAAAAAAAAAAAAGATGATTTTTGCAAGTTCTTTGAGACAAAGTATAAAGCAAATATATTTATGATCATATTTTAATGTTTGTTTTAATGTACCATGTGCCATGATTAATCACAGAAAACTGTGCGATTAATTAGTTTTTAAAAAAATTATCGATTCAAAGCCCTAATATTTACAGTGCATTCAGAAAGTATTCAGACCCCTTCATTCTTTTCACATTTTGTTATGTTGCAACCTTATGCTAAAATGCTTTAAATAATTTTTCTTACATCAATCTACACTCTATACTCCATAATGACAAAGCAAAAACCAGATTTTTTATAACTTTGCAAATTTATTAAAAATTAAAAAAATGAAATATTATATTGAAGTATTCAGACCCTTAACTCAGTACTTAGTTGAACCACCTTTGGCAGCCATTACAGCCTCAAGTCTTTTTGGGTATGCTGCGACAAGCTTTGCACACCTGGATTTGTGGATTTTCTGCTATTCTTCTCTGTAGATCCTCTCAAGCTCTGTCAGGTTGGATGGGGACTGTCGGTGGACAGCCATTTTCAGGTCTCTCCAGAGATGTACAATTGGCTTCAAGTCCAGGCTCTGGTTGGGCCACTCAAAGACATTCACAGAGTTGTCCCTAATCCACTCTTGCGTTGTCTTGGTTGTGTGCTTAGGGTCATTGTCCTGTTGAAAGGTGAACCTTTGGCCCTCTCTGAGGTCCTGAGCACTCTGGACCAGGTTTTCATTAAGGATATCTCTTTTTTTTCTGCTTTAAGCTTTCCTTCAACCCTGACCAGTCCCCCTGTTCCTGCCGCTGAAAAATACCCCCACAGCATGATGCTACCACCACCATGCTTCACTGTTGGGATGGTATTGTGCAGGTGATGAGTGGTGCCTGGTTTCCTCCAGACATGACGCTTGGAATTGAGTCCAAACAGTTCAATTTTCATTTCATATAGACCAGAGAATCTTGTTTCTCACAGTCTGAGAGTCCTTTAGGTGCTATTTTATGTGTCTTGCACTGAGGAGAGGTTTCCATCTGGCCACTCCGCCATAAAGCCCAGATCAGTGGAGTGTTGCAGTGATGGTTGTCCTTCTGCAAGTTTCTCCCATCTCCACACGTGATCTCTGGAGCTCAACCAGAGTGACCATCTGGTCACATCTCATACCAAGGCCCTTCTCCCCCAATTGCAAAGTTTGGCCAGGTGGCCAGCTCTAAGAAGTGTCCTGGTTGTTCCAAACTTCTTCCATTTAAGAATTATGGAGGCCACTGTGCTCTTGGGAACCTTCAATGCAGACGAATTATTTTTTTTATTTTTTTTTTTGTAGCCTTCCCCAGATCTGTGCCTCAACACAATCCTGTCTCTGTAGGCAGTTCCTTTGACCTCATGGCTTGGTTTTTGCTCTGATATGCATTATCAGCTGTGAGACCTTATATAGCAGGTATGTGCCTTTCCAAATCATGTCCAATCAATTGAATTTTCCACAGGTGGACTCCAATATAAGTGTAGAAACATCTCAAAGATGATCCAGAGAAATGGGGTGCACCGGAGCTAAATTTCAAGTGTCATAGCAAAGGGTCTGAATACTTATGTCAATGTTGTATTTCAGTTTTTTCTTTTTAATAAATTTGCAGTTATCAAAAATCTGGTTTCTGCTTCGTCATTATGGGGTATGGAGTGTAGATTGATGTGAAAAAAATAATCATTTTAAGCATTTTAGCATAAGGCTGCAACATAGCAAAATGTGAAAAACATTAAGGGGTCTGAATACTTTCTGAATGCACTGTATATATACAGTATCTACTATATATATATATATATATATATATATATATATATATATGTATGTATGTATGTATTGTAATCTGGCAATGGTTTTAGCAGATAGTCCAATGAAGAGGAAGTTACAATGGTCAAAATGTCATGTTATGAAAGCATGAACTATTGATTCTGCATCGTTTGGACTAAGAACCAATTACCAATTTAAACCATATTCTCATGAAAACATGTTTTGTTTAAAACATTTTAATTAGCAAAAGGAAAAATGAAGAAACACCCAGTGATTTCGTAATAAAATGAAGGTTCCGTATCTGTCACTCACTCGATGTTGTGTCGATATAGTGACACTAGGGGTCACTCTTGGGAGCCCGAGACACCTCTGGTCTTTGATAAAAGGCCAATGAAAATTGGCAAGTGGTATTTTCATGCCACTCCCCCGGACATACAGGTATAAAAGGAGCTGATTCAGATTTTCTCTTCGGAGCCGAACGGTCGATGTTTACTGAGCTGACTGTTCATTCACCTCTGCTGGATCTGATGGCCCATTTCAGTGGCTTCTCCCTCCTCTGCACTGGTGCACTGCAGAGAATGGCCCTGGGCACTTCGGCAGAAAAAAGAGAGTATATTTTCCTAAAAGAGTATATTTCTCTAAAAGATCGGCACACACGGAGCGTCTTTTTAAAGACGCATCTTTTTAAAGATGCCTTTCCGTTTGTGTGTTATTCCTGGATGCGGTCGTTACCTCTCAACTTCAGATGGTCACGATCTCTGTCTTTCGTGTCTGGGCACGACCCACGTGGAGACAGCGTTCGTGGATGGTTCATGTACTCACTGCGAGAACATGACCATGGCAACATTGCGGTCACGGCTTGCTTTTGTAAGAAAAAAGCAAGACCTCCCATTCCCCAGTACGCTCATCTGCCCCGATCAGGCTTCCGGATGAGTCCACCAGCTCGTCTCACGGCGAATTCGACCTCTTGTTGATGAGCTCTCGAGCGCAGCATCAGAGAGCAGGCTTGTCCAGTCGGACGCAGAAGCCTCAGCTGGGCTCCACCCTTCGGGGATGACTGCCCAGTCACAGGCTGATGCGGAAATGACGGACATGCTTTCCCGGGCGGCCATGAGTGTCGGGCTAGAGTGGAACCCTCCACTCTTCCCCGAACCCTCGTGGCTTGATGATTGGTTCTTGAGCTCGCAGCACCGCTCAAAGCAGCCATGCCCCGCTCCAGTGCCTTTCTTCCCGGAAGTGCATGAGGAGCTGACAAAATCGTGGGAGGCACCTTTTACTGCCCAGTCCCGATTTCTCAGTTCCTCTGCCCTCACTACCCTCGATGGCGGGGCGGCCAGGGGCTATTTGGTGATTCCCCAGGTGGATAAGGTGCTCACTGTGCACCTTTGCCCGCAGAGCGCCGCCACCTGGCGCGGACGCCCAAAGCTCCCGTCCAAGCCCTGTAGGTTCACGTTGTCCCTGACGGCCAAAGCCTACAGTGCTGCTGGACAAGCCGCCTCTGCCCTGCACGCCATGGCTCTCCTGCAGGTCCACCAAGCCAAACTGGACAAGGGTAGTTCCGCCCCAGATCTGATGCAGGAACTGCTCTCGGCGACCGACCTTGCTCTCCGGGCGACGAAGGTCACGGCGCGGTCTCTCGGGTGGGCGATGTCCACATTAGTGGTCCAGGAGCGCCACTTTTGGCTCAACTTGGTCGAGATGGGTGAGGCCGACAAGACAAGGTTCCTTGCTGCCCCTATCTCCTAGGCTGGCCTATTCGGTGACACTGTCGAGGACTTTACCCAGCAGCTCTCGACGGTGAAGCAGCAGATGGAGGCTATCCGGCATATCCTGCCCCGGCGCGGCTGAAGATCCCGCACCCCGCCTGCTCGTTGCCAAGGGCATACCCCTACGGTGACTTTGGTCCCCCTCGCGTGGAGCTTGGATGCGTGGATGTGTGGCTTGCGCTTTCCAATCCGTCGCGATGGCTGATCCGGACCATCTGACTCGGCTACACGATTCAGTTCGCTAGTCGTCCGTCCAGGTTCAGCGGTATCCACTTCACCTTGGTGATGGACGAAAATGCTGCTACCTTGCGCGCGGAGATCGCCAACCTCCTATGGAAGGGTGCGATAGAACCTGTCCCTCTGGCCGAGATGAAGAAGGTGTTTTACAGCCCCTACTTCGTCGTACCGAAAAAAGGTGATGGGTTGCAGCCAATCTTGGACCAGCGAGTATTTAACCAGGCTTTACACAGACTCCTGTTCAAGACGCTGACGCAAAAACGCATTCTGGCAAGCGTCCAGCATCAAGATTGGTTCGTGGCAGTAGACCTGAAGGACGCGTACTTTCACGTCTCGATTCTACCTCGACACAGACCCTTCCTGCGGTTTGCATTCAAGGGTGGGGCGTATCAGTACAAGGTCCTCCCTTTCAGTCTGTCCTTGTCCCCTCGCGTCTTCACAAAGGTCACAGAGGCAGCTCTTGCCCCATTAAGGGAGGTGGGCATTCACTTTCTCAATCTTGACGATTGGCTAATCCTGGCTCACTCTCAGGACATGTTGTGTGCACACAGGGACTTGGTGCTCTCGCACCTCAGCCAATTAGGGCTTCGGGTCAACTGGGAAAAGTGCAAGCTCCTCCCAGTTCAGAGCATCTCTTTTCTCAGTTTGGAGTTGGACTCAGTCTCATTGACACCGCGCCTCACGAACGAGCGGTGCTGGCCTGTTTGAAGGCATTCAAACAGAAAACATCGGTTCCACTGAAACTCTTTCAGAGGCTCCTGGGGCATATGGTATCCTCAGCAGTGGCCACCCCGCTCGGGTTGATGCATATGAGACCGCTTCAGCACTGGTTTCAGACTCGAGTCCCGAGATGGGCATGGCGCCGCGGGACACATCGCATGGTCATCACGCTGGTCTGTCACTGCCTCTTCAGCCCTTGGACCAACCTCATGTTTCTACGGGCAGGCGTTCCCCTAGAGCAGGTCTCCAGGCACGTCGTGGTCACGACAGACGCCTCCAAAACAGGCTTGGCCGCTGTTTGCAACAGGCATGCAGCCGCCAGCTTATGGACGGGCCCGTGGCTGCGTTGGCACATCAACTGCCTCGAGTTGCTGGCAATTCTGCTCGCCCTGTGGAGGTTCCGGCCATTGATCCAGGGCAAGCACGTGTTAGTTCGGACAGACAACACGGCAACGGTAGCATATGTCAACCGCCAAGGCGGTCTGCGCTCTCGTAGTATGTCACAACTCGCCCGCTGTCTCCTCCTCTGTCAACAGCACCTCAAGTCGCTGCGAGCCACTCACATCCCGGGCGACCTCAACACTGCAGCTGACGTGCTGTCATGGCAGGTTACCCTCAGGGGAGAGTGGAGACTCCACCCTCAGGTGGTCCAACTGATCTGGAGTCAATTCGGACAGGCACAGGTAGACTTGTTTGCCTCCCAGGAATCCTCCCACTGCCTGCTGTGGTACGCCCTGACCGAGGCACCTCTCGGTATAGATGCGCTGGCACACAGCTGGCCCCCTGGTCTGTGCCAATATACGTTTCACCCAGTGACTCAGTGCAAGGTCAGGGAGGACGAAGAGCAGGTCATCCTGGTAGCACCCTACTGGCCCACCCAGACGTGGTTCTCAGACCTCACGCTCCTCGCGACAACCCCCCCCCCCCCCCGGCGAATTCCCCTGAGGAAGGACCTTCTTTCTCAGGGACAGGGCACCATCTGGCACCCACGACCAGACCTCTGGAATCTCCATGTCTGACCCCTGGACGGGACATGGAAGGTAGTAGACATGATCACTCAGGCTAGCGCCCCCTCTACGAGGCGCCTGTATGCCTTTAAGTGGTGTCTGGTCGCTAAGTGGTGTTCTTCCCGACGCGAAGACCCCCAGAGATGCGCAATTGGATCAGCGCTTTCCTTCCTGCAAGAGAGGTTGGAAGGGCAGCTGTCCCCCTCCACCTTGAAGGTGCCGCTATAGCAGCACACCACGACACAGTGGACGGTAAGTCCTTAGAGAAGCACGACCTGATCATCAGGTTCCTGAGAGGCGCCAGGAGGCTGAACCCCTCCAGACTGTGCCTTGTTCCCTCATGGGACCTCTCTGTAGTTCTTCAGGGTCTACAGAGAGCCTCCTTTGAGCCTTTGCAGTCAGCTGAGCTTAAGGCACTCTCCTTGAAGACTGCCCTCCTGACTGCGCTCACCTCCATCAAGTGGGTAGGAGACCTGCAAGTGTTCACTGTCAGCGAAACTCTCTACTCTCAGGGCTACTCTCACGTGATCTTGAGACCCCGACCGGGCTATGTGCCCAAGGTTCCCACGACCCCTTTTAGGGACCAGGTGGTGAACCTGCGAGCACTGCCCCAGGAGGAGGCAGACCCAGCCCTGTCGTTGCTGTGTCCGGTGCACGCTTTACGCATCTATTTGGATCGCACGCAGGGCTTTAGGATCTCTGAGCAGCTCTTTGTCTGCTTTGGTGCACAGCAGAATGGAAGCGCTGTCAACAAGCAGAGGATCGCCCCCACTGGCTCATTGATCCCATAGCTATGGCATATCACGCCCAGGATGTGCCATCCCCTGTAGGGCTATGAGCCCATTCTACCAGGGATGTAGCGTTCTCCTAAGCCCTGGCCAGAATTGCCTCTCTAACAGACATCTGCAGAGCAGCGGGCTGGACAACACCCAGCACCTTTGCGAGGTTCTACAGCCTCCGTGTGGAACCGGTTTCGTCCCGGGTAGTGGCACGCAATACAAGCAGATAAGCCCGGGATAGCCAGCCTGGTGTATCGCTTGCACATAGTGCCTTTCACCTCCTCTGAGCTGAAGACATGCGACATTAACTCCCAGTAGTGTTCACAAACTATGTTCCCTGGTTGACTTCCTCCGAGCCCTGTGGCAGTCGAGTTTTCGGAGAGACTCGCTGCCGGCCCAGTGCACATGCTAACTAAAAGCCCTGTTCTGGGGTAGGTGCTCCGCATGTGGCGGTTCCCTGTAGGCAATCCCATGCGATGTATTTCTTCCAATAATTCGTTTCCCTGTTGGCAAACTGCGTCTTCCATGGGCAGAGGCCCCTCTGCCACAGTCTCCATGTTTGTAGTAACTCCTCCCCCGTTGGGTAGGACCTACCATGAGACTTCTCCACATGACATACTTCCGACATAGTTCGGCAAGACCATGTGACGTATTTTCCACTTAAATATCCCCCCTCTTTCTGGGTGAGGTGTGGTCTCTGCCGTGTCCTCCCCTTGGGAGGGACACCCCCGACTAGACCTTGTCGGCCCAGTCGGATATTCCCCCTTTTTTTTAGGGAGTGGAAAAAAAGAAGGGGAAGAAGGGGAAAAGAGGTCACGACTGGGCTAGCCTGTCTCTATCTTTTGGGTAGTCGACTTGTCCCCAAAGGGCTGTTCAACACTCATAACTATGTTTGGGGAGGTTACGTGTTGGCCTGGTGTGCTGGCTACGAGGCACACAGTGGTCTGCCCATCACACACCGCCAGTTCACGCAACACAGTTCAGCCAGTTGCGGTGTTTTGTATAGGGACCCCTAGTGTCACTACATCGACATAACGTTGAGTGAGTGACAGATAGGGAACGTCATGGTTACATGTATAACCTCCGTTCCCTGATGGAGGGAACGAGACATTGTGTCCCTCCTGCCACACCGCTGAACTACCCGCTGAAATGGCCGGACCTTGTCTCGGCTCCTCAGCATAAAACCTGAATGAGTGGTTGCACGCCAGCTCCTTTTATACCCATATGTCCGGGGGAGTGGCATTCAAATACCACTCGCCAATTTTCATTGGTCTTTTGTCAAAGACCAGAGGTGTCTCGGGCTCCCAAGAGTGACCCCTAGTGTCACTACATCGACACAACGTCTCGTTCCCTCCATCAGGGAACGGAGGTTACACAAGTAACCATGACGTTTTTCATTTTAGAAGTTAGTGCATAGTAGCAGCCAGCAGTGTTTCCGCTACTGAATCTCGAGTGCCAGATTGTTAGATTGCGGCATGAATTTAATGTGATGAGATAAAAGAGCACTAATAACATCAAAATCAACAAGGTTTTTAATGAAAATGCTGTTTTTGTGAAAATGCTTTTATTTTTTCTAATTTAAAGTTTTTATTTTCATCACAAATTATATTATCAGCATAACAGTTTAAGTGAAACCACAAGAATTGGAGAATATTTGGTATGTCGCCCTTTTGCTTTAATGACAAAATCCATTCGAGCTGGCATAAACTCCACAAGTTTGTGAAAAACCCAACAATCAATGTTATCTGAGCATGATTTGAAAGTTTTATAGAGCATTTTTGTGTGCTTAAATTTTCAGGATTAAATAGAATTTTGAGACCCAGATTTTCAATGTAGACCTTTGAATATCATTTAAGTATATTTCTATCATGTGCAGTCTCTACACAGTAGGAATATACTTATATTTTTAAATATATATACATACAGTACAACTACAGACTGTCTCTTGGATTTGGTCAATCATCTCTGATGTTGTGGAATAATGGAGTTCTCTCCTCTTGCAGGCTGGAGGCCGTTATATCGTTACTTCACTCCCTGGACGTCTCTGTTTGGATCATTTCTGTCTTTTCTGCTCATGTTTCTGTTCACATGGTGGGCCGCTCTTGTGACTTTCACGATTGTCCTCTGCCTCTTAGGATACGTTTCTTATAATAAACCTAGTAAGTTCTCTCAACCTCAGTGACCATCTGCATTCTTCTAAATGATCATAATATGATGCTTTTTATGACCTACATTTGTTGACCTGCATGATGATTATCAGACATAGCCATCCAATTAAAGGGGTCAAATATTTTTTTTTCCCCTTGTGGTCCACTTATAATGTTAGCCAAGGTTTCTTGCACCAAACATTAAAATTTAGTTTTTTATTATCATTTTCCTCTCACACTGACCATTTGAATTAAATGGCCCGTTCTTTTCTACTGTAAGATATAATGACACTAAAGGCACCCCAAAGTGTATCAAGAATAATAAAAAATAAAAAATAAAAAAAACATTCATAATTTGTGTGTAGAGAAATAATAACAGAATACAATTTTTGAGAAATTGTTGAGAAAAAGTGGTACAAGGGGTTCACACTTGGGGTAAAAGGCCCTGGGTTGTCACTATAGTAAAATAGTGTAGATATAGGGGTAATAGTTATAGGGCAAAATTTGTCAACTTACTTTTGAGGCAGCAAGAATCTTTTTTGAGATACAAATAAAGATAATGCTTATTGTAAGGAATCACTTTAAAAAAAGGTGCACCATTCCCTGTTAATTTTAATCACATTTGGCATTTTATAACATCTCAAGTATTCTATAAACAAATGAATCTCCATTGTGATTGGATGAGTCAATGTGATCTCACTTTGAACATTCTTCATAACAAACCTATTTTCCCTTCACTTAAGAAAAACAATGGGGCGAATTCACTAAACAGTTGCGCCACTTTTGCATGTGATAATTAATCTCAAAAACCTGTCTTATTCACTAACGACCTGCTATGTAGTTTAAGTGGATGCAATCAGCACTAAAATTGCTGTGTGTCTTGAGTATTTAGATTTAGTCATCGTCATTCCTTTTCCTTTCTATGTGAATTAGGCTCATTATAGATTGTGCTTGTCATGGAAATCCTAGATCTGTCCCAGGTACCTCGTAATCAGGGTTGGGAGGGTTACTTTTGAAATGTATTCCACTACAGATTACAGAATACATGCTGTAAAATGTCATTTGTAATGTATTCCATTAGATTACTCAAGGTCAGTAACATATTCTAAATACTTTGGATTACTTCTTCAGCACCGGTAGATTTTGTTCACTTGTTTTGACTTTAAAAACTCTGCCAGTAAAGTAAGACAAAATACACGTTAAAAATACATTCTCTGAAAAACCTAAATATCTTATGCAGTGTTGTTTATAAAACAAGATAAATCAAATTGATCTTGTTTTAAGGATTTTTAGATATTTTTACAGGAAAACAATAAAACAATTATCATCAAGAATAAGATTTTTGCCCTATCTATGTCTTACTAGAAAAAAATAAATTATGATCCAACGTGAATTTTCTTGATAAAAAAAATATGATTGTGCCAGGTAACGTGCATGTAAAATGGCTAGAAATAGCATTTTAGCTTAGCGTAAAGCTGACAATTTACACAAGGTTTATTCCTGTTTCTTCTGTTCCAAACTTACTTCTCTGTCTGCTCGTATGAATGTAACACATCATAAGAAAGTGTTTCACTGCTGTTTAAATGCACTTTGGATCGCATCATTTATATGTATAAATGTTTTCCATCTGAAAGGACTAAATATTAAATTAAACAAATGACAATAAAATGCAAAGTAATCTCTTCAGTAATCAAAATACGTTTTGAATGTAACTGTATTCTAATGACCAGTTATTTAAATGGTAACTGTAGTGGAATACAGTTACTTATATTTTGTATTTTAAATACGTAATCCCGCTACATGTATTCCGTTACTCCCCAACCCTGCTCATAATATGTACTCGAACTGGAAGGTTACCTCTTACCTGGACTCGAACCAGGAGATTACAACTCGGACTCTAACTGAGAGGTTGGCCTTGGATAACTGGCTCGGACTCGAATCGAGATCCTGTATTATCCTTCCAGAACAACAATATACTCACTTTATGTTGTTCTAATATGAGAATCTTGTATATTCTGCTCTTTATGCTACGCAGCGATAACTCAGACAAGACTCCAGTTTCCCCATTTCCTTCATCTATTTTCTTAGGCCAGAGAGATCTCTTTGAACACAGTAGAGACTCTACCAAACAAAATAATTAATAAGCTTATATACATTATTGCAAATGTAACTCCCATAATACTTGTTTACTTCATTCTGATTGGTTTAAATCATACTGCTAAGCAAAGAGTCCCTGTCTGAAATAGACACACATTAAAATGTCAGTGTACCAAAAATCAATTTCAAGCCAGTCCTAGCTGGTCTTACATCCTTAATTCACAGTTATATTTAATTTTCCAGACATTAAACTCTGTGGATCTGCGAAAAAAGTTCAAAAAATGCTCAAGTCCCTGTATACATAAGTCAGGCATTTGAAAGCTTAGAATCTGAACTTTTCAGAAATAACCACATCTGCATTTATGTTACTTAAAATTACAAAATGCCTTAAAACATCCGTGTCACAAATAAGCGCCACCTAGCGGTTATGTGGTAGAAATATGAATATGAATATAAAAGTCTTTAAATAGCACTTAAATAGACAAATCATATATCAAATTAAAGCTGTTTAAAGCTGTGTACAGTTTACTAATGCCACAGTTTAAAAGATTTTAAGTGAAATATGACATTTAAAAGACATCAAATACAAACGTCTATTTTATGCACAGATAACAGCTGCTGTAAGCCCCCCCAAAAAAACTTTAAATCTGATTTTACTTTAGGAAGTTCTCTAAACAATGAGCCATTGTTTACTTGTCTGTGAGCTTCCTTGTGTCAATAATCCAATGTTATATCTTAGATGTAACAAAATATGCAGTGCCGCAGGAAAAGCATGCTAAACAAATCATCAGAAATATACTGTATGTTATCGACTATTAATGATAAAACATAAAACAAAACTTTTAATGATAAAATAACCTTAACATCACCGCAAAGGGGATCATCAGCTTTCTAATGACACTTAGTTTGAGCTTCTAGTCCTCTCAGAGGCTGAGATATTCGATGAAACAATGGGGATGTTGCAAGAACTGAAAATTAGACTGAATATCTATGGATGAACACACCTGTGAGGGCTAAAATACATTATAGTGCCACCTACTTTTCAGATCGGCATTTTCTAAAGAAAGGTTCTAGTACTTCCTGCCATCTAGTGGAATAAAATAAGACTATTTGGAGGGAGATGGGGTGAACAGAAACAAAATTACATGCTTACAAATTTAGGATAACAACCATTTTTTTTTATTATTATTCTATTCATCATAAGATTGTAAACATATACAATATTATTTATGAATAATTGGAGTCTTTTTTTGGGGTCTGAAAAAAATTAAACACATTTTTGGCAGTAAGTCGACAGTATATGTAAATGGTGAACCTTTAAATTTGAGTGTGAAAAATTGCTGGCGGCAGAGTTTAAGAGGTTAATCACAGAAAGAGCCTGTTCTCTTAATAATTCCATTATATACCATGCTTAGCCTAAAAATTTCCAAGACATGCTTCATTCACAAAAATTACTGAGCGAGGAAAACTTGCCTGGATGAATGCAGGCAGTAAAAATTACTTAAGATGTTTGTGTACATTTTTTTTATCGATTATGTCAGCAGTAATTAATCAGATTATGACCCATTGATGGAGAAGAGGGTATAACTTGGCATATATCCAGATGCACAATGTTGTCAAGTGCTCTTTTGACACGTTAAAGAGATGATTCAGGTGTCTGGATGACAGTAGTCAGTGATGCTGTTCAGTCCTGCCAAAATGTAGAAAATGGAGGTTTGCTGCATCCTCCGCTATTCAGTGCTCAGAATCAGCCCGCAAACTTGGAATTGCTTGTGCAAACTAAATCAGGCACTAAACCAGCGCAGACAGCTTGTGGAAATAACTGCCGCTTTTACAGGGCGCAAATCATTCTTGGTGAATTTCCCGCAATGTGTTCTATGTGGGCCTTTAGCCATCATGTGTTAATCTAGTGAGCATCATATGTTAATCTGTTCATCACAGTGGTGTCACAAACACAAAGATTTGTTTAAATAAATGGTCATTTTGGAGAAAGTTTTGATCTTTGAAATTTATAGCATGTACATAATACATTAAACACTTTTTTTTTTTTTTTTTTTTGTAAACACATTTACAGTTTTGCATTCAGCAGGCTTATCCAAATCAACTCCAAGCATTCAGGATATACATTACATCAGTATGTGCATTACTGGGGAATTGAACCCATGACTTTGGCATTGCCAGCACCATGCTCTATTAGTGGGGCTACAGAGCTGAAGAAATTTAACCTAAAGAAAATTGGTTCTAAAATAAACAAATCTCTAGTATTCATAACCATGTTATTTGAATGTCCTGATCGTGTTGTCTGTTTGTCAACTCGTGTTTTCTAGAGGTGAACTGGGGTTCGTCTTACCAGGCGGGTGTCTACAATATGGCTCTGTCCTTCTCAATGTTTCTGTCAGGGATAGAAGACCATGTCAAGAACTACAGGTGAGAATGTAGAGTTAAAAGGAAGCCAAACTGCCTGCTACAGATTGCAATACACAAGCTGTTATATAAACTCATATAAATATAACATATAAACTCTCTTCTAGGCCTCAGTGTCTGGTTTTGACCGGTCCACCAAATGTACGCCCAGCCCTGGTGGACTTTGCGGGCACTCTCACTAAGAACATCAGTCTGATGATCTGTGGAAACATTATCATGGTAAGAACTGTACACTGAGCAGAACTGGAGCTCTAATGAAGCTTTTTCAATTAAGTATGTTTACTTGCACAATCTTACAACAATTATACTAAAAGCCAACAAAGTTTAAGACCATGTATAAACCCTTTAAAGTCCAAATCAAAACTGACCCTATTTGCTTTCTTAATACACAGTCCTGGTCTACTGTGATCGATTCATCACTGCATGTTATTCCAAATGAAAATTATTTTTTTTGTATCATTCTTCAAAACTTGCTCTGACTTTTTTTCCCGGCACATCGACAAATCCCACCCCATCAACCAATTGTCATATTGACTTTTCATGATCCAATTAATTCCCCAGATAAAGACCTGCCTATATTTCTTTGCATTGATTACTCTATTTTACTTGTAATATGTCACATTACAGAAGTGTGTGCCAGATTTTATGGGACAGGTCATAAATTATTTAAGGAAAAATTTTTGCTCATTACCATGAGTTCTTAATGGAATACTGTTGGCTTATTCAGTGAACAATAGTCTTTTGTTGTGCATGTAAACACATTAATTATTTATTTAAAAACTATACCTCCCATCTCCCAACCTCTCTCCATCACTCTCTGGTGCTTTCAGGAGGATGAGAAGTCAACCTTGCCCACTCACAGTTCAGATATGATGGTAGATTGGCTGAATAAAAGGAAAGTTCGCGCTTTCTATACAACATTTACTGCTGAAAGTCTGAAAGAGGGTGCGCACCATCTTATGCAGGTAACAGTATCACTATCCATGCTTCCCTACTGTAAAGACCAGCATACTGTATGTTGTGATTTCCAGTATGGGATGCTGTGTCTCTGCTTGGCATCATAACTAGCTTTGCCAGCAAGGGTTCCTTGTTCTCCTAGCTTAGTTGAACCTTCAAAAACAACAGAGGTTGACCACTCTTACCAGATAAGTTTTGCTTGTGAAAATCACAGCTATGCTGGTCCACCAGCTAGACCAGGACCAAACCAATACTTAGTAGCATGAACAGCAATCTTTTTCTACTCCCCATTACTTACAGCACAAATCCTCGCTCTTTTCATCATTTTTCTTTCTAGGCGTCTGGTCTTGGTAAATTGAAGCCAAACACTCTCGTTTTGGGATATAAGACAAACTGGCAGGAATGTAAACCTGAGAGCTTAGAAGACTACGTCCACACAATCTAGTGAGTACAGTTATTTTTTTCCACAAATTTCAGTTCCCTATCTGTCACTCACTCGACGTTGTGTCGATGTAGTGACACTAGGGGTCACTCTTGGGAGCCCCAAACACTTCTGCTTTTTTGAAAAAATAATTTTGCATGCCACTACCCCAGACATACAGGTACAAAAGGAGCTGGTATGCAACCACTCATTCAGATTTTCTCTTCGGAGCCGAGTGGTTGTATTCAGTGCACTGAATTAAATTCCCCCCAAAGACGCACCTCAAAACTGCTGGATTTACGGCGCATTTCAGCGGCTTCTCCCCCTCTGCACCCGTGGAGTGCAGAGAACGCCCCTGGGTGCTTCGGCAGAGTGAAAATAAGAGAGTATATTCTAAAAGAGCGAATATATTCTAATTTTCATTCACAAAAAGAGCGGCACACACACGGAACGACTTTTTAAAGATGCCTTTCCCTTTTGTGTGTTATTCCTGGTTGCGGTCGTTATCTCTCCGCTTCTGACGGCCACGATCACTGTCTTACGTGTCTGGGCGCTGCCCACGTGGAGACATCATTCGTGGATGCGAGAACATGACCATGGCAACACTGCGGCTCCCCGCACTGGTCCTTCTACCTACGTGTTTGAGGCCACATCGGTTAGAACTGGGGGCGATTTGGAGACATAAATGGGACCACCTCCGCCGGGTGTCCCCCCACGGACCTCCCATTCCCCAGCACGCTCGCTTGCCCTGATCGGGCTCTCGCAGGAGACCACCGGCTCGTCTCAATGTGAGTTTGACTTCTCGTTCGGAGTTCGGGAAGACGATGAGTTATCGAGCGCAGCATCGGAGAGCGGGCTCGTCCAGTCTGATGCAGAGGCTTCGGCTGGGCTTCCTCATTCAGGAATGGTCGGTCAGTCTCATACCGACGCGGAAATGACAGACATGCTTTCTCGGGCGGCCACGAGCTTTGGGCTAGAGTGGAACCCTCCACTCTCCCCTGAACCCTCGTGGCTCGACGATTGGTTCCTAGGCTCGGTGCACTGCCCACGGCCACACCCCACCCCCGTTCCTTTCTTCCCGGAAGTGCATGAGGAGCTGACAAGATCGTGGGAGGCACCTTTTACTGCCCGGTCCCGGTCTTTCAGCTCCCCCACTCTCACTACCCTCGATGGTGGAGCGGCCAGGGGGTATTCGGTGATCCCCCAGGTGGATAAGGCGCTCGCGGTGCACTTGTGTCCGCAGAGCGCCGCCACCTGGCGTGGGTGCCCGAAGCTCCGTCCAGGGCCTCTAGGTTTTATATCGTCCCTGATGACTGTGGCCTGCGGTGCCGCTGGACAAGCCGCCTCTGCCCTGCACGCCATGGCTCTCCTGCGAGCTTTACACATCTATTTGGATCGCACGCAGAGCCTTAGAAGCTCCGAGCAGCTCTTTGTCTGCTTTGGTGGACAGCGGAAAGGAAGTGCTGTCTCCAAACAGAGGATCGCCCACTGGGTCATTGACACCATCACGATGGCATATCAGGCTCAAGACATGTCAGCCCCTGCAGGGTTACGAGCCCACTCTACCAGGAGTGTGTCCTGGGCCCTGGCCAGTGGCGCCTCTTTGGCAGACATCTGCAGAGCAGCGGGCTGGGCAACACCCAACACCTTTGCGTGGTCCTACAATCTCCGGGTTGAGCCAGTCTCGTCCCGTGTATTGGCAGGCACGAGCAGGTTAGTTCCGGGACAGCTGGCCAGATGTACCACTTGCGCATAGTGCCTTTCCCCTCCCTTGAGGTGAAGACGTGCGCTCTTGACTCCTAGTCATGTTCACAGACTGTGATCCCTGGATGACTTTCCTCCTTAGCCCTCTGGCAGTTGAGTTTGCAGAGAAACTCGCTGACCGGCCCAGTATGTGCACTAATGAGCCCCTGTACTGTGGTAGGTGCTGCACATGTGCTGGTTCCCCGAAGGCGACCCCATGTGATATTTTCTGCAAAATCGTTTTCCTGTCGGCAAACTGTGTCTTCCTTGGGCAGAGGCCCCTCTGCCCCCGGTCACCATGCTCTGTAGAAACTCCTCCCCCTTTGGGTAGGACCTTCCATGGGACCTCTCCACATGACATACTTCCGACAAGACTTGGTAAGACCATGTGATATATTTCCACTGAAAATACCCCCCCCTCTTTTTGAGCAGGGTGTGGTCTCCGTGGTGTCTTCCCCTTAGGAGGGACACCCCCCGACGCAGACACTTATGGCTCCCAGTCAGTTAACAAATTCCACTCTTTTTGGGGAGAAAAGAGAGGGAAAAGAGGCCTCAGCTGGGCTAGTCTGTCCCTATAGTTGGGCAGTCGACTTGTTCCTGATGGACCGTTCGACGCTCATAAGAGCGTTGGGGGAGGTTACATGAAGGCCTGGTGTGCTGGCTACGAGGCAGTTCACGTAACACAGTTCAGATAGTTGTGGCGTTTTGTATAGGGACCCCTAGTGTCACTACATCGACACAATGTCGAGTGAGTGACAGATAGGGAACGTCCTGGTTACTTTCGTAACCTCCGTTTCCTGATGGAGGGAATGAGACTCCATCAGGGAACTGTGGCTCTTGCCACAAAGCTGAACTACCCGCCGAAATGGCCGGGACCTAGTCTCGGCTCCTCAGCACAAAAACTGAATGAGTGGTTGCATACCAGCTCATTTTATACCCATATTGTCCGGGGGAGTGGCATGCAAATTCCACCGCCAATTCTCATTGGCCTTTTTTCAAAAAAGCAGAGGTGTTTGGGGCTCCCAAGAGTGACCCCTAGTGTCACTACATCGACACAATGTCTCGTTCCCTCCATTAGGGAACGGAGGTTACGGAAGTAACCAGGACATTTATCTGTATTGCTTTTTTTTACTTCTATTTTTTTTTTCAGCAATGCCTTTGACTCTAACTATGCCATCTCTGTTCTAAGACTGATGGATGGATTAGATGTTACTGATATTTTGCAGAGTTCAGGTTTGTACTTGTGTATTTTATCCAATGTCTAGAAAATTCCGTAATGCTGTTATTTTGATCGTAAGACAAAGTTTGATATGGGTCTTTTATGGCTGAATGGAGCAGCAGGTGGACCGCCATCAATTGTGAATCCAGCATTTGATGCAGAAGAAGTACCACAAACTGAAATAGATGATACTGACCGGAATTCAGGTGACAAACATACACACACACACTCATTGTTTTTTTTTTAAATGTAACATAACGTAACATACCATGGTGCTCCCCTTTTAATTAACGAAGTTGTGTATACTGCAAATTTTTTTATCTTTACATCAGCACCAGGTCAACCAAACAGAATACTCCCATTGTAATAAATGAAGCTGTCTACACTAAGCAATGGAATCTTTATGTTGGCTACTGAAAGTGAACATAGATAGTTTCATTGAATAGAATGGGCTGGTTTTATTTTTGTAATTTTGCATCATATCGGAATGTAGATATAGTGTACTGAACAAGAGATCTTTCTTCAAGTTTGAGTCAGTGTGGTTTCACTATGACAACTGACACACTTATGACCTGACTGCTGACATTTAAACATAGTATATTTATACACATACATTAAACTGTATTTATGTTTTTATTTTTGTTATGTTGTCTCCCCATGCAGACATTTCTGATGATGTCTCAAATGAGCAGGTCAGGTCAGTATTCCAGACGAAACAGGGCAGGAAGACCATAGATGTCTACTGGATCTCTGATGATGGAGGTGAGACACCACTGCTAATATATACTATATTGAGACACCCTGATGAAAAGACCAGCTTAGACCAGCATGAATATCCATGGTACAGAATGGTATATGCTGGTTAATGCTTTTATTGGTGCTGATCTAACTACTGGACATCATGGTCTTTATGGTAAGGATGAGGAGTCAAATGCAGGCACACTGAATAGCAGAAGTTTATTGAAAAAAGGCAACAACAACAACAACAACAAAAGGAAAAGTAATCTAGGACCTGGGTGACATCAGCATTCGGGCTGGCAACAGGGGCAAGCACAGCTGGAAGAGACAGACAGAATCATGGTCAGAACAGGCAGAGGTCAGAGCCAGTGGGCCAGGCAGAGCAAGCAGACTGGAAAGGCAAGGGGGTAGGCAGTTCATAGACAGAAGTGGACAGTTATTGACAGCCAGACAGACCAAGCAAGTAGGACTGAGGTTGGGAACTGGCAGAGCCTGGGTGGACAGACAGTGTGGGAGAGGACTCAATCGAGAGTCCAGGGCAGGCAGGAACAGAAACCAACATGTGCTGGAGAAGACAGAAAGTAGACAGAACCAGACTGAGGTATACTGAGATAGTGGTCAACCAGACAGAGAATTCTGGAGCCAACAGGGAAGCAGATAAAAACAACAACAACAACAACAACAACAGAAAACAGACAGGTAAAGAGCTGAATGCTGCAGGCACAAAGGCAAACAACAATCTGGCACAAGACAGCACACACAAGGGGAAGAATAGCCGCTTTTCCACTATCGGGCCAGTGCAAGCCAGGGCTATCAACTGGCCTGTCTGGCCAATGGCCTTGGACCTCGGACCTTGAGCCACGATACCAATATTGATCTGCATTCCCACCATCGGGCCAATAGCCCCACAGCACCCTCCCTTAATACGCCACCCTGGTGCCAAAGTCACACACCCCGTCCATTTCACAAACATGAAGGAAGCTCAAGCTGATGTATCATGTTATCAAGTTATCTAGAATATTGAGTTTATATCATATGTAAACATTAGCTAGCTAGCAAGATAAGTTAGCGTTGACAACTCACCGACTGTAATTGCCATGGTGTCCCAAGTGGTCTCACACTAACAGCAGGATGATGTCCCAGCGCAATGTCCATGATCTCAAACCACGGAAAGTTCTTTCTTATGGCACCGCTTTTTCCATTGTGTTTTAACAGATTTGTACTGTGCCCGCATTTTTTGAATTTTTGCCTAACCTGTACGGTTGTGCGCTGGATACACAACCTGGCGAGTTCGGCGAAACTCCACCTTTTACAGTGACCCTGCCTCTATCCCTAGTTGGCCTTTTATATTGTAATTGGCCATTGGCCCAGAGAAAGCCCCCAAGGAGACACAATGAAACCCCGGAAGTGACAGAGGGAACTCAACTGACCATGGCACACACTAGCATGCCCTCATTTGGCCCGAAAGTGGAAACGTGGCTAATTAAGACTGGAAAAACAAAGAACAGGTGCTGCTGATCGTGATAATGAGCTATTGCGCTGGCTCAGCTGGCACAATTTCTCCAGAATGGCTGCACAAGCTCTGAATTATGACACAGCTTATTCGTGATTCACCAGACACCACAATGTGACAACAGTGACGTGTGTTTCATGGGCTGAGTTCGCAATGGCATACTACACATACTACTATTTCTGCTATGTCAGTCTATGGCAGAAATAAGAGTAGTATAGTAGTACGCCATTACCAAGGTGTTTATTCTGACACCTCCAAAACCAGATAGAGCCAAATCGGTTTAGATCGGGTTCATCGATCTCAAGACACTCGCTACAAACTTTCTCTGTCAACCCAGAGTTTGATCCTGAGCTTTGTGCTTAACCCTGAAGCACGTGCACATGAATGACTGACGTTTGCCATGAACAGCCAAAGTGTGAAGCTTGGAGAGAGTCACCCCGATTTACTTCTCGTGAGAAATTTAGCATGATTTTCATCTCCACTTAAGATCATGATATCATTATGAAAATGTAAAGAAATAAATATTTACACAGCATGGAGAAACACAACTGTTGCCATGGAAGTTTGAGTTATCTGCTGATAAAAACAACTGATTATAATGTGTAACTGAATTTATATAGGTACACGATAAGGACATACAGGCTTATTCATTTTAAAAGCATATAAATCTATATATTTATCTAAGTGTTTATGAAGTGCAAGCCATGTCACTTTGTTTGACAGTATTTCACAGGTTCTCAGCATCATGCACTGCATACAGGTACAGTTTGTAAAGAAATGCCAAAAAAAAAAAAAAAAAAATCAATAATAAATATTTTAATGTGCTGTTCAAAAGATAAAAGTTTCCCCAATCTCTCAAATAAACCATCTTATAAAATCTTAATAGATCTCATATATATGAAATCTTAAATTTTCCTTGATCTATTGTCATATAAGAGTTTACTGTACTACAAAAACATACAGTAAGTTTTTAGAACTCAAAACTTCCAAGTCCAAAAAGAGTATTTATTGACACTCAAAGGTTTACAGCTAAATATTAATTTTAAGTTTGGCTTTTTGTACATACTGATACTTAATGATTATTTTCCTATTTATTTTCAGTCATGCATGTTTGTTTCCTTGATGTCATTGTGAATTTTTTTTCACAGGTCTAACTCTGTTAGTGCCATATTTGTTGACCAGAAGGAACTGTTGGAAGAAGAGCAAAATTAGAGTGTTCCTTCTAGGAGACCAGGAGACCATGGAGGAAGAACGCAAAGAGTAATTTGATCTTTATATCATAATCATCAACATCATCATCACTTTTATCAACAGTTTAATAGTTTTAAAATATAATTGTAAGTTCTTTACTGAACTTATTTTTCGTTGCAGCATGAAGTTGCTGTTAAAGAAATTTCGTCTGGAAATCAAGGATGTCATTGTGATAACGGATGTGGACAAAGCTCCATTGACTAAAAGGTGAGGGACACGCGCAAACATACTCGTACTCAGGCACAGAAACACACATCGAAAAAGAAGCAGGTTTACAGCAACTTTCTTTCTCTATTATTGTAGTTTGCAGAGATATGAGGACAACATCACCCGCTTCAGGCTGAATGAAGAACAGGCTGGAGTTGACGTCCAAGAACTCAAGAGACTGAGCCCATGGAAAGTTTCCAAAAAAGACCTTGAGGTCATCAAACCAAAGGTGTGTTTGTGTTTGTGTGTGTGTGTGTGCGCATGTCACCCTCTTTTGGTCACTAAATATGATTATGATTATGATTCCTACAGTCCCTTAATTTAAAGGTGAAGTGTGTAATTTCTGAGCCACATGTCACCAAATTTCACCTACCTACCATTTGTTGCACAAACAGATGTGACATTGGTTAAAACATTGGTTAAGCCCCCTTTATTGGGCTAGTTCTCAAACAGATTTGTTTTAAATCCTCAGAGCCACATTTGTTTACACTCTTCAGAAAGTTTTTTTTTTTTTTTGTTTTTTTTTTGTTGTTTCTGCATATTAAGCTAAGACACAATAAAGTTTTTTAACATTACTGTAGCCAAATTACAAACATCAAAAGGGTTTCCACCCCAACCATAAAATATGGGATTGTATAGAATCAAGACAAGACTCACTTTGTCTTGTATTTTTAAGATGGGCCCAGACCCAGGGCTTTCCTGCATTGAACGTTTTTCGGCAAAGCACCGTTAATGACATTAATCTCGTGTTCGGCCTTAAAAAAAATGATTAAAAATTTTTTTTGGAATAATGTACAGATTTAGCTGTTGCGGAAGGAAATTGGTACTTTAATTCACCAAAGTGGCATTCAGCTGATCACAAAGTAAAGTCAGGACATTACTGATGTAAAAAACAGCACCATCACTATTTGAAAAAAATAATTTTTGATCAAATCTAGACAGGTCCCATTTCCAGCAGCCATCACTCCGACACCTTATTTTTGAGTAATCATGCTAAATTGCTAATTTGGTACTAGAAAATAACTTGCCATTATATCAAACACAGTTGAAAGCTATTTGGTTCGTTAAATTAAGCTTAACATTGTCTTTGTGTTTGTTTTTGAGTTGCCACCGTATGCAATAGACTGGCATGTCTTAAGGTCTTGTGGCGGAATGATCCGCCCCTCTGGCTCGTCATCGTCACCCCGCCTCTTAGAGCCGCCCTTCAGCCAGGCTCATGACGGGAGTTGGGCAGGAGAGCGAGAAGAGATGCATAATTAATAAGCCTCGTTTGGTCAGCGGTGAATTAAGCACACCTGATGGGGATAATGCTTCATCACCGCTGTCTTTAAAACGCAGTGCGCACCTCTTCTCGGGGAGCCAGCTTCAAATCTCCATGTGTGCACACACTGGCATCCTCGCATGCCCAGGACCAGAGCTGGGAGGGATCGGATGAGTGGACGCGCTGCCGGACCCGTTCTTCGGACCCCGGACACCGTAATGAGTCGGCGGGGGTGAACAGCTCACGTTGCCACTGACGGGCTAGATGCCGGGCCACCTTCCCCTCACACTTGCCGCAGACTTGGGAAGACAGGCTGCCAGTGACACCCACGCACCATGGACTTTGGAGGGAAGCGTGAGCGGCCGACTGACCTAGCCGGTGCCTGGGCTTTCCTATGAACACTACCCCGCCCCGTTCACCGAGAGGATGCCAGATTTCCCCTTTATTATGAACACTATTCCCCCTTGGACACTTTATTTCCCCTTTTTGGACATTTTTACGTTTATTATTGTTTCCAATAAATGCCTCTCCGAGGCTTGATGCCACACCCACTGTGTCGGTCTCTTGCTCACCCTGCCACAGTCTATATTAGGTCAAAAATGCCAAAAAAGAAACCACTTTCTCTAGAAACTCATCAGTCAATCATTGTTTTGAGGAATGAAGGCTATACAATGCTTGAAATTGCCAAAAAAACTGAAGATTTCATACAAAGGTGTACACTACAGTCTTCAAAGACAAAGGACAGCTGGCTCTAACAAGGACAGAAAGAGATGTGGAAGGCCAGATGTACAACTAAACAACAGGGATAAGTACATCAGAGTCTCTAGTTTGAGAAATAGATGCCTCGCATGTCCTCAGCTGACAGCCTCACTGAATTCTACCTGCTCAACACCAGTTTCATGTACAACAGAAAAGAGAAGACTCAGGGGTGCAGGCCTTATGGGAAGAATTGCAAAGAAAAAAACACTTTTGAAACAGAAAAACAAAAAGAAAAGGTTAGAGTGAGCAAATAAACACAGATATTGAACAACAGATAATTGGAAAAGAGTGTTATGGATCTTAACCCCATTGAGCTTTTGTGGGATCAGCTAGACTGTAAGGTGCGTGAGAAGTGCCCGACAAGACAGCCACATCCGGACTGCAAGTGCTACAGGAAGCGTGGGGTGAAATGTCACCTGAGTATCTGGACAAACTGACAGCTAGAATGCCAAGGATCTGCAAAGCTGTTATTGCTGCACGTGGAGGATTTTTTGATGAGAACTCTTTGAAGTAGTTTTTTAATAATAGTAATAGTAATTTTCCACATTATTAATGTCCTGACTATAAATTGTGATCAGTTGAACGACACTTTGATGAATAAAAGTACCAATTTCTTTCCATAAGAGCAAAATCTGTACATTATCCCAAACTTTTGGCTGCCAGTGTGTGTGTATGTGTGTGTATATATATATATATATATATATATATATATATATATATATATATATATATATATACAGTACATTAGAGCTGTCAATCAATAAAATGTTTAATGTAATTAATTACATGATATGCCGATTAATCAAATTAATCGCAATTAATCGTATATATAAATATTTGCTGAGAAAGCCCCTCAAATAAAAATTATGAAAAATATAATGATTAAATAATTATAAATAGTTGTATTTAAATAATTAAAATAAAATTCATATATTATAAAAAATAATAAAGATAATTAAAATGCATTACATTATTCTGGTACACGAGTAAAGCATTAAAAATACAAAAAGTGGCTTTAGTATGCAATATATTGTTTATTGCCATATTATTGAGCATAAGCCAATCATTGGCCTACGGTTCACAGCAATCTATTTTGCAATTGAATTCGTCAATCAGTTTTATTAAGATTTATTATAAGTGCTTGTCTTAGGATGCGTCAATGTACACCTGCGTCAGACGGACACTTTTGGAGCGTCTCAGTTGTGTCGCATCATAAACATAAAATAATTTTGATCGCTGTGTCAAATGTTTGAAACATGTCTTGAGATCTGTGCATTTGGATTTGCACTCCATCAAGCTGTGTTTGAAGGCAAGAATGTGTTCTCATCTTGCGCTATCTGCTCTCGGTAAGTGTGGTTTGTTCTCTGTATAAGCTGTATGTTGCCTATACAGCTGGAGTTTCACTTACTGCCCTCTGGAGAAAACAGGCTGAATTGCTCAGATGTAAGAAATATTCCATATTTCGGTACGGGGACATGATTAATTGCGTTAATTTTTTTAACGCATTATTTTTTAGATAAGTATTTGAACTGAATTAACATGTAAAATCGACAGCCATACAGTATATTAGGGCCATCGACTATATATTTATAGTAGCCTTGTCGTACTCTAATCTGTCTTGGATAGTATTATTCTGATGCAATTGAAACTTTGTTATAAGGCACTTTTCGTACTACTGTCTCCTTAAGATGAATCACTTATGTTGAAGACTATCTTTTGTAAGATGCTTTGGATAAAAGCGTCTGCCAAATGAGTAAATGTAAATGTTAAAATCGCTAAATATGCTTCTCATCTGAAGCATTTCAATCTGTGAAGCATGCAGAACTGTGCATCAACAAGGCTTTCCCCGCTTTATAAGTGCTTCAATCGGACCTTTACCTCGCTATTGTGATGCGGCCCACAAAACTCTGCAATCCATTTGACTTCTTCAAAGAATTTTCTAGTTTTCAACACAATGGAATTCAAACATTTCAAACTGCTAGACTGTAAGACAATGTGTCATGCACCAACATAAATTAAAATGATCAATGACAACATCAATTACTCCCACCCCCATCAGATTGCACCACTGGAAAGTGGGTGTCCTGTATTTTCAATTTTGAGGGTGGCAACCATAAACATCACATTTAAGTGTCTTCTGTTTTCAGATGGAGAGGACGGTACGACTAAACGAGATAATCAAGAGGAACTCCATACATGCTGCCTTGGTTGTAATGTGAGTATTGATCAGATATATAATTTACATTATTTTAAGAATAACAAAACAAATGCTGTGAAAGTGATACCATTGTTACTTTTGTGCAGGGTCACATTAAAATTCCTTACACATGTGTGCCACTACCCTCCCTACCCCCACACATACACACACAATATACACAAATAACATTCAATAGAGACAGGATAGGATAGAGAGAGAGAGAGAGTAATACAGGGTGCACACAAGACCAAAACATATCAAGCATTTTCATGGACAATTTACAGATGAAAATTCTTTAGCATACATCAAAATAAAAATTTACAAATACAAGGCCAAGCCAATGCCAATAGCTTTTCAGTAAAAAAAACTGAACCCAAATAGCCTACCTTAGTCTGATAAATGTTAATACTGGTGATGCCACCTGTTACAGATATCCGTTTTATCTGTTCCAGAATATGATATGAAAAGGGATATCTTACCGAAAATGTTGTACCAAATGTCGTCCCACTTTTTTTTTATCTCTTTTGTGGAACACAGATGGAGATATTTAGTTGAATATCCAAGCTGGGTTTTTTTCTTCAGTGAAAGTGAATTACGGCTGTCAAGCTACAAGCACCATAAAAATAGTTCACATGAGCTATATTCCAGGTCATACAATAACTTTGTGTCTCTCAGGAAACATTGAGTGGTTTCAAAGCTTTCTTCCTCAAGGATTTGCTCAGTTCACAGAAAGCTGAAACTACCATTGATCTGCAATCAAATCTCAGTACATTTTATGTCTCAGAGACATTTGTTCTCTAGAAAGTATAATTTTTTTTTTTATTATCAAAACTGATAATTTAACTTAATAATTTAATTCTACCCCAGCAGTATACAGTTTTTAAAAATCCTCACCCAGAAATGCGCTCATGTTGTATGCAGCTGCCACTTGACTATCACTGTTTCGGCTGCTACTCTACCATCATATACTGTTGTATACAGCAGCCACTCAATCAGTCACTGTTGTATGCAGCTGCCACTCAGTCGGCACTGTTGTATGTGGCTGCAACTCGACCATCGCTGTTATATGCGACTACCACCCTGACCATAACATGATAAAACATGAATTAAACCGTTTTAAAAATGTCTATTAATCTGTCCATTTAAAAAAAGTGATTTACAGTATGTATTTACATTTTAATGTTTGAAATAAAAAATAGATAATTTGTTTAGGTATCGAACCAGAGTAGGCTTTTTGCTGCCTCAGTTACCACGTGAATGTGTCATTAGCAGCTCTAAACCGCCAAGGGCCACTATAACCGTAGAATTTCAAAAGGACGTCACGACCATTCAGTTGGAGGAGGTAATGCATGTTAAAGCTTATTTTGCCAACTGCCATAACATAGAAGAAGAAACAGAAGAAAAACAAACGCAAAAACACCACAACAAGGAATTGCTGGAAGAACGCTGCAATGCAGACGTATGATAAACACTTTCCTGCAACATTCAGCATTCATGAGGATGTCAACACATAGAAAATGTATTTGTTTGCATTTTATTAATTAATATTTCAATAGAGAGCCCATATTTTCTATTTTTAAACAGGATGATCAAATGTGAATTAATTAATATGCTATATTCTCCTGGTAACAAAAATAAAAGAAAAAGTGAACAGAATTATTCTTCATGGAAGCATCATATGAAACATTGTAAAATATTTTAATAAGAATCGCAATTTCCCGTTACATGAATTAGGCTGGAAATATTGAGAGCACATTATTTGTATAATATTTGTCTCAGTACATGCGTTTGGGTTTTACGCTACATGTAATAACCAGAAACGCTATGCAGTTCAAAACTGTAGGTTACGTGTTGTGTTATTTGTTATCTCTCTAGTATTTTATTTGTTTCAGTGCTGAAATACTGTATGTCTTAGCATTTGTTTTAAATGTTTAATTGACTTTTAAGCTATCTATATCAAATATTAATATTCATGTGAATAAATGTGTATGGTATGTATGCAATAAAGGCATGTCACATGTTTTGGGTACATTTTACTTCAAGTTAAGATGAGATAACAGAGTTCTATGATGACACAATAGAACGTTTGAAGTGGGCATTAAAGGTGAGCTAATATCTATCCCAGGGGTTGGCAACCTTTTTTGACATGGAGTGCCATTTTTTATTTTCCTGGTCAATGGCTGTGCCGATAACATCATTTTATCAGCTGAATCAGAGACTAAACACTATTAAAGAGTGACAAGACTCGCGCTGCATGTGCAAGCCATTCACGCATCATAAGCCGATCAATTATTTAGCCCTTTTCGGTGAATCACACCTGCAAAATCCTAAAACTTTATTTCCAGGTTTAATTTATATTTTGAATAGACTTGAAAAGATTTCTTAACCCCACAATGTGGGTTTATGTATTCTCTTTTAATAGTTTAATGTAATTTTGTGTGTGACCATGGTTTAAGGAGGGTGTACCTGTATGCTGGGTTGGAAATCTCAAGGATTAATAGTGGTGTTTTTCTTATTACATCATGTGTTGTTCTGAAAGCAAAAAGAAACAAATGAAACACAGAATGTAGGCTGTCATCTGGGCAGCCTCACTGAAGCAAATTGGGTGCATTTACTCGCGTGATTAACCAAATGTGAAGCGCTGCCGGCTTGTGATGTGATAATGGCTTGCACGCACTGCACGAGTCTGTTGGGTATACTGCAGTCTCGTCACATTATAACTTTTTGTTTAGCCTCCCATTCAGCTCATGGAAACACGCTGCGTGATCATGAGGAAGGATTACATCAAGATGTAGATTGGAATGCAGGTGCGGAATTTATTTAAATAAAATAGTCTACTCCTCTCTCGCCCTTGCTGGTGTGCTAGTGATTACCCCTCTGCGTGCCAGTATTGGTGCCATAGGTTGCCGACCCCTGATCTATCCCATCCCCCATGCGAACACAGACAAAAGTGATGTAGGGGGTTGTGACACTCCAAAAGATTTAAGCAGATTGGGAAGTTTAGATTTTTACCCGGATCTTTGGAAAAATATTATCGAATTACCCTCACGCTTTTATGTTATAATGTAATTTAAGTTGAATCATAAACTTTATCATGTAATCATGAATGCTGCCACCATATGCGACTGTATCACCTATGGTTTTACCTTTTAAAACACAATCGTGGTGACAAATATACGATTAATTGTCAAAAGTATATACAGTATAAAACCAAATGACCAACACTGATCTTAGAGGACATAGAGTCAGTACCCGCCACAGCGCAAAATGGAATGAAATGCAAATAAAAACCATGTAATGCTGAAATAATGTCTTCATTTGTTTTGAATGTTGAAATTGACTTCAGCAATATCAGATGTTATTATACATGCTCAAATGTGTTTTTTTGTTTTTGTTTTTTTTTACAAACAAACAATAAAATAAGAAAAGCAAGATTCGATCTGGCAACCTTTTGCACAAGAGCCTAACACACTACAACCAAGCTTTCAGTCCACATGGGTAAATTCAAAGAATGTGAGCTTTTCTCGACTCCACACCATCCTCTGAAACTTTAAAGGCTTATCACATATAATGACAAAAAAATAAGCACATATATATGTTTCATTACACTTATAAGCGGGGTTTCAACTGAACCACTCTATTTTAGCCTATCACTACCGACTAGCCGGGTCAATTATAACACAGGTTAATGCCATTAATTAAATGCATTGTTGTTGTTTTCAGTAGGGCTAACAAAGAAACTTATGAATTTTCAATGTATTTTCATTTTGGTTTTCAGGAAGATAATTAAATAACTAATATCTATGAAGCAACATTTTTCATTTATTGAAAAAGCTTGACATTCTAGAATTTCTTTCTATATACCAATTCACGATATAACTAAGCTAATACTTTAATGCTGCCATTTATTTTGCATTGTTAGATCACCTTCTACATATCAAAATGTAAAAAATACAATACAAATAATAATATTAACAATGTTAATTATAATAACTCTTCTTCACACGATGGTGCCAAATAAAAAACGAGGGTGCCAAAAGTCTCCCTTTGCGCCTCCTGGCAGTGATTTTGTGTTCGTTAATCCCCGCGAAAGTAAAGCTCAATCTGGTTGGATACACACTGTATAACAGTGACGTCGAGTGGCAGCCACAACAGTAACAGTCGCCATGCAGCTGCATATAACAGTGACGGTCGAGTATTAGCTGGATGCAGCAATTGACTTGAGGCTGTCTACACTTGTGCACCGAAGTGAACATTCTAAATGCAGGATGTACAGATCAATCAGCTGCGAGCTTGAGAAGACTTCAGCAATGGTAAAAGGGATAGTTCTCCCAAAAATGTAAAATTCTCTCATCATTTACTCACCCTCATGCCATCCCAGATGTATATTACTTTCTTTCTTCTGCTGAACACAAACAAAGATTTTTAGAAGAATATCGTAGCTCTGTAGGTCCATACAATGCAAGTGAATGGTGATCAGGCCTTTAAAGGCCCAAAAAGGAGATAAATGTAATCCATATGACTACAGTAGTTTAATCAATGTCTTCTGAAGCAATCCAGCTGGTTTTGGGTGAGAACAGATCAAAATATAACTCTTTTTTCACTGTAAATTGCATTCTCTAGGCATGATCATGATTTCAGGCTCGATTACACTTCCTAGTTCTAGATGCATGCGCAGAGTGCTAGATGTTTTGTAAGTTCTGTTCTCTGGTTTGTGTGCAGCTGTCTTGTGTTCTGTTGTTACTTTTGCTGTGGCAAACCTGTTTTAGATAATCAAAACGAGTTATTTCTTGAACTGCTGCTCTCGTGAACTCTCATGAACAGGCGAGGAGAGCAACGGTTGGTGAAGATTTTCACTAACAATATTCGTTTTCGGTTTGTTTCTCACCATTATCATATGCATTTAAGTTTAATGAAAACATTAAAATCCCGCTGTCAGTTAATTAAGTCCTAGTACCTGGATGGAAGACCTCCTGGGGAAAACTAAGGTTGCTGCTGGAAGAGGTGTTAGTGATGCCAGCAGGGGGTGCTCACCCTGCGGTCTGTGTGGGTCCTAATGCCCCAGTATGGTGACAGGGACACTATAACACTCTTTTCCAGTTATCTGTTCTCCAATGTCGGTGTTTCTTTGCCCATCCTAACCTTTTTTTTTTTTTTTTTTTTTCTGTTTCAAAAGTGGCTTTTTCTTTGCAATTCTTCCCATAAGGCCTGCATTCCTGAGTCTTCTCTTTTCTGTTATACATGAAACTGGTGCTGAGTGGGTAGAATTCAATGAAGATGTCAGCTGAGGACATGTGAGGCGTCTATTTCTCAAACTAGAGACTCTGATGTACTTATCCTCTTGTTTAGTTGTACATCTGGCCTTCCACATCTCTTTCTGTCCTTGTTAGAGCCAGTTGACCTTTGTCTTTGAAGACTGTAGTGTACACTTTTGTATGAAATCTTCTGTTTTTTGGCAATTTCAAGCATTGTATAGCCTTCATTCCTCAAAACAATAATTAACTGATGTGTTTCTAGATAAACTTGTTTCTTTTTTGCCATTTTGACCCAATATTGATCTTAAGACATGCCAGTCTATTGCATACTGTGGCAACTCAAAAACAAACACAAAGACAATGTTAAAGAGCACCTGTTATGGTTTTTAAATGTGCCTAATTTTGTTTTTAAGGTCTCTTACAATAGATTTACATGCAGCCAAGGTCAAAAAACACTTTAATTTGCTCATAATTTAAATTGTAGCATTACCTTTTTTTCCCAGTGTCAAAAACGACTCGTTCAATGATCCGTTCTAAAGGATTAATTCTAAACTTCTCCTTTCAGAGAGCCTACTCTGCTCTGATTGGTCAGATGTCCCAGTCTGTTGTGATTGGTCTTCCGTTTAGTGTAGTGTTTGAGGGCGGGTCAAAGCTGTTTGCGAGCAGCCAATGAAGACCAGAGGAGGGTTTTTTGTTACCAAATTACGTAGGTTAGTACAGGAAGTAAGTCTGGAATTACTAACGACTCGTTTCAGGTGTTCAGAATCGGTTCTTTCTTTTGGGAGTCAATAACTCCATTTCCCTATCTGTCACTCATTCAGATTTTCTCTTCGGAGCCGAACGGTCGATGTTCACTGAGCTGACTGTTCATTCACCTCTGCTTGATCTGATGGTGCATTTCAGCGGCTTCTCCCTCCTCTGCACTGGTGCACTGCAGAGAACGCCCCTGGGTGCTTCGGCAGAAATAAAAGATATATTTCTCTAAAAGAGCGGCACACACGGAACGTCTTTTTAAAGACGCGTCTTTTTAAAGATGCCTTTCCGTTTGTGTGTTATTCCGCACAATCGCTGTCTTTCGTGTCTGAGTGCGACCCACGCGGAGACAGCATTCGTGGCAATGTGACAGTCTCCACGGGTCACGAGGACAGGCCTCTTCCTCCCCCATCCCAGGCTGTTCCGGGGGTGGTCACAAGGAGCCAGGTAAGTGCTTCGATATCCCTGAACTCAGCACAGCCACAACACGGTGTGGCACTTCAGGCTCCACCCCGCCGCAAGGCCCCACGTATAGGGACCCCTAGTGTCACTACATCGACACAACGTCACGTGAGTGACAGATAGGGAACGTCCTGGTTACTTGTGTAACCTCCGTTCCCTGATGGAGGGAACGAGACGTTGTGTCCCTCCTGCCACAATGCTGAACTACCCGCTGAATTGGCCCGGACCTTGTCTCGGCTCCTCAGCACAAAACCTGAATGAGTGGTTGCATACCAGCTAACAGCAAGGGTGTAAGGGTGACCCCAAGAAAAACATTGTTGGAAACAAATCAAATGGCCTGTGGGTTACTTTAGACTGCCAATTTATTTCCGCTAATGCATTATGTTTTAGTTTTTTCTGAAAGGTGAGGAATACAAATAAAAAAATAAAAACAATTGTTGCCATATGGCTACACTGTACCATAAAGGGTAATATACAGGTGCATCTCAATAAATTAGAATGTCGTGGAAAAGTTCATTTATTTCAGTAATTCAACTCAAATTGTGAAACTCGTGTATTAAATAAATTCAATGCACACAAACTGAAGTAGTTTAAGTCTTTGGTTCTTTTAATTGTGATGATTTTGGCTCACATTTAACAAAAACCCACCAATTCACTATCTCAAAAAATTAGAATATTTTAACATGCCAATCAGCTAATCAACTCAAAACACCTGCAAAGGTTTCCTGAGCCTTCAAAATGGTCTCTCAGTTTGGTTCACTAGGCTACAAAATCATGGGGAAGACTGCTGATCTGACAGTTGTCCAGAAGACAATCATTGACACCCTTCACAAGGAGGGTAAGCCACAAACATTCATTGCCAAAGAAGCTGGCTGTTCACAGAGTGCTGTATCCAAGCATGTTAACAGAAAGTTGAGTGGAAGGAAAAAGTGTGGAAGAAAAAGATGCACAACCAACCGAGAGAACCGCAGCCTTATGATTGTCCAGCAAAATCGATTCAAGAATTTGGGTGAACTTCACAAGGAATGGACTGAGGCTGGGGTCAAGGCATCAAGAGCCACCACACACAGACATGTCAAGGAATTTGGCTACAGTTGTCATATTCCTCTTGCTAAGCCACTCCTGAACCACAGACAACGTCAGAGGCGTCTTACCTGGGCTAAGGAGAAGAAGAACTGGACTGTTGCCCAGTGGTCCAAAGTCCTCTTTTCAGATGAGAGCAAGTTTTGTATTTAATTTGGAAACCAAGGTCCTAGAGTCTGGAGGAAGGGTGGAGAAGCTCATAGCCCTAGTTGCTTGAAGTCCAGTGTTAAGTTTCCACAGTCTGTGATGATTTGGGGTGCAATGTCATCTGCTGGTGTTGGTCCATTGTGTTTTTTGAAAACCAAAGTCACTGCACCCGTTTACCAAGAAATTTTGGAGCACTTCATGCTTCCTTCTGCTGACCAGCTTTTTAAAGATGCTGATTTCATTTTCCAGCAGGATTTGGCACCTGCCCACACTGCCAAAAGCACCAAAAGTTGCTTAAATGACCATGGTGTTGGTGTGCTTGACTGGCCAGCAAACTCACCAGACCTGAACCCCATAGAGAATCTATGGGGTATTGTCAAGAGGAAAATGAGAAACAAGAGACCAAAAAATGCAGATGAGCTGAAGGCCACTGTCAAAGAAACCTGGGCTTCCATACCACCTCAGCAGTGCCACAAACTGATCACCTCCATGCCACGCCGAATTGAGGCAGTAATTAAAGCAAAAGGAGCCTCTACCAAGAATTGAGTACATATACAGTAAATGAACATACTTTCCAGAAGGCCAACAATTCACTAAAAATGTTTTTTTTATTGGTCTTATGATGTATTCTAATTTTTTGAGATAGTGAATTGGTGGGTTTTTGTTAAATGTGAGCCAAAATCATCACAATTAAAAGAACCAAAGACTTAAACTACTTCAGTCTGTGTGCATTGAATTTATTTAATACACGAGTTTCACAATTTGAGTTGAATTACTGAAATAAATGAACTTTTCCACGACATTCTAATTTATTGAGATGCACCTGTATTAGCTGTAAAAATGATATATTGGTAATGGATGCATTTCCTTTGAAAGACATTTCCCATATTATATATGGAAGTAGTGTGCTTTTATGAATTTCTTCGAATAAACACAAATCTATGCTCACTTTACTGACGTGGAATGACCTGGTAAAACAGACGGTATCATGACAGACAATGCTGGACACATTGAGTTCTTGAATATACCTTTGGAAAAGACTGGTGGTTGGCTGTTTGGATAGGTCTTATCAGAAACACATTATTCTACACTAAAACATCCTTAAAATGAATTTTAAAAATAAATCTATGAGAAAATGTCATAGGTTTATGTTTACAGGAACCTAAAATAATTTCCCAATGGGGTGAGAATAATACATTACAATTAGATGTACAGTTGTGCTCAAAAGTTTGCATACCCTTGGAGAATTGGTAATATATGTACCATTTTTAAAGAAAACATGAGTGAGCAGGCAAAACATATTTCTTGTATTTCTTATGGGATTCATATTCAACTGTAGGTTATAACAGAATGGCACAATCATAAAACAAAACATGGCAACAAAGAAAAAAATTAAATGACCCCTGTTCAAATGTCTGCATACCCTTAGTTCTTAATACTGTGTATTGCCACCTTAAGCATCAATGACAGTGTGCAGTCTTTTGTGATAGTTGTCTATGAGGCCCCAAATTCTTGCAAGTGGTACAGCTGCCCATTCGTCTTGACAAAATGCCTGAAGGTCACGCAAAATTTTTGGTCGTCTTGCATGAACCGCACGTTTGAGATCTCCCCAGAGTTGCTCGATGATATTAAGGTCAGGAGACTGTGATGGCCACTCCAGAACCTTCACCTTTTTCTGCTGTAACCACTGGAGGGTCAGCTTGGCCTTGTGCTTAGGGTCACTGTCGTGCTGGAAAGTCCAAGAGCGTCCCATGCACAGCTTTCGTGCAGAAGAATGCAAATTGTCTGCCAGTATTTTCTGATAACATGCTGCATTCATCTTACCATCAATTTTCACAAGATTCCCTGTGCCTTTAGAGCTCACACACCCCTAAACCATCAGTGAGCCACCACCATGCTTCACAGTGGGGATGGTATTCTTTTCAATGTTGGGCCTCATGTATTCAGATAGAAGACAAAGGCAGGCCTAACACAGTCGTAAAACCTAACTCAGGCCCACATACCAAGTCATAAATTTTACTGATAAAAATCACGCAAAAATCAAACAAAGGGAGTCCAAAACAGACTACAAATCCCATGAAGCCTTGCTCACTAAAGGATCGAACTCTCAACTCCTACTGGATGAGGCACATGACAGAACGCACCCCAACCATGACATCATCAGGAGTAGAAATACCTCTGAAATGCTTCCGGGATTTGCTTCCAGCATCTTTGCTCACCGTGTGTAGACGCAGCTCATCACTGCTCTCAGGTGCAGCCTCGTGGCACAAGGAAGTAACGTACGACTTGAAACTGTGGCCATACAATCTCCATCTCACTGGACGAGTTGAGATTACTCTGTGTTCCACCGAACACTAACGGATCCGAAGGAGACCGCTGAGCAATCCGCACCCAAGCCTCGAGGAACCGAGTCGGAGTTAAAGTATGGATGAACACACATTCATACGATTCAAGTAAGAGGTTTACGTCTGGGCAGAGATAGAATATTATAGTGTGTTATTCTTGTGTATCAAGGTTATTGCTTGTACAGTTTACGGACCACTGAGTCCGCTCATTGAGATTAACACTCAGGGTATTAATTATCACGAATGAAATTTGCTGTATTGTAGTCCAACCACATTTGACTGTTGTGCATTTCAGCCATCGCGGGTGAGACACACTGAGTTTATCCATTAAAGAATCAAAGACCGCGGGACGGTTTACGAACCATCCACCGCGTCTCTGAGTCATAAACTAACAGCTGCTTTCTCTCCCACGATCGCGAAATCGGCTTTGGGGCCATCACTTAATTCTCTCTCTCTGTCGTACTAACCACACACACATACACGCGACCCCTCACAAACATTCTCGCACACATTTTTCGCTATTAGATAGCTTTGTGATAAAGCTCAGCTTTGTCCCTAAGCTATCGTACAAGCAGATACACGCAGTAAACTGGTAGACACCACTGACTGGTTTCTCTCCGCCCACATTCGCAGCCTTATTCTCTGGTCGGAAGTCTCGCGTGACATACACTCCACGAGAGTCACGTCCGCCATTTTGTGCACGTCCCTCCTTACACACACACACACACACACACACACACACACACACACACACACACACACCTTATGTGTTATAGGATTATTTTGGTTTCCATATCTAATCATATCACTGTTTAGTTTGTAGTTGTAAGTCGGAAGTTTATTGACTGCATTGTATTAATTATTAATTGATATTACTGCATAAACATACTTTGTTATATTACAAAGAGAAGTGTTTTGGTTTGTTTTGCATACACCTGTGTCATGCTGACGGGATGTCAGTGCTCGGATTCAAGCCTTCATTCATTGTTTTTTTTTTTCGAAAATCGATATTCTTCAGATGTCGATTTTCCTAAGGAAACAATCTAATATTGAGACTGTTACACTATCTGGTTATTAGTCCCTGATTCCAGGGTGGTGCCCCGTCAATATTAGTCCTTATTAATATTCTATTGATTTTTGATAATTGATAATTATCTTTGATGATTATTGAATTTGAATGATCAGTAAGCTAGTGTTAATTTTAATTAATGTTTCATCGATGTTAACAATTAACGATTATCTTTGATAATTGTTGATTTAAAGGATTAAAAAGCTAGCATTGATTCTCATCAATGTTCTATTGATTTTAATAATTAATAATTATCTTTGATAATTATTAATTATTGCTAATAACCAAACCCGCCCCTAAACGTAGCACACTACATTTACTGGAGACCATATGAGGTTTTAATGAGTTAGATTCAATTAATTAATTTAAATATTAACTAATAACTAAAGAAATCATTATTAATTATTTCTGATAGTAACACTGATCTAAACAACCAGTAAAGCCCTACATCATTATAGGCCTTGTTGACCCCTCTCCAAATATAGTGCTTATGGTTGTGACCATAAAGCTCTACTTTGGTCTCGTCACTCCAAATTAGAGTGTGCCAGAAGCTGTGAGGCGTGTCAAGGTGTTGTCGGGCATATTGCAACCGGGCTTTTTTGTGGCATTGGCGCAGTAAAGGCTTCTTTCTGGCAGCTCGACCATGCAGCTCATTTTTGTTCAAGTATCGTCGTATTGTGCTCCTTGAAACAACCACACCATCTTTTTCCAGAGCAGCCTGTATTTCTCCTGAGGTTACCTGTGGGTTTTTCTTTGTATCCCGAACAATTCTTCTGGCAGTTGTGGCTGAAATGTTTCTTGATCTACCTGACCTTGGCTTGGAATCAAGAGATCCCTGAATTTTCCACTTCTTAATAAGTGATTGAACAGTACTGACTGGCATTTTCAAAGCTTTGGATATCTTTTTATACCTTTTCCATCTTTATAAAGTTCCATTACCTTGTTACGCATGTCTTTTGACAGTTCTTTTCTGATCCTCATGGCTAAGTATCTAGCCTGCTCAGTGCATCCACGTGAGAGCTAACAAACTCATTGACTATATATACACAGACACTAATTGCAATTTAAAAAGCCACAGGTGTGGGAAATTAACCTTTAATTGCCATTTAAACCTGTGTGTGTCACCTTGTGTGTCTGTAACAAGGCCAAACATTCAAGGGTATGTAAACTTTTGATCAGGGCTATTTGGATGATTTCTGTTATCATTATGATTTAAAAAGGAGCCAAACAACTATGTTATGATAAATGGCTTCATATGATCACTATCCTTAAATAAAAGTTTTTTTGCATGATCAGTCATATTTTCAAAATCCTTGCCAAAATTTCACAATTTCTGCCAGGGTATGCAAATTTTGAGCACAACTGTACAAGTCTTAAAGGTCCTTAAACAAGACTGAGCCATTGAATTAGGCACACCCCCTCTTTCCGAAACACCACCCTATAAAGAAAGTGCTGAGAACTTCACCAAACAATTGAGCAGCAGTAGAAAAATGGTGCCCTCACCTGATAACTGTTATGAATCTGAATATGGTATTAAACCCGAATGATCCACTTCAACTACTACACTATGAGAACACACAAAATGATTGGCTGATCAAAGAATGAGTCCGCGGCCCACAATCACATTTTTGTTTTATGTTTACATTGTCTAGTGCTGTCACAGAGACCGGCGAGATATCTCAGAATACTTGTTTTAATAATATCTTCCAGGGAGAAGTAACATAATTTTTTTTTTTTTTTTAAAAAGCCTACAGCACCTTTAATATCTTTTTGTATATTTTTGTAACAATTATGTTTCTCAGGTTAATTTATCTTGTTTATATAATTTTTAAAGATATTTTAAACATTTATAGTTTAAGGAGTATTATTTCACAAATTCCTAGTTTCTCATACCGGTAGAATCACATGTCTGGATGGCAATATGCATATGAAATTATATTTTCATGAGGTTATGCATGGTAAAACAGACATTATGTTTTTTCGGGGAAGAAAATAAGGGGTGGAGAATAAAGCTTGTTCATGCATGCACAATCTTCCACTTACTGGCATTTATAAAAGGAATTTTGCTGAGGTTCTTTTGTACATCATTTAAACCTATCGCTTACAATAGGCAGACACTGCATGGGCCAGGCAATACAATAAAATAATAATAATAATGAATGGGCCAAATCAGTTGAAAGATATGCTAGGCCACCAGGAATATTCTTGGTTCTCTCGGTGGCCAATCCAGTCCTGTGAACCAGCCTTGAAATGCTGGACATGCTAATCTTTTCAGCAGGGAAGAGTGATGATCAAAATCTTAAATATGTGTAATTTATGTGTGTAGTATATCTATTCATCATTATGTATGTTTACTGTCTCAGTTCTCTGCCAGTTCCTGACATTAACTGTCCCAGTTCACTCTACATGGCCTGGCTGGATGCACTGAGCAACGGCATCCACTGCCCTGTCCTGCTTATACGAGGAAACCAAGAAAATGTGATGACATTCTACTGCCAGTAAAACATTCACACACACACACACACACACACACACACACACACACACACACACACACACACACACACACACTGCACTGAAGCTGCTCTCAGACTGTGTTGACTACAGATAGTTTTAAATTAGACATACTAGAAAACTTAATTAGCAATGTTTCATGAGTTTCACTCTTGAACTGTGTAATATGAACAGTATAATCCTCTTACACATTCAGTGGGATATACAGTAGGGTCCAGAAAGTTGAGTCTACATTCATAATCTGGGATTCAAAGATTTAAAATCTAATTTTAATTTAGGAATAAACAAAGCATTTTTAAAAATAAAGAAGAAATATTTAAGATTATAGTTTTGCACAAACTTGTCATGGGGACATACTGAATACTAAGAAATCTGGAATTTATGTACTTTTTTAATTTCAACTTTTCAAATTGTTATGCTGATATAATATAATTAATAATTAATAATATATGAAATACTGTATATTAGAAGTAAAGGTGTAGATGTGGTGGAGGGATGCACTTTATCTCCAGGGCCTTAAATTTACTGTAGAATATAGCTGTTGAAGTTTCATGCTATGTTCTTTAAAAAGGAAACGCATTTTTAAAAATTACTTTTATGTGGTCATACTTTGTAAAATAATAATAATTACATGTTAGTGTCAAAAGATGAAATTAATTTAAAAAAATTACAAATTTGTTGTGTATAAATGTGTTTATGAATTACAAGTATGATCATGATCAACTTTTCAAGGTGAAATATAAAATGTATCTCAATTGTGATTGATGGTTACATTAAGGACAAACATTAAATTATAAAATACAAAATGCATTAAGCTGTTCAATCATATGAAAGTAAAGAATTAAGGATCATAACATGTATAAAATTTGTTACATCTGAAATAAACACAAAAAGGCATGGAGTGTTTGTGTATTTGTGTGCATGTGTGATTTTGGTAATGACAGCCCTCATTTATGCCTTTAAATGGTCAAAAACAATAATTAAAAAATAAATATGACAAAACAATAATTAAAATTAGCTTAATAATTACACTTTTTTCAAGCAACTTCAATTCTTTACAGTACAAGAATGTGAGGCGCATGAGTTCAATGCAAAAAAATGGCAATTAGAAAATTAGAAATAAAAAGAAATACACTTTTAAAGATAAATTCTCAGAAGAAAGGTCTTAATATTTTATACCAGTTTGCTTCTCATGTAAATTTACAAAAGATATTAACGTTAAAAGATATTTAGACGCATAACTCACACAGACAATCAGATAAAAAAATGTCTAAATGTCACCGCAGTTGGAAACAAAATAACCAAGCAAGTGTTATTTAAAGATATATAACTTTTCAAGCAAAACAACTGACCCACATAAGAAACTGGTGTGGTTTTAAATGATAGATTTAATAGATTTAATTTAATAGATAGATTTAAATGATCATAGATATTCTGATCAAAATAAGGACAACAAATATTTGGACACATTCTGCATCTGCCCCGCCTACACTGCCGGCAGTTATGCCACTGATTGTGTCTCTTGACTTTTCCCAGTTGTGCCTTGTTAGTTATTCTTGTTAACTCATTTGTCTTGTATTTATAGCCATCAAGCTCTCTCAGTCTTTGTCACACATTGTTTGGTGTCCTGTATGGGTATAATGTTGTTGGGCTTTGTTTCTTGGTTTCTCGTAAAGTTGCACTTAAAGCCTCACAGCCTCCTGATTATTCAGTCCTACATTACAGTGTCAATTCTTAAAGTGCTTAACTACACCTGGTTACTCTGATAGATAGCCCAACAACCTGTGTGAACTGGAGGGGAATTGACGTCAGACAACACACCCACTAAAAATCACATTGACACCAGTTACTGAAAAGTCATGGCAAAATGGTGAAGTTCTAGGAAAAGCTCAAGCACACTTCATTTGATATTTTAGTAAAACTTTACAATAAAAGTTGTATTTGTCAATGCAGGTTAACACAATAGGTAACATGAACAATACTTTTACAGCATTTATTAATCTTGTTTAATATTAATTTGGTGACACTTTCTATGAAGCCTATATTTATAATGCTTTGTAAAGGCATTATAAACGCATTATAATGCATTCATAAAGTCTCATATAATATGTTGTAACTTCTCATAAATAATTGTAACCACAATTATAATACATTATAATACTTACGTTTTCACAGTTATACATTATAACATGACCAACATCAAATTATATCTGTAGAAGTTATAATGTATTATATGTATTTTTATTACATATATTAAGAATGCTTTAAGTAAAGTGACAAAGTCACATATTAACATCCATGAGATTACATTTGTTTTAAGTACCTTGTAGCTTTACAAGTGTTTTTCTTTCTGTCTCATAATTTACATCAAGAATGTTTGTTACTTTTGTATTCTCTGCATTTTACTATATATCCCATTATACAAACTTTACTTAAAGCAGGTCAAGACCCATTATAATGGTATATGATCATGTCAATCCTTATGACTATTTACACTATGCTGCTTTTATAGACAGCACTTTTACAATACCTAATATATACTGTAAATTACATTACAACTTTTGAGGATAAAATTTGATGTTTATTGTGTTATAATGCATAATACTATTTTAGGTATAACTATGACTAGGCTAAGTATTATAATGTATTATAACTGAAGTTACAATTATAAGTTATAACATTATAAGATGAATTATGAGATATTATAAATGCATTATAATGATTTTAAAATGCATTATAAATACAGGCTTCATAGAAAGTGTAAGGCTGGCACCAGAATGTCTACAACCAAAAGGCGCCATTTCTGGTAAAAGTCAAAGAACTCTGTGAGAATCAACGTCATAGAACTCTCTCACAAAAGCTGAAATCTACACCTGAATATCACCACAGTGTGATAAATTGCAAATCACCTTGCTGCCCCCCCTTCTCTCCTTCAACAGCTCTGGACCAACACAAAGACATAAGATTTATATGTAAAAAATATAACAAATACCATGAAAACAAAGAATGCAACTGTATGTGTTTGATATCATTTAAGAGGTCTCTGTGCGACTGGTATAGTGGTCTCTTTCCCATGTTGATAAAACTAATGGTAACAAAGTTATAAGGTCTTTGCCAAATACTGTATAATTCTGGAGGTGGCTCCCCCTCCTTGACCTACAATTGAAATTATCTCCTGTATGTTAACAAGGTTAAACCCCAGGAAGTCAAGAACCCATTCACCCCCAAATCCTCATTGTTCAAAGGATAATACCATTTGGTACACAATGTTTATTCTGTCTGGATATTTAAGGAAAGTTGGCATGAAGTTCTGGGAATCTGTATACAGATCTCCCATGCTGTACCGCTGCATGTAGTTTTGTCAGGTATGTTTCTTTGACTTGTCTTTTATTTTTAGTAATGCTTGTTTATTCTGATCATGTGAAATTGGCTTTGATTTGAATTTCTGCAACAATGTTTTATATCCTACCTGACAAATAAATTGTTATTATTTGATTTATTCTGAATTCCTCTGAAATCATTACTGGAGCTTTAATATAGGAGGAAGCCATTTAAAGACTCTCAGTTTGAATTTAAACCACTCAGGACAACCAGGTAGGACAACCACCTAGGACAACCAGGTAGGACAACCACCTAGGACAGCCGGGTAGGATTTGAATTTCAATAGACCAGGGTGGACCATACTGGAGCTTTAATATAGGAGAAACCACTCAGGACAACCGGGTAGGAGAAAGCCATTTAAAGACTCTGTCACTGCTCACCGCCCGTCTTAGCAAGTTGTATGTACGTGACTAAGCGGCAATATCGTCTGGTTATGAGAAAAGCCAAACCAGACGATATTAGTTAACCCTACAACCGCTGACTAAGAACGGAACTGGCTATCCATTTTCGGGAGGTTTACGTAATTTAATAACGGCCGGTGTAAGTCTCCAAAGATCAAAAGGACAATGAATAGAAGAGGATTTAGAGTAATCAATAACCTAAAAATGTTAAATTAAAAGAATGATCAGAAATTAGTTAGAGCTTAAATATAAATTAGAGGTTAACTTAAAATTGGAGTCAGATTAATATAAAATTGGAGTCAGATAAAATGAATAACGGAATTAAATGTGTGAATTAACAATAACTGATTTACTAAAGCGCTCAGAAAAGACAGAACCAGGCAAAGACCTTCAAGGGCAATTTATTGAAGTTCCGCTCCGGAACGGATATGAAAATTATCCATAAAGATATTCTTCTTCTTTTTTACAAAAGTGTTACCATTAATTTCTTCATATACAAATAAATGTTTACACTAAAAGTTGTATATAGTAACATTTGTAAATGCATTATGCACGACTTATAATGAACAACAGAATTGTGTTACATTTACATGAACCAAGATTAATAAATGCTTTGAAAAACATTGTTCTTTGTTATTTCATGATACCTAATGCATTAACTAATTTTATCAACTAGAACTTTAATGTAAAGTGTTACTGATATTTTCTTATCTAATGCAATGACACTCAGACATTTTAAGGGTGACATACAGTGGCTATAAAAAGTCTACACACCCTATGTTAAAATTGCAGGTTTTTGAGATGTAAAAGAGGAATCCAAGATAAATAATGTCAGATCTTTTTCTATCTTTAATGTGATATTAAAACCAACAAAATTCAAGGAACAAACAAATAGAAACTTTTAAGAAATAACAATCAAACAACAACAACAACAACAAAAGAACATTAAAAACTTAAAATAACATTCAAACTCTTCCTCAAAAGTAATTATACTCCTCCGGTCATCAAATAAGTGATGCTGTTTAACCTTGAATAAAGATCAGCTGTTAGGATTTTCTTGGCATCTTCCTAGTTGCATCTTACTACTGAAGCCATGGTCCACAAAGAGCTTACAAAGGATGAGAGGGATCTCATTGTGAAGAGGTACCAATCAGGAGAGGGGTCTAAAAGAATTTCCAAAACATTAAATGTGGCATGGAAAACCGTGAAGGCCATCATCAACAAGTGGAGAAAATGGGGCACCACAATGGCATTCCAAAGAACAGGGTGCCCATCAAACATCAAACTTATCAGGGAGGCTAGTCAAGATAGAAGGAATCATGGATAGTGCCGAATACCAGTCCATTTTGGCACAAAACCTGCAGGCCTCTATTAGAAAGCTGAAGATATAGAGAAATTTTATTTCTAGCACGATAATGATCCCAAACACAAATCTAAGTCAACAAAGGAATGACTTCATAAGAAGAAGGTACAGGTTTTGGAATGGCCCAGTCAGAACCCAGAACCAAATCCAATCAAAAACTTGTGGAATGACTAGAAGAGGGCTTTGCACAGGAGATCCCCTTCGCAATTTAATCAATATAGAGCTTTTTTGCAAGGAAGAGTGGGGAAAAAATTACAAATCAAGATATGCTAAGTTGATAGACTCTTATTAAAACAGACTGGCTGCTGTTTAAAAAGCAAAACGTGCTTCAACCAAGTATTAGTTGAGGGATGTCCACACTTATGCAATCAGATTATTGTAAGTCTTCAATTTTTTCCCCTAAAAAGTTAATTGCATTACCACATTAAAGGTGAAAAAACCTGCCATTTTAACAGGGATGTGTAGACTTTATATAGCAACTGTAAGTGCCCAAATACTTTTGGGGCCACCATACTTTTATTATAAAAATGTTTAGATATTTTACTGGAAAACAAAACAAAAATACTGATTGAGTAAATCAGTAAAACTAAAAATATATATCACTTTTATCAGTGATAATTTTGAGCTGTTACACTGTTTCATAACAAAAATCACTGAATAAGAGCATGAATTGCACAGAAGTAAGTGACTCTGCATACACTTGTTAATGAATGAGTGCAAGTGAATAAAAATGTGTGTGATTGTGTCTGTGACTGTTTTACTGGCAGTAGAAGTCATGATGTTCAGGACAGTGTAGACTGCAGCTTAATGTGTCCAGCCAGGCCATATAGAGCGAACTGGGACAGTCGGCCTGAGGTACAGCGAGAGAACTAACACACACACATTCATTAATAATTAACAGATAAGTTTACCCTTAAATTATGATTCTTTTCAAACATAAATGATTTATGATGCTCCAATATAATCAGATTTTGCTTTGTTTATGAATTACATATTGAATAGCAGCCTCTCAATAAATAACCTGGTAATAATTACGGTATTACAGTCAATACTCAAACAAGAACCACCGCTGCGTGTTTAGAATTCCTTCTAATGATCTCATTCGGTCGAACTTTCCTCTACGACTAACGCAGAAGAACAAGAATAGAAGAGCAGATGAGAGGTATAAAAAACTGAACAGAAAGAAAAAGTTTGTGCTGCCAAGTTCAATTTATTATTGCACCAATATATTGGTGAATTTCACTAAAACTGTCAAGAACATATCCAGGTCATATTTCACCCAAAAATCAAAAGAAAAAAGTTTTATTTAATTAATTAATAGTATTTTAATACCACTGATATTTTTTTGTATTGTGACATTATTTTATTAGATAAAAAAATGTAGTAAAATATAAAATAAAAAAGAATATATTATTTACATTTTAAAATGCATTTGCAAAGTACAATTTTCAGTATACATCATAGTATTGTTGTACTCAGTATATGCTTATTAAAAAAATAAGATAAAAATAAAAATACAATAAAAAATACAATAATAATGCATTAATGAGAATTCTGGGCAAAATGGGCTTTAACTGTCATAAATATTTCATTTTCATTTAGGCAAAATATAATGTCTTATTTTTTCTTAGATTTTTGTGTGAAATATGATCTGTACATTTCTTTGTGAGATAAACCTATCGATGTCTTCACAGACTCGACACATAGAAACATCTTGATTCTCAGTGCATCCATCTCTTTGTCCGTAACTTTCCATGGACACTCAGTCCTCTGTTGATGCGCTGTTCTCTCATCCAACTGTCCCTCATTCAGTCTAAATGGGGCGATAGTGTCCATAAAGCGCCTCATGCTAAAAGAGGTGAGTTTGTAACTGTAACTGTTAAAAGTACTTGTACTTTTTTGCATTAATTACATTTTACAACAAATGTAAACAAATTTGTGGTGACTTACTTTTTGGCAAGTGGTGGACGTTCACTGTCCATCATAACAATAACATCATGAACGTCCAATCGAAAACGTTGGAGTAAAGTCATCATTCTAAGCAAAATAACAAAAGTTTTTATAGTAAGATGAATTAAACATCTTTTATGTATGTAATATGAAATATACAACCAGACTTGCTACAGTACAATTTGAAAAACTCTTTATTTTATTCAAATTTAAGCTTTGAATTGTAGTAAAACTTTTGTGAAATAGTCGCCAGATTCCAATAGTTCTGATGATCCTAATGATTCTGTCCGATGATTCTAATGATTCTGATTATTCTTTTATTCTGATTTTTCTAATAATTCTGATTATTCTGATGATTCTAATGATCCTGATGTCTCTGAAGATTCAAATATTTCTGATGATTTTAATGATTCAGATGATTTTATGATTAAAGATTCTGATGATTCTGAACATTTTATTATTTTATGATTATAATGACTATGGTGATTTTGAAAATTCTGAGTTGAACCTTGTTGATTCTGATGATTTTACATTTATAAATCATTCTGGTGATCCTCTAATGATCTTGATGAATCTGATGATTCTAATGATCACATGCTACTACCGAGCCTACTCTGCCAAGAGGAAAATGTTATTGCTCATAGCTTGGAAGACTTAATAGTGCTCTCATTTATGTTTCAAATAAGTCAATCATTGCTCAGGGGTGCGTTTCCATTACAACTACGTAACTCACTGCTTAACCACCATGGTACGATGCATCGTTGGAGAAATTAACTAGCTAGTCACGACTCCACCCACCACATACCGTTAATGATGTTACGCAATGGGTAGAGTAATAACTTCTGCAGATTTCAAATTATAATAGCTAAATTTACACATATACCAGATAGCTCTTTAATGCGCGAAAGCTGCTGAAGACATGAAAGCTACGTACAGATACACTGTGCTGCAATAGTGGGGTTTCCCTTTACATCAGACTTCGCGGTTCCCCCGACACACTTGAGCACATACGAACATGCGCATTCTTCAAAAACATACAAGTACTTCACTTATGCATTAACATGGACACATAAGCCGTGTTTTGCTACCGAAGCCATGTGTGTTTAAGCGATTTCTCTTAACAGCCTTTAATGCCTTAAATAGCTGCATTTTTGTTTACATTATGTTTCAGATAATTGTTTTCATTATGTTTCTGCAAAAACCCGGAATAAGCAGTTTTCTTAAGTGCATGTAAACGTGGTTAAAGTATTGACCGAATGAAACTGATGGGCCAAAACATTATGACCACTATGCCTGATATGCTGTTGTCCTCCGCGTGCCTCCAAAACAGCGCCGACCCGCTGAGGCATGGACTCTACAAGTCAACTCTGAAGGTGTCCTGTGGTATCTGGCACCAAGACATTAGCAGCAGATCGTTCAGTCCTGTAAATTGTGAGGTGGAGCCGCCATGGATCAGATTTGTTGGTCCAGCACATCCCACAGTTGCTCAGTCAGATTTAGATCTGGGGAATTTGGAGGCCAGGGTAACACCTTGAACTCTTCATCATGTTCCTCAAACCATTCCCAAAATGTGTGAAATGTGGCAGGGCGCATTATCCTGCTGAAAGAGGCCAGTGCCATTAGGGAATACCATTGCCATGAAGGGGTGTACCTGGTCTGGAATGATGTTTAGGCAGGTGGCACATGTCAAATAGACGTCCACATGAATGGCCGGATCCAGGGTTTCCCAGCAGAAGATTGCCTAGAGAATCACACTTCCTTCCAACGGCTTGTCCTCTTCCCACAGTGCATCCTGGTGCCATCACATCCCCAGGTAAACAGCACACACATACACAGCCGTTCACGGGATGTAAATGAAAATGGGACTCATCAGACCAGGCGACCTTCTTCAGTTGGTCATGTGAAAATTTGAAGAGAAATGTTTGAGTTCATTTTGAGATACTTGAGATCTTTTCTGAAACTCTGGAGGAGACACATGTGAGATTACTGGAGTCTTATTTGTGATTTTTCTTTCCTTTTGGTGATGACTCAAATGTTTCTTTGGATTCTGATGCTTCTAATAATTAACTCACTCTTTGCGATCTTCCTCCATGGTTTGCAGTTCCCCAATGATGAACACTCTGACTTTACTGCGTCTCCAGCATTTTCTTCTGCTCAACAGATACGACACTAAAAGAGTCAGACCTGAGAGAGAAAGAAAGAGAGACTTCAACTGCAATACTCAATTTTTTAGCATTGATTAAAGAATTATCAAACTCAAATTATGAAGATAAAAGCTTGTGCAAGTTCTCATAATGATTACAGTCGGTATCTAACCTCCGTCATCAGATATCCAGTACACATCGATGGTCTTCTTCCCCTGTTTGTTCTGGAACATTGTTTTGATCTGATCATTCTCAGTATTCTTTGTGTTGTCAATATCTAAGAGGGCAGAGAAAAGAGAACAGTGGAGTGAGATTATATGGAAATTGAAAAGGTAGTAGAAGAAAGATAAAATGTAGGAGGTGAGCACTGATTTTTTTTAGTTTATTACATGGCTCTCTGGAATACTTGATTCTGACTGGTCAATGGTGCAATCTAGAGGTCTGATATTTCTCTGTAACAACCGCACTTCCAAACATTAGACCGCTCATCTGGATATTGCGAGCCATCTTTCCTGTTTCTCTAATATCTGTGCAATCTCTACAAGTAAGCTAATAAAATAATTTAAACTCAAATCAGTGTTTCATGTACATTTATTCATTTATTTGGCAAGTATTCTAATAAGATGTATAATGAGCAGTCAGTCGTTCATTAATTACAAAATAAACCAACAGAACTCTGACGCAAACCGGAGGTGGATTTTAGCTGTTCAGCCATTTCTTTCGTCTCACATAATTACATAATTTCAATGAAAATCTATATTTTATGTCCATGTATTTATTTATTTGGCTAGTAGCCATGTAATAAGCAGGATAATGTATATTATCCCTTACTTACTCACCTGAATCTCCATCAGAATTTTGCTGATCAGATTCAACGGCCTCATCTGCCTCAAATGCTGGGTTTATTGTCAAATATACAGGAAAGCGTCACTTTAATTATTCATATATACACATCAGTGTTCGGGAGAAATTAAGTAAAAGTAATGATGCTACTAACTTAACTACATTTTCGGTAATGTGACAGTTACTCAGCTGCTTTCAAAATAGTGTAGCTTTTCCAGTAACAAACTACTTATTTCAAAGAGTAGAGGTGTAGTGCCACAAAAAGCTAAGTCGTATTCATTTAGGTCTGATTTAAGACCTCATTGTTTGTGGGGTTTTTTTGTTAGTTTTTTCAAAAGAGTAGCTTGACTAGTTTAATTAATTTCAGTTATGAGTAGCTTAGCTTGGAAAGCAGTTTTAAAGTAGATTCCCACACTGGTACTGAAAAAAAAAAAAGAAAAAAAAAAAAAAGGAGGCATCTACGCAAAAGGACATACCCTCGCTCTGTAACTCATCTGTAATGTCCAGTCCGTCCATCATACGGAGAACACAGTCTCCATGATTTGAGTCGAAAGAATCACTGATATCACAAAATAACAGATCAGCTGAATTTATTTCAGCTGAATTTACATGGCTCCATTTCTGCCTCCAATACTTGTATAAATTGGGAGGTAATTTTCATTTACTAAATGGTATTGATGTATTCCTCTATGACAGCTTTCCTGCCAGTTCATTTTGAAACCCATCACAAGTATATTAGGCTTCAATTTTCCCAAACTAGAGGCCTTACGAAAAAGAACATAAAATGATCATAGTTTGAAAATAATTTGTACACATAAGATGAAACTCAGTCTCATTAAAAAAACACAGTTTAGTTAATGTGAATACTAGGGGTGTGCAAAGCAGCCATTATCTATATATGTGTGTGTCTACTGCTATGGTAAAATTATCTGTATCTGTATTTGAATATAACTGGATGTAAGCAGGGCTTAAACCGGAAGTGTGTCAAAACTAAATGAAAGGCCAACTCTATTCCATTTACAGTTTTTATACATTATATATATTTACAGTATATATATATATATATATATATATATATATATATATATATATATATATATATATATATATATATTGTGACGAGGAGGAGGGCGTGGCCGGGCCGTGAGGACACATGCCCGGCTCTGAATCGTCCTAATCAGCCAGGAGGAGGATAAGGAGGAGCTGGAGACACCAATGAGAGAGAGAGTGACGCACGAGCTGTGGGTGTGCGTGTCTATGTGTTTTGCTGCACTGCACTCTTTATGTTTTTTTTAAGTTCATTTGTGTCATTAAAAATGTACGTTGACTGCTCAGCTGGTTCCTGCGTCCTCCACGCCCATCGTAAGAACCTCGTTACATTTAATAGCCTACATATATATATATATATGTAGGCTATTAAATGTCATTTTCTCGCAGCCTTTTGTGGTTTAACAATCACATGTGACCATATCAGGATTTTGATGTTATTTTGATTAATTGTGCAGCCCTGAAGCCCTGTGTGAAATTAGTCTACTGATGCGTTCTTTAGGAAATCAAATGGCCATATAAAAAGCGCTTTAAAATCATTGGGATATTCACGATATTGCTTAATTTTATCTTCCTATGTTCACGTTGTTATCCCAGCCTAATTGAGCCCTATACAACAGTCTGTGCTTGTTCTTTGCAGGTAACTGCGCTCTCTTGTTGTAAAAGGAAAACGCTCTTGTTGTTCAGAAACTTCACCCCTCCCTCACTTCACACACTGCGTGCTGCCTGCTTGTGGAGTGAGAGAGATACAGAAGCATGTTCTCATTTATCTAGCTCGAAAGGTTTTAAACGTTAACATGGATATTTAAAATAGAAATTGTATATAAGATAGTATCTTAGTTAATGAAACTCTTGACAACCTCAGATTTGTCAGAGCACAATAAACGTCATGGTTACTGGTGTAACCTCCGTTCCCTGATGGAGGGAACGAGACGTTGGTGTCGATGTAGTGACACTAGGGGTCACTCTTGGGAGCCCGAGACACCTCTGGTCTTTGATAAAAGGCCAATGAAAATTGGCGAGTGGTATTTGCATGCCACTCCCCCGGACATACAGGTATAAAAGGAGCTGGTATGCAACCACTCATTCAGGTTTTATGCTGAGGAGCCGATATAAGGTCCGGCCATTTCAGCGGGTAGTTCAGCGTTGTGGCAGGAGGGACACAACGTCTCGTTCCCTCCATCAGGGAATGGAGGTTACACCAGTAACCATGACGTTCCCTATCTGTCACTCACTCGACGTTGGTGTCGATGTAGTGACACTAGGGGTCCCTATACGAAACGCCACAAGGCTGAACTGTGTTACGTGAACTGGCGGTGTGTGGTGGGCAGACTTGCTGTGTGCCTCATAGCCAGCACACCAGGTTGACACGTAACCTCCCCCAACATAGTTATGAGTGTCGAACGGCCCTTTTTGGGGACAAGTCGACTACCCAAAGTAAGAGACAGGCTTAACCCAGTCATGGCCTCTTTTCCCCTTCTCTTTTTCCACTCCCTAAAAAAGAAGGGGGATTATCCGACTGGGCCGCCAGGTCTAGTCGGGGGGTGTCCCTCCCAAGGGGAGGACACCGCGGAGACCACACCTCGCCCCAAGAGAGGGGCGGGTATTTAAGTGGAAGAATACGTCACATGGTCTTTCCAACCATGTGGAGAGCCTTCAAGGTAGATCCTGCCCAATGGGGGAGGAGTTACTACAAACATGGAGACTGGGGCGGAGGGGCTCTGCCCAAGGAAGACGCAGTTTGCCAGCAGGGAAACGAACTAGCGGAAGATATAGATCACATGGGGTTAGCCTTACAGGGAACCGCCATATGCGGAGCACCTAACCCAGAACAGGGCTCTTAGTTAGCGCATGTACTGGGCCAGCAGCGAGTCTCTCCGAATACTCGACTGCCACAGGGCTCGGAGGAAGTCAACCAGGGAACAAAGTTTGTGAACACTACTGGGAATTAATGGCACACATCTTCAGCTCCAAGGGAGGTGGAAGGCGCTATGTGCAAGCGATACACCCGGCCAGCTATCCCGGGCTTATCCACTTGTGTTGCGTGCCACTACCTGGGACGAAACCGGTTCCACCCAGAGGTTGTAGAACCTTGCACAGGTGTTGGGTGTTGCCCAGCCCGCTGCTCTGCAAATGTTTGTTAGAGAGGCACCCCTGGCCAGGGTCCAGGGAGCCGTTACACCCCTGGTAGAATGGGCTGGTAGCCCTACCGGGGGCGGCATGTCCTAGGCGACATATGCCATGGTTATGGCGTCAATGAGCCAGTGGGCGATCCTCGGCTTGGAGACAGTGCTTCCTTTCTGCTGTGCACCAAAGCAGACAAAGAGCTGCTCAGAGATTCTAAGGCTCTGCGTGCAATCCAAATAGATGCGTAAAGCGCGCACCGGACACAGCGACGACAGGGCTGGGTCTGCCTCCTCCTGGGGCAGCGCTTGCAGGTTCACCACCTGGTCCCTAAAGGGGTGGTGGGAACCTTGGGCAGATAGCCTGGTCAGGGTCTCAGGATCACGTGAGAGTAACCTGGACCGAACTCCAGGCACATTTCGCTGACAGGGAACGCTTGCAGGTCACCTACCCTCTTGATGGAAGTGAGCGCAGTCAGGAGGGCAGTCTTCAAGGAGAGTGCCTTAAGCTCGGCTGACTGCAAAGGCTCAAAGGGGGCTCTCTGTAGACCCTGAAGAACTACAGAGCTCCGATGAGGGAACGAGGTGTGGTCTGGAGGGATTCAGCCTCCTGGCACCTCTTAGGAACCTGATGATCAGGTCATGCTTCCCTAAGGACTTACCGTCGACTGCGTCATGGTGTGCTGCTATGGCAGCAACATACACCTTCAAGGTGGAAGGGGACAGCCTCCCTTCCAACCTCTCTTGCAGGAAGGAAAGCACTGATCCGACTGCACATCTCTGGGGGTCTTCCCGACGGGAAGAACACCACTTAGCGAACAGACGCCATTTAAAGGCATACAGGCGCCTCATAGAGGGGGCCCTAGCCTGAGTGATCGTGTCTACCACCGCAGGTGGGAGACAGCTTAGGTCTTCCTCGTCCCATCCAGGGGCCAGACATGGAGATTCCAGAGGTCTGGGTGCGGGTGCCAGATAGTGCCCCTTCCCTGAGAAAGAAGGTCCTTCCTCAGGGGAATTCTCCAGGGGGGAGCTGTCGCGAGAAGCGTGAGGTCTGAGCACCACATCTGGGCGGGCCAGTAGGGTGCTACCAGGATGGCCTGCTCCTCGTCCTCCCTGACCTTGTACAGGGTCTGTGCAAGCAGGTTCACTGGGGGAAACGCAAATTTGCGCATGCCAGGGGGCCAGCTGTGTGCCAGCGCGTCTATGCCAAGGGGGGCCTCGGTCAAGGTGTACCAGAGCGGGCAGTGGGGAGGATTCTTGGGAGGCGAACAGGTGCACCTGTGCCTGTCGAATCGACTCCAAATCAGCTGGACCACCTGAAGGTGCTGCTGACTCCAGAGGAGGAGACAGCGGGCGAGTTGTGATATACAACGAGAGCGCAAACCACCTTGGCGGTTGACATATGCTACCGTTGTCGTGTTGTCTGTCTGAACTAACAGTGCTTGCCCTGGATCAACGGCTGAAACCTCCGCAGGGCGAGCAGAATTGCCAACAACTTGAGGCAGTTGACATGCCAATGCAGTCGCGGACCCGTCCAGAGGCCGGCGGCTGCATGCCCGTTGCAAACAGCGCCCCAGCCCATTTTGGAGGCGTCTGTCGTGACCACGACGTGCCTGGGGACCAGTTCTAGAGGAACACCTGCCCGAAGGAATGAGAGGTCGGTCCAAGGGCTGAAAAGACGGTGACAGACCAACATAATGGCCACGCAGCGTGTCCCGTCAAACAGGCCAGCACCGACTGGGCATGCTCGTTCGTAAGGCGCGCCGTCAAGGAGACTGAGTCCAACTCCAAACCGAGAAAAGAGATGCTCTGAACCGGGAGGAGCTTGCTCTTTTCCCAGTTGACCCGAAGCCCTAGTCGGCTGAGGTGTGAGAGCACCAGGTCCCTGTGTGCGCACAACACGTCTCGAGAGTGAGCTAGGATTAGCCAGTCGTCGAGATAGTTGAGAACGCGAATGCCCACCTCCCTTAACGGGGCATGGCACGAAGGATCGAGGCATGGAAGTACGCATCCATCAGGTCTACCGCCGTGAACCAATCTTGACGCCGGACGCTCACCAGAATGCGTTTTTGCATTAGCATCTTGAACGGGAGTCTGTGTAAAGCCTAGTTCAGAACTCACAGGTCCAAGATTGGCCTCAACCCACCACCTTTTTTCGGTACGATGAAGTAGGGGCTGAAAAACCCCTTCTTCATCTCGGCTGGAGGGACAGTTTCTATCGTGCCCTTCCGTAGGAGGGTAGCAATCTCCGCGCGCAAGGTAGCAGCGTTTTCATCTTTCACCAAGGTGAAGTGGACACCGCTGAACCTGGGCGGATGCCCGGCAAAGTGAATTGCGCAGCCGAGTTGGACGGTCCGGACCAGCCCTCGCAATGGATTGGAAAGCGCAAGCCATGCGTCCAAGTTCTGTGCAAGGGGGACCAAAGGGACAACGTCATTGGGCGTACCGGCAGGTGGGGCCTCGCGGCGGGGCGGAGCTCGAGGTGCCACACCACGTCGTGGCCATGCTGAGTCTAAGGACATCGAAGCACTTACCTGGCCCCTTGTGACCACCCCTGGAACAGCCTGGGATGGGGGAGGAAGAGGCCTGACCTCGTGACCCGTGGAGACTGTCACATCGGGGCGGATTTGTGCCACAGCTGGGCACTCAGGGGCGGGAGACCGCCGCTGGAGCGCCAAACCTGCCAAATAGAGTGGTGGACGGTGGTCGTGATGACCGGATACGTGACCCAGGGAACAAGGAAACCACTCTTGCTGAGCTCTTGAGTACTTCAGCCACTTGGGCATGCAACGCAATTAAATGCAAAAGGTAACAAAAAGATGGAGATCTGCTTACCAGCTCCAGAGCAGTGGGTTTCGTTGTCCCTGGGTCGCCCATCTCAAGGGCGCTTTGAAGCCTTTCACGGGTTCTGGGCGGCCGCGAGACGGGTGGCGTCTGCTTCCTGCGGTGGGCTCCACACCGGGGCCGGGCCGAAGGGGCGGGCTGCGGTGGAGCCGGTGCAGTCACCGTAGAGGGATGCCCTTGGCGATGAGTAGACAGGGTGTGGGATCTTGAGCTGCGCCGGGGCAGGATATGCCGGCTAGCATCCATCTACTGCTCTACCATCGAAAACTGCTGAGCAAAGTCCTCGACGGTGTCGCCGAATAGGCCCGCCTGGGAAATGGGGGCAGCAAGGAATTGTGTCTTGTCGGCCTCATCCATCTCGACCAGGTTGAGCCAAAGGTGGCGCTCCTGGACCACTAGTGTGGCCATCGTCCGGCCGAGAGACCGCGCCGTGACCTCTGTCGCTCGGAGAGCGCGGTTGGTCGCCGAGCGCAGTTCCTGCATCAATCCCGGGGCGGAACTACCCTCGTGCAGTTCCTTTAGCGCCTTGGCGGACTTGCAGGAGAGCCATGGCGTGCAGAGCGGAGGCGGCTTGTCCAGCGGCACCGTAGGCCTTGGCCGTCAGACACAACGTAAACCTACAGGCCTTGGACAGGGGCTTTGGGCACCCGCGCCAGGTGGCGGCGCTCTGCGGGCATAGGTGCACCGCGAGCGCCTTTATACACCGGGGGATTGCCAAATAGCCCTTGGCCGCCCGACCATCGAGGGTAGTGAGGGCGGGGAAGCTGCAAAGATCGGGACCGGGCAGTAAAAAGTGCCTCCTTGTCAGCTCTTCATGCACTTCCGGGAAGAAAGGAACGGGGGCGGGGCGTGGCTTTGATCGGCGCTGCGAGCCCAGGAACCAATCACTGAGCTGCGAGGATTCAGGGAAGAGCAGTGAGTTCCACTCTAGCCGACGCTCGCAGTTGCCCAGGAAAGCATGTCGTCATCTCCGCGTCAGCCTGTGACTGGGCAATCGACCCCGAAGGGAGGAGCCCAGCTGAGGCTTCCGACTGGACGAGCCTGCTCTCCGATGCTGCGCTCGAGAGCTCATCACTTTCGCGGACTCCGAATGAGAGGTCGAACTCGCCGTGAGACGAGCCGGCGGACTCACCCGGAAGCCCGATCGGGGCAGACGAGCGTGCTGGGGAATGGGAGGTCCGCGGGGGGATACCCAGCGGAGACGGTCCCATTGGGGTCTCCAAATCACCCCCAGTGCTAGCCGTGCTGGCCTCATACCCGTAGGTAAAAGGACCGAGGCGGGAGCCTCTGATGTGGCTTGCTTTCTTACGAAGGCGAGCCGCGACCGCAACGTTGCCATGGACATATTCTCGCAATGAGAACATGACCATCCACGACGCTGTCTCCGCATGAGCAGTGCCCAGACATGAAAGACAGTGATTGTGACCGTCAGAAGGCGAGAGATAATGAGCACAACCAGGAATAACACACAATTGGAAAAGCATCTTTAAAAAGACGCGTCTTTAAAAAGACGTTCCGTGTGCGCTCTTTTAGAGAAATATATACTCTTTTAGAGGGGAAAAATGCTCTTTCAGAAAATATACTCTCTAGTTTTTCTGCCGAAGCAGAAAAAGCAAGTTTGGTTATTCGCAATAATTATTAAAATCAATAGAACATTGATGAGAATCAATGTTAGCTTTTTTTTAATCCTTTAAATCAACAATTATCAAAGATAGTCGTTAATTGTTAACATCGATGAAACATTAATTACAATTAACACTAGCTTATTGATCATTCAAATTCAATCAAAGATAATTATCAATTATCAAAAATCAATATAATATTAATAAGGATTAACACTGACGGGGCACCACCCTTAAATCAGGGACTAATAACCAAATATTAAAACAGTCTCAATATTAGATTGTTTTCTTAGGAAAATCGGCATCCGAAGAATATCGATTTTCGGGAAAAAATCAATGAATGAAGGTTTGAATCCGAGCACTGACATCCCGTCAGCATGACACAGGCGTATGCAAAACAAACCAAAACACTTCTCTTTGTAATATAAACAAAAAAGTTTATTTATGCAGTAATATCAATTAATAATTAATACAATGCAGTCAATAAACTTCCGACTTACAACTACAAACTAAACAGTGATAGGATTAGATATGGAAATAAAAATAATCATATAACACATAAGGTGTGTGTGTATCAGTGTGTGTGTGTGTATCAGTGTGGTTAGTGAGAGAGAGAGAGAGAGATTATTAAGTGACAGCCCGAAAGCTGATTTCGCGATAGCTGGAGATAAAGCAGCCGTGTTCATCACTCAGAGACGCAGTTTTACGAGCGGGGCTCGTAAAAGTCCTGCGTTATTTGACTCTAATGGATGAACTCAGTTGCTGTCTCACCCGCGATGGCGAAAATGCACAACAATCCAATTTGGTTGGACCACAATACAGCAAAACAAATTTGTGATAATTAATACCCTGAGTATTAATAATTAGCGGACATGGTGGTCCGTAAACTGTACAAGCAAAAATCTTGAAACACAAGAATAACACGCTATAATATTCTATCTCTGCCCAGACGTAACCTCTTACTTGAATCGCATGAGGACACAGGCAGAATGTGTTTTCCTCCGTCCTTTTACTTTGACCCGGTTCCTTGAGGCTCGTGTGATGACGGGAGGCCGTTTCCTCGCGCTGTTGGCGGGCGGTACGGCTGTTGATTCTCAGCGGGCTGGCGGAAATGTCGACTTGATTGAAGATGGAAGAGAAATCTTTAATCTCTTCACTTCTGTAGGCCAACGGATGAAGATGCGAATTGCTCGGCGGTCTCCTTCGGATCCGTTAGAGTGTTCGGTTGAACACAGAGTAATCTCAACTCGTCCAGCGAGATGGAGATTGTATGACTACAGTTTCAAGTTGGACATTACTTCCTTAAGCCACGAGGTTGCACCGGAGAGCAGCAAAAAGCTACGTCCGTATTCGGTGAACTAAGTCGCTGGAAGCCACTCTGGAAGCATTTCAGAATTATTTGAAGTCCTGATGATGTCATGTTTGAGGGACGTTCTGAGGTGTGCCTCATCCAATAGGAGTTGAGAGCTCGATCCTTTAGAGGGCAAGGCTTCATGGATCTGTAGTCTGTTTTGGACTCCCTTTGTTTGATTTTGGCGTGATTTTTATCAGTAAAATTTACGACTTAGAAGGTGGGGACTTGAATTATGTTTTTATGACTGTTAGGCCTGCCTTTGTCTTCTATCTGAACACATGAGGCCCAACAATGGATTACTTTTATGCCGACTATCTGTGCTTTTTGGACCTACAAATATCTAATCATCATCCTCTCCCATTCTAAGGACCTGCTGAGCCTGGAACTTTTTCTACAAATCTTCAAAGTGTTTTGCAAAAGAAAGAAAGTCATACACATCTCAGATGGCATGAGGGTGAGTAAATTATCAGAGAATTTTCATTTTTGGGTGAACTATCCCTTTAAGGCAGAAAACCAAATTAATACAAAAAGAAATCCAACCAGAAAGAGCCGGCCAGTACAGTTGTTATAATGCTAACATTACACAATTTATTAAGATACATCAACTATAGCTAAAATTACAAAATCTCTTCTCAAAATGACCCAACTACATAGTCAAGGTGAACCTTGATGTAACGTTAACATTTATTGCACTTGTAACTACAAATTAAATATGTCATATGCAGACAGATAAAGCCCATGTTTAAATCAAGAAGGGTCATAGAATTAAAAATGATGTATTGGTAGTGTATAAGGTGGTTTTACACGGTATGTTGTACCTGGGGTTGCCACCCATCCCGTAAAATACGGGATCGTCCCGTATTTAAAGATGAAACATAGGACCCTCGCAAAATGTAGCCAGTGCAAACTGGCAAACGTGTGAGATGTGTCCTGAGCAGGAGTCAGAGCGCTTGGAATGTCAACAAGAAATTAGAGATTCATCAAAAGAACTTGACGAGCATGTTGATATAATTCCTGATCTATCCATTAAAAATGAAAGCAATTGATTTGAATCTAGTATGAATGTCTTGTGTAGATCAGATGCTCTCAATCTACTTAGGTCTCTGAACTACAAACAAAAAGATGTTTTCTATCAGGTAAGACATTGGTGCTTAGAGAAAGTTAGAGGTAAAAAGCCAGAGCCTTTCCATGTATTTGTTACTGGAGGTGCAGGAACAGGAAAGTCACATTTAATCTCGGGGAGATGCTGATCACAGCAATGATTTACTCGCCCATTACCATCTGCTTCACACTGATTGCACTCCCTATTTATTCCTTGTGCGGTTGCCTTCCTGTTTGCCGTAGTACCCGCCAGTTCTGTGCCCAGTTCATGTGGAGGAGGATTCCTCGGTCTCTGTCTGCGTTTCGGGGACTATATCAACTGGGCTTTGCTTCGCAACACACCAGCTTCAACGGACTCTCTTCGGATTGTTCCTGAATTCCACAAAGCACACACTTATCATACGAACACAGCCTTCACTAGCCCATTGTGGCTCGCTGGATTTCAGCCTTCTGCAGCCGGCGCCATTGACATTGAGAACTTTGTTAATAAAACCACTGAACCGTCATCTCTGCTTTTGGGTCCTTTGTCCCCCCCATGACACTATCGACCTTACCACAACGTCGTCATGATGGACTGGCACCGTTCCAAAGTTACATTGTGGCAACGAATACAGGAATTTCACTTTTCCGGTTGTCACAACGTAATCAGTTACATTGCCACAACTAACATGTAATTATGTGGAATTATGAAGGCCTGACGTGGCGGAGCTCAAACTCACGTGCTGCTGTGGCTATGGAGCATGGCCTCTTGCATGTAATTTGTGAAACAGTTGTCATACTTTGCTTGTAAGCATCGAGAAATAACTTCTGATTGGATAAATGTTTTTTGTTTTTTGCTATTCATTTGTAGATGAATTAGGTTTGGAAAGCGATTGAAAATACATATGCAAAAAGGTCAACAGGAATGAAAGGATGAAAAAATATTTATTTATTAGGCATATTACACCAGCAGAGAAGGCTTTGCTGGCTCTGAGAAATTGCCACTGGCCAAATACGAACAAATACAATTAGAGATCATATATTTGAGCATTTATGTACACATTTAAATTCCACAAGTGTTTAAAAAACATATTACATATATGAAAATTGTCATTTTTGTCATATTGTCATATATCTACTGTATATAATTGACATTTTTATATCAGTAAAAACATTTATAAACACTTACTTTTAGCATACAAGTGTCCAGCATATATTTTCAGTTTCAGATTCAGATTCGTAGCCTACTCTATTAATAGCACTTCAAATTCTAATCACATTTTATTACACAACTAATGGGGATTTTAAGTGAATGTTAGGGCTTCTTTGTATAAATGCAGGTTTTGTGTCTCATTCTCAGCACGCAGGGTGAAGATTAAACACGAGCTGTGATGTATGTGTGCTGTCTGAGGTCCCGTGAAAGTTTAGAAGGATTTTTGATAGTGAACGCACAACATGGAGGAGACGCTACACTGTTACTATGGAGATGATACAAACATCAGAACATATTCCTTTCTTTGTATTTAGCAAGTATTTAAACCCCATGTCAATCACTCTCACCTGTCTTCGTCATTTGTGCTCGCTTCTGGTTTGTGCCATGTTTGGTATTGTTGAAGCATAAATATTTGGCAAAGATTGAATTTTTCACCACATCAAACTCAAACACATCTCTCTGTCAGGAAATATCAGATTTGGTCAGATATTTAAACAGGGATGCAAACTACTCACCTTTCAGCTAAAGTTACTTTTTCTGAAGCTAATTTGACTAAATTGTTTGGTAAAATTTCTAAATTGTCCTTATTAAAATCACTTTAAATGGTTACTTTAAGCTTAAAAACTTGAAATAGAAACTTGAAACTCAGTTATCCTCGATTCATCTACAGCAATAGCAAAACGTAGCAAGATACAATACAAATCAAATAGAAAATAGTAAAAGTTAGTAATTAAAATTAATATCAAGAACTTATCAAATAAATATAGGCTACACAACCAGTCCAAAGGACACTGACTAAGTTGTTTCTCATAATCTTATAACCTTTTGATCTAAAGGCTTATGGTCAAACGCTTGGGATTATTTCTGCACTCAAAAATAAATTGTGCCTAATTATAGATATATATACAAACCTTTTATTTTTTTAAGAAAAGTAGCCAACAAGTGTCCAGCATATCATTCAATACTGTTTAAAAAATATCCCAGGATGCACCTGAAATTGACTGAGAAAATGAACTGTGTGCAGAGATGGAATAGATGAAAGGCTACACTGAAGAAGTTCAAATAGAAGATGTTTCTGATTTAATTTGTTTTGGTCACTGCATAATTTCCATACTTTTGTGTTACTTCTTAGTTTTGATAATGTTATACTCTAAAATCTAAAATGTGCAGTAACAAATAATAAAAAATAGGCAAGTGTGATCAAACTTTTCTACAGAGTTCTAGTCTTACACTGAGGGGCCGTTCACATTGAGCGTGTTTTTGTGTCTGTCCGCGCTGTTTTATAAATGATTTCAATGTAAACGTGCGCTAGATAGACGTCTTTGATGGCTTGTTTGTGTTTTTAGACGCCATGTCAAGTTTAAAAGAGCCTAAACTGTTAATCGTCTCTAGTCAAGAACTTTAGTGCAAAAACAAATGCATTCAATCATGTGAACGGCACGTAACATGTTTTCAAACATTGCGCTGTAATTTCAAAGAAATATTTTGAATATTAGCTAATATATAGGTCTATGCAATTACACAAACACCGTCAACACAAGTCGCACCAGCTTCTAGCAGAATTAAAACTAATAAACGTATTCAGAACTGAATACAGTGGCTGTTCACTTGCAATAAAAACTTTGAATAATTTCACGGCTCCCAAAAACTGTTAAACATCTTATGATGTTTCTTTTAACAGCACAAATCAGCACAAACGAACGACACCGGTTCGGAGCGATTTGGACCACATGGGGTTGAGAGTGATGTCACTGCTGCTGAATACAAGCTGGTATTTCTAATGAAGGGAAATAGATACAAGATTAATTTTAACGGTACAAATCAGCACAAATCAAACACAAATGAACAACACAGGTTCGGAGCGATTTGGAGTGATGTCACTGCTTCCAAAAAGTTTTATGCTATTTCTAAGGAAGATAAATAGTTCCAGTGTTTCTTTTAACGACACAAATCAGCACAAACTAACGACACCAGTTCGGAGCGATTTGTACCAAATGGGGTGGAAAGTGACATATAAGTCACTGACTGTTTGGGAATCATTTAACAATGGAGCTTGGCTGACCTCTATTGGACATTTTCTTGGAACACACTGGCAACTGACTATCAGCCGACAACATGAATGTCAATACAGCACAATACAACCTACTGTATATTTTATATATACTATTTTTATTGTATAATGTGTATTCTATATTGTGTGTATGTGTATTCTATATTGTGTGTATTGCATACTGTACATTGTATATTATTATTTGTATATTGTGTTGTGTGTAATTGTATATATTAGATATGTAAATTGTGTTGTGTAAATCTGATGTTTATTGTAAATTGGTATATGTCTCCTCACTGTCTATGTTGCTTGGAACTGCACCCAAGACTTTCACCCACTGTTGCACTTGTGTATATGGTTGAGTGACAATAAAGTGATTTGATTGATTTTGAATATGATAATTGCCACTCAGAACTGGGTTAGACATATAGATTTGATTTTCTAATATTTTTACATTTCAGTTGATATTTTTATTATATTTTATTTATATAAAAAATAAGAAATATGTTTATTAACAATAAATTATGACATCTGTCTGTTTTGACTGCAACAGTCCATTACATGACATCCAATAGTAAATCTTTGCCCAAAAACACGCAAACTTGTATAAAAATCCATAGAACTTCCATTACATCATGAAATCGGTAAACACAATGACGTCATCCTTTTTATTCGACAAACTATGCGCATCTAACATGCTCTTTGATAAAACAAACCGTATAAATATGTTTAGTAGAGTGTCTGGAACAGAAGTATCGCACCCCTGATGTTTTCTGAATAAAACTGGCTTCATAGTTTTAGAAAATAACGCATAAGTACAGCCATTCCTGATGACGTCTGTTCATGCATAGGCAAATTTGTTAGGTTAAATAAATCTACCAATAGCATTCTAGAGGGTTGTAATTTATGAGGACATGTAACCAATGAAATTACATATACGGCAATATGTGGGTGTTGATAGTTCTTATAAATTATCACGTCATTTCATAAGTGAGAACACTTCTTATTGGAAGATTCAAACGCGTGTGCTCGGTCTCCTTGACAACGCTGGCCTTTTCAGAAAGGCACCCAGACAAGCACTTAGATAAAGGCTTACAAAAAGCTAATTTTTGCTAGTATCATTTTCATGATATTGAAACAATTTGAAACATAGTTTGGTAAGACTTAGGGCTTTAGCCTGTTGTGTTTTTAGGTGTCTATCCCACAGCATTTTGTATTTATTTAAAAATAAGTGTGAAATATGATCCTTTGTGTTTGCACTTCTTTATCTCTGTGTTAGTAACAGATTGAGTAATTTTGAAGATTTCATAGTAAAGTCTCAAGTGTTAGCTTTCTATAGATACTTGATTATGTGTGTAGTCAGAGGGACTCATGAGCAGTAAACCTTTTATTTTGGGTATGTCATTTACCCCGTCCCTCACCAAAGTGTGGGCACCAGGTAACAGGTTAAGATATCAAGAATCCCTTCAGAATTTTAAATTTGCACTGTCTTGACATTATTCTAAATTTTTTTAAGCAATTCAGGTAAATACTTCCTTTTGGGATATTTCAAAGTCTGTTAAAATTGACACACTTCCTTCCGCCAGTTGGTGGCACTACGACCGTGACCCACAATAGCCACATCAATGTGATAAGCCTGCAAGAACAAACATTTGGCTCAATTTTGATGTAAAGCACACAATGCATGCAGAAGATATGAGCCATTTCCTTTTTCCAATTTTTTGACGTTAATTTATCACATCACCATGGCAACATCGTTCGATATATCAAAAATACTTTCGCAATTTATCATCGTCAGTGTCTTAGCATGATGTTGCCCACATTTGGTACCTGTAACATGAAATGCCTAGGAGTAGTATTTCAAATTCCAGAGCATGCATTTTTCAAACAAACCAAAATGGCCGACTTCCTGTTGGGCAGAGCTAATACAAGCCAATGGGAAATATGTCTGTCATGGTGAGAACAATGTCCTCACCAAAACTTGTGAATATCAGACAAAGTCTGTGGCAACCACAGAAATAAACTAATTTGAAATTTTAGGGGGCGCTATGGAGTCCACTGGCCACACCCAAGACAAATGACAAAAGAATTCAAGTTTCAAGAGTTCCAAGTTTCAAGAGTTTTGAAAAATGAAATATGCATTTACGAACTAGGGGGTGCTGTGGACCCGATGAGGCACATCTATGCTAAATTGCAATATCAAATCAAAAGATGTCCTAAGACAAATGTATGTGTAAACTTTCATAAGTTTTCATCCATCGTAGGCCCCTCAAAACACCACGGGAACATTTGAAAATCCCACATTCCATCCAACATGGCTGACTTCCTGTTGGATGGAGTTAAATACAACCAAGTTAACTTTGTCTAACATGATGACAGCAGTAACCATACCAAGTCTTGTGCACATCTGAGCAACTTCCTCCCAACAATTGTCTGCGTTTGGAGGCGCTGTAGAGCTCCTCGACCACACCCAAGCCTAAACTCTACATAACTTTTTGATTTCGCACAGGTCTGATATGTGTGCCACGTTTCTTGAGTTTTCAAGCATGATGAGTGCCTTATAAATGGGTGAATGATAATAATAATAATAATAATAATAATAACAATAATAATAATAATAAATATAGCTGCAAGGAGCGATGACGGGCCAAGAAAAAACATACAGCTCAATTTTGATCTAAATCACACAATGAACGCAGAAAATATGAGACACTTCCTGTTTGCCTATTTTTGCCATTCATTTAGTGAATCGCCATGGCAACACCGTTCGATATTTAAAAATCTGTTGCAATTTAGCATCTTCGATGTCTTGGCATAATGTTGTCTAAATGTGGTGACAGTCTCATGAATCACCATTCAGAGAATCTATCTATCTATCTATCTATCTATCTATCTATCGATATACATTTTTAATTGTAATTTAAAAAAGTTTGCTAACTGATAAATTTTACATTTTTGCTATAATTTAATTATTTATTGAAAAGAAATATGTAGATCTAAAGATTATATTGCAATTAAATTATTTACCATTTTTATTTATCCATAAACTGGCTATAAATTTAATTAACAAATGTAATTCATGGCATTAGGTGTTAAGGTAGTCTAAGTAGATTTTAATATGAGCACTGAAGTCATTTAGGTTTGTAATTTCGTTGCAGTTCTGTTGTTGCATTTTTTTTTCTCTGTGCACTGTCAAAATAAATTTAAAGTATATTAAATTTGAGTCTGCATTCATTATTCATACGCACAACTGTTTAAATAGCCTCTAAATTAATGTAGGGCAAATGAGAACATAAATTAGTTTAGAATACTGCATGTTCACACTGACCACACCCACAAGAACAAATAAATCAATCTGATTGGCTGATGAATCTGACAAACTGACTTTAGATGCCTATTCACCTGCACTGTTGAGGGATTCTGAAGGCATCACGGTAGAGATGGACGATACCACTTATTTACTTTTCGATCCGACACCAAGTACTTTTAGGCCAATATCACCAATATCGATACCAAAACCGATACCTCTATTAAACTGAATTTTTATATATATTTATGGGCCTAAACAGAAAATTATTAGGCTGCTTTGTTAACCCTTCAAAAATTAGTTAGTATAAGCCACATATAAAACCTCAAACTGAACCATAAATATTATTATATGGTTACTATTACTAAAACCAAGTTACCATATGGATACTACAGTAATGCTGTAGTAAAACCATGGTTAATTGTATCAAAACCTTGGTTACTGACAAAAAATAAATAAATAAATGGTTACTACAGTCATGGTTACTAATACAAATCAAATCAAATCAAATCACTTTTATTGTCACACAGCCATATACACAAGTGCAATGGTGTGTGAAATTCTTGGGTGCAGTTCCAATCAACATAGCAGTCGTGATAGTGACGAGACATATACCAATCTACAATAACATCAAATTAACACAACACAATTTAAAGTCTAATATACACATAATTACACACAACACAATATACAAATAATAACATATGATGTACATTATACAATACACACAATATAGAATACACATTATACAATAAAAAAAAATAGTATATATAAAATGTACAGTAGGTTGTATTGTACTGTATTGACATTCAGGCTGTCGGTTGATAGTCAGTTGCCAGTGTTGTTAAGAGAATATAATTTATGACAGTCCAGTGTGAGATAATGAGATTAATAAAGTGCAGTGCTGATGTATATTGATCGTGAGAGATCAAGAGTTCAAAAGTCTGTTTGCTTGGGAGAAGAAGCTGTCATGAAGTTGGCTGGTGCGGGTCCTGATGCTGCGATACCGCCGGCCTGATGGTAGCAGTGAGAGCAGCCCATGGCTCGGGTGGCTGGAATTTCTGATGATCATCCGAGCTTTTTTCACACACCGCCTGGTGTATATGTCCTGGAGGGAGGGAAGCTCACCTCCGATGATGTGTCTGGCAGTTCGCACCACCCTTTGCAGGTGTAGGGCTTTACTGGTTGTTTAGATCAGTGTTACTATCAGAAATAATTAATAATTATTTATTTAGTTATTAATTAATATATAAATTAATTAATTGAATCTAACTCATTAAAACCTTATATGGGGCTCCAGTAAATGTAGTGCGCTACGTTTAATAGCGGGTTTGTTTATTAGCAATAATTAGTAATTATCAAAGACAGTTATTAATTATTAAAATCAATAGAACATTGATGAGAATCAATGTTAGCTTTTTCTAATCCTTTAAATCAACAATTATCAAAGATAATCGTTAATTGTTAACATCAATGAAACATTAATTAAAATGAACACTAGCTTATTGATCATTCAAATTCAACAATCATCAAAAATAATTATCAATTATCAAAAATCAATAGAATATTAATAAGGATTAACATTGACGGGGCACCACCCTGGAATCAGGGACTAATAACCAGATAGTATAACAGTCTCAATATTAGATTGTTTTCTTAGGAAAATTGACATATGAATTGAATATCGATTTTCGGGAAAAAAACAATGAATGAAGGCTTGAATCCGAGCACTGACATCCTGTCAGCATGACACAGGTGAATGCAAAACAAACCAAAACACTTTTTACATTTGTAATGTAACAAAGTTTATTTATGCAGTAATATCAATTAATAATTAATACAATGCAGTCAATAAACTTCCAACTTCCAACTACAAACTAAACAGTGATATGATTAGATATGGAAATCAAAATAATCCTATAACACATGAGGGTGTGTGTGTGTGAGAGCAAGTGTGTGTGTGTGACATACTCGTGGAGAGTATGTCACGCGAGACTTCCGGCCAGAGAATATGGACGCGAATGTGGGCGAAGAGAAACCAGTCAATGGTGTCTACCAGTTACCGCATGTATCCGCTTGTACGATAGCTTAGGGACAAAGCTGAATCACGAAGCTATCTACTAGCCAAAAATGTGTCCGAGAATGTTTGTGAGGGATCGCGCATGCATGTGTGTGTGTTTAGTACGAGAGAGAGAGAATTAAGTGACGGCCCTAAAGCCGGTTTCGCGATTGTGGGAGAGGAAGCAGCTGTTAGTTTATCACTCAGAGACGTGGTGGACGGCTAGTAAACTGTTCCGGTCTTTGATTCTTTAATGGATAAACTCAGTTTGCCGGTCTCACCCGCGATGGCAGAAATGCACAACAGACCAATGTGGTTGGACCACAATACAGCAAATCAAATTCGTGATAATTAATACCCTGAGTATCAATAATGAGCGGATATGGCGGTCCGTAAACTGTACAAGCAAAAACCTTGGTACATAAGAATAACACACTATAATATTCTATCTCTGCCCAGACGTAAACCTCTTACTTGAATCGCATGAGGATGCAGAATGTGTGTTCATCCGTCCTTTAACTCAGACTCGGTTCCTCGAGGCTCGGGTGATGACGGGAGGCCGTTTCCTTGCTCTGTCTGCGGGCGGTACGGCTGCTGATTCTCGGCGGGCTGGCAGAGAAATCAGAAATGTCGACTTGATTGAAGATGGAAGAGAAATCTTTAATCTCTTCACTTCTGCAAGCAAACGGATGAAGATGCGGATTGCTCGGCGGTCTCCTTCGGATCCTTTAGAGTGTTCAGATGAACACAGAGTAATCTCTACTCGTCCAGCGAGATGGAGATTGTATGGCCACAGTTTCAAGTCGGACGTTACTTCCTTGAGCCACGAGGCTGCACCTGAGAGCAGCGATGAGCTGCGTCTACACACGGCGAGCAAAGTTGCTGGAAGCAAATCCCAGAAGCATTTCAGAGGTATTTCTACTCCTGATGATGTCATGGTTGAAGTGCGTTCTGTCGTGTGCCTCATCCAATAGGAGTTGAGAGTTCAATCCTTTAGTGAGCAAGTCTTCATGGGATTTGTAGTCTGTTTTGGACTCCCTTTGTTTGATTTTGCTGTGGTTTTTATCAGTAAGATTTACGACTTGTTATGTGGGGGCCTGAGTTAGGTTTTACGACTGTGTTAGGCCTGCCTTTGTCTTCAATCTGACTACATGAGGCCCAACACAGGGCTTTGCGGTTGTGGGCGGTGCTATTGCCGTACCAGGCGGAGATGCAGCCAGTCAGGATGCTCTCTACAGTGCTGATGTAGAACCATGTGAGGATGTGGCAGTTCATTCCAAACTTCCTCAGCCGTCTCAGGAAGAAGAGGCGCTGATGAGCCTTATTCAAAACGGCCTCAGTGTGGACGGAACATGTGAGCTCCTTTGTCTTACTGACATTGAGGGAGAGGTTGTGCTCCTGACACCAGCGTGTCAGAGTGTGCACCTCCTCTCTGTAGGCTGTTTCATCATTGTCAGTGATCAGACCTACCACCGTCGTATCATCAGCAAACTTAATGATGGCATTGGAGCTATGTGTTGCCACACAGTCATGTGTGCACAGGGAATACAGGAGTGGGCTAAGAACACAGCCCTGCGGGGCTCCAGTGTTGAGGGTCAGTGATGAGGAGATGTTACTGCCCATTCTAACCACCTGGCGTCTGCTTGACAGGAAGTCGAGGATCCAGCTGCACAGCGAGATGTTTAAGCTCAGAGCCCGGAGTTTCTCATCAAGCTTGGAGGGCACTATGGTGTTGAATGCTGAGCTGTAGTCTACAAACAGCATTCTCACATAAGTGTTCCTTTTTTCCAGGTGGGAGAGAGCAGTGTGTATTGTAGATGCAATGGCATCATCAGTGGAGCGGTTGTTGCGGTAAGTAAACTGCTATGGGTCCAGTGATGGAGGCAGCATAGAGCAGATGTAATCTCTGATTAGTCTCTCAAAGCATTTGCTGATGATGGGGGTCAGAGCAACAGGACCCCAGTCATTTAAGCAAGTGATTTTGGATTGCTTTGGTACAGGCACAATGGTGGACATTTTAAAGCATGTGGGGACTACAGACAAAGAGAGGGAAAGGTTGAAAATTTCTGTAAAACACCAGCCAGTTGGTTCGCGCACGCTCTGATGACGCGGCCCGGAATGCCGTCTGGACCCGCGGCTTTACGGATATGCATTTATTTTGGGTTTGGCTGTAATATTTCTTTTTCTGAACATAACAAATACCGAACCGCACCGAAACCGTGACCCTAAGACTGTGATACAAACCGAACTTTGAGAAATTTGAAGTGTTACACCTCTACTATCTATCTGTCTATATCTATCTATCTATCTATCTATCTATCTATCTATATTGTGGCAAGCAGGGCATGGCTGAGCGGCGTCAGGGCAGAGCGAGGCTGGAGAGATAAGTGGTAAATGATTTCCACCTGTTTGCACACTGGTCTTGCGTTCCAGGGAGGAGTGGAGGGAGTATTTAAGGAGAGAAGAAAGCAGCAGACGGGGAGAGACAGACGCACGGAGCTGTGTGTGACTGTGCAACAGTGACTGCTGAAAAGCAAGGCTGTTGAATGTGTTTGTTTATTGTGCAGAAAAAGCACGTTTATGTTTTGATGTACACTGAAAAGTGTGGCATTAAAGTCTTACGTGGATTGTTCACCCGGCTCCCGTTCCATCCATAGGAAAGGCAGAGGTCTGCCATATATATATATATATATATATATATATATACACACATACACACACACACACACACACACACAGTATATATGTTCATTTTTAATTGTTATTTATTTATTTTATTACCAACTGATTAATTTTACATTTTTGCTATAATTTAATATAATTATTTATTGAAACAATATGTAGATCTGAAGATTATATTGTAATGAGTCATTTAACATTTTTATATATCCCTAAAATTGCTTTAAATTAAATTTAAAAAATGTAATTCAATGCATTAGGTGTTAAGTTGGTCTAGGTAGAGTTTAATATGAGCACAGAAGTCATTTAGCCATGTAATTTTGTTGCAATTATGTGGCAATAGATCTCAGTTTCTTTTATTGTTGCATTTTTTTCTCTGTTCTCTTTCAAAATAAATGAAGTACATTTACCTTTAGTCTGTATTCATTATTCATACGCAACTGTTTAAATAGCCTTTTGTGGTGAGCAGGGCGGAGCCAAGCGGCGTCTGGGCAGAGGTGGACTTCCACCTGCGCGCCACACCGGCCTCGTGTTCCAACGAGGGGAGGCAGGAGTATTTAAGGAAAAGAGACAGCGGCAGACGGGAGAGAGATGTACGAAGCTTGTCCGCATGTCGTTATGATTTGACGCAGCTGGCTGAAAAGCAGTGCGTGTTTTTGTTTCTTTGGACGTTGAAAAGTGTTATTAAATGTCTATTTGTTTGTCAAGCCGGTCCCAGCTTCCTCCTTTCCCAACTTTAAGTGTTACACCTTTAAATTATGTTGGGAAAATAAGGACATAAATTAGGTTAGACTACTGCATGTCCGCCTATATAATAATTATTAAAAGCAAAGCTTACCAACTGGTAAACAACTTTTTTTTTTTTTTTTTTTACTGGTAACCAACTATTGTTCTTCGATGTTGCCACAACGTTGTCATGATGGACTTGCACCGCTCCAAAGTTACATTGTGGCAATGAATACACGAATTTCACTTTTCCGGTTGTCACAACGTAATCAGTTACATTGCCACAGCTAAAGTTTGGCCATCAAATTACGGTATATTTAGGAAATGGCCACATAATTTGGCTAGCTGGAATTACAAAATAGCTGAATTTGCTGCTGCTTTTCTCAAATTTTGCAATGCAATTTGCTGCATTTTTTGTGGTTGTTTTGCAATGAAAACTCACGAATCATCATTATATACCTCTGTAATTGTGTTAATTACATTTTAAATGCAATTACATGTAAATATTTTAGTGCATAATAACTGAATATGCAGTTAGCAATAAAAAACAAAACAAAATAAAAATAAAAAATGCACACAAAAATAACACATTTTAAGTGAAAGCTGTGGGTATGAAATACCCTTAATTATTTTTGTATTACAATTTTCTCCTCAGAGAATGCAATAAAACTTGTCTAGGCCTTCAGTGCGATTCATGCCATTAAGAAAACAGTTTCACAGTGAATAAGACACGGTTTGCCCATCATATATCACGTGGCAGTCAACTAATAATACCAATTGACATTTTAAAAACACGTCCACGCACGAAAGCCAGAACCAAGGAGGTCTAATACAAAGAAAAAGCTCCCTAATAATATTTAAGATTTCAATTTTGTTTGCAGTAAATTTTGTTTCGTCAGGGTACACGGTTACTTTTCAAAACTTGATACGACTTGATCCGATGTTGCAATAACAAAATGCAAAAAGCACTTACCAATTTACTTGAAGTTAAAATGTGCAGTAACAAATAATAAAAGATAGGCAAGTGTGATCAAACTTTTCTACAGAGTTATAGTCTTACACTGGAGGGGCCGTTCACAATGAGCGCGTTTGTGTCCGTCTGCGCTGTTTTAAAAATGATTTCAATGTAAACGTGCCCTAGATAGATGTCTTTGACGGCTTGTTTGTGTTTTTAGACGCCATGTCAAGTTAAAAAGAACTTAAACTGTGAAACGGCTCGAGTCAAGACACATACGTTTTGCTCTTTTGTGGCGCTGCGTGTAATTTTAGTGCAAAAAACAAACGCATTCAAGCATGTGAATGGCATGTTGCATAAGAGGTTAAAATATCTAATCCATCGATATAAAACTATATGTTTTAATTAACAAAGACTGTATCCGCACCTCAGTTGATGCATATAATGAGTGGGGACACATTTGTTTGGATTTTTCTATGGGATTCGACTGGAAAAGAGCTCAAACTCAAACGCGGGGTTAGTTGTCACACACGCTGGTAAGACGAAACTTCATTCGTTTACTTGTTGTCAACACTGCATAGATAATAAAAAATAAAAACTGCGGGAAAATCCGCGAGAGCACTGGTGACCAAGATGGCACAGCTCACGAACCCCCATGGCACAACAGAGCCACGAAACACTTTATATAGTAAGAAAAACACACTGCATGCCGGCACTGCACATTAACAATCAGATCACCTGGTTACCCCACACCTGAGAGCGATTAAGAGAGAGAGCGAGAGAGATATAAAGACAAAACACACGCTCTACACACACAATCAATAAGGCCAAGAAGGCAATCACAATGGGGGACATATTTCGCTTTTCTATTTCCTGGAAAAGAGCGCGAGCTGCAGACAAAAAAAAAAAAAAAAAAAAACTGCTGACACTAAGCGACATTGATAACAGCCAACAAACATTTATCATAAGTTCAAAATAACCCATTCCAGCCGGATCGGCAATCAAAACATACACAGATCAAATGAATCAAACTCCATCTCAAGAACTGGATATGTTTAACACATGAAATCAGAAATATAATTAACTGAAGAACGTAGTTACACATACTTTATATACATAACGTACGAAACAGGGATCCCTTCTAAACAGGACAACAACTATCTTGTTATTTTAGGAATCATTCATGGAGCTTGGATGTCCACTATTGGACTTTTCTTGTAATTGCCACTCATTACATATACACATTATGACAGTTTTCTATTATTTTTACATTTCAGTTGATATTTTATTATATTTTATTTATATAAAAATTAAGATATATGTTTATTAACAATAAACTTTAAAACAATTACTTCAAATGGAAATACATCACATGGTCTTAACGAGTCTTGTCGGAAGTATGTCATGTGGAGAGTCGCATGGTAGGTCCTACCTAAGGGGGGAGGAGTTTCTACAGGCATGGCGACCGGAGCAGAGGGCCCTCTGCTCAAGGAAGATGTAGTTTACCAAGAGGGAAATGATTTTACGGAAGATATAACACATGGGGTTACCTATGGGGAACCACCGCATGCGGAGCACCTACCTCAGTACAGGGCCTTACCAGTGCACTTACTGAACCGGCAGCTAGAAATCCCAGGTCAGACCCTACCCTCGTGCAGTTCTTTTAGCGCCTTGGCTTAGTGGACTTGCAGGAGAGCAATGGCATGCAGGGCGGAGGCGGCTTGTCCAGCGGCACCGTAGATGGGGGGGATCACCGAATACCCCTTGGCCGCCCCACCATCAAGGGTAGTGAGGGCTGGGGAGCTGAAAGATCGGGACCGGGCAGTAATAGGTGCCTCCCATGACCTTGTCAGCTCCTCGTGCACTTCCGGGAAGAAAGGAACTGGGGCGGGGCGTGGCTGTGAGCAGCGCCACGGGCCCAGGAACCAATCATCGAGCCGCGAGGGTTCAGGGGAGAGTGGAGGGTTCCACTCTAGCTCGATGCTCGCGGCTGCCCGGGAAAGCATGTCTGTCATCTCCGCGTCAGCCTGTGAGTGGGCGACCGTACCCGAGGAGGGAAGCCCAGCTGAGGCTTCCACGTCTGACTGGTAAGCCCACTCTCTGATGCTGCGCTCGAGAGCTCATCACCTTCACAGGCTCCAAACAAGAGGTCGAACTTGCCATGAGACGAGCCGGCGGACTCATCCGGAAGCCGATCGGGGCAGACGAGCGTGCTGGGGAATGGGAGGTCTGTGGGGGGATATCCGGCGGTGGTGGTCCCATTGAGGTCCCCGAATCGCCCCCAGTGCTAGCCAGCGCTGGCCTCATACCCGTAGGTAGAAGGACCGAGGTGGGGAGCCGCTGGGGTGGCTTGCTTTCTTACGAAGGCAAGCCGCGACTGCAACGTTGCCATGGTCATGTTCTCGCAATAAGTACATGATCCATCCACGAACGCTGTCTCCGCGTGGGTGGCGCCCAGACACGAAAGACAGCGATTGTGACCGTCAGAAGGCGAGAGATAACGACCGCAACCAGGAATAACACACAAACGGAAAGGCATCTTTAAAAAGACGTTCTGTGTGTGCCGCTCTTTTAGTGAAATATACTCTTTTTTTTTTAGAATATACTCTTTTATTTCTGCCGAAGCACCCATGGGCGTTCTCTGCAGTGCACCAGTGCAGAGGGGGAGAAGCCGCTGAAATGCGCCGTCAGATCCAGCAGAGGTGAATGAACAGCCGTGAGAATTCAGCTCAGTGAGCATCGACCGTTCGGCTCCGAAGAGAAAATCTGAATGAGTGGTAGCATACCAGCTCCTTTTATACCCGTATGTTCGGGAGAATGGTATGCAAATACCACTCGCCAATTCTCATTGGCCTTTTTTCAAAGACGAGAGGTGTTTCAGGCTCCCAAGAGTGACCCCTAGTGGCACTACATCGACACAACATCGAGTGAGTGACAGATGTGGAACAAATGTTGTCATTGATGGAAGATGGAGCGAAACTGCATGATGATAATCAATGCAGCAAGGACAACTGTAGGAGCCATGTTAATGCTAATTGTGTCATGTCTCTTAAATTTTAATGTCGTGATTTCAGGGAGCAATGTGTGTCACCAATGAATTGGGGTTAAAACACCTGTGCGAGTACATGTTCTCATTTAGGGAGGGGGTGAGTTGGGAGCATGTATTCTTTGTTGACCATCTAATATCGTTAGTAATTGTTCAAAGTATAAATTGCCTGTCCTACTCATATTTATGTCTTGGAACTTATCAGTGTTTTGCTCTATGGATTTTGGAATCTTCAGCTAAATAAAACTCAAGTATTTTTGGACTGTTTATCACCCTGCTTGTTTCCTCAGCAGTTTTTTGGTTTGCTACAATTTTAGTCAACAAAGAAATATCTACGAGTCTACCCTGGATTACTGGAAGCACTCTGCATGCATCCGATGGATTATTTAAGAAACCCACCTTGAATGGAATACAGACTTTATGCTCATTAAACCTGAGAAAGTATTATTGCACGATTGGGATTTACATATAAGGACAACAGAACAGCCACTTTTGAAACGCTCGCTGCAGCCAAAGCAGTAGGACATGAGTTGTGACTTTTGCTAGTGTTTGATGAGTTTTCCACTCATGAGCATCTGCTGTTTGTTTAGGAACAATGCGGTCCTTTGATGGATATATGAATAAGTTGAAATATCTCATATGATGTTCATTGTGTTGCACATTGCTTGTTTGCTCTGAATTGATGAGTTTGGATGCACTGAGGTGCTCATCGTTTTGATTGTGCTTTGCAAAATCAATCAAAAATAATAATGAGTTTGAAACTGGTGTAGATGTTGCACCTGAAAAGGAAAAATGTAGGAGGGAAGTCAAACTTACAGCAAAAGCTTTGGCTAACAAAACTGAGCACCTTCAGAAAGAACGAATAATACATTTGAATGTGATAAAAAATTCGATACCAGCCATTAAAGAACTCAGCATACATAAATACAGCGATGCATTCATAAAAGATGTGAAACGATGGCTGGGTGAAACTGAGATATCAAACAATAATGACCAGGATCAAACAGTGTTTGTTTCAAAGAATGAAAATCTGTGTCTTGATGAAAAACAGTTCGAAACAGCTGAATGTAATCTGAGCAATCCAGAAATGCATCATTTTCCTCAAATTCCTCCACATGACATCCAAGATTACTTAAAGCCAAGTGACTAAATTTCCAGTGAACAAAGCTCTGTTACAAGACACTCAGCAACATAAACTACCTCTTCTGCACGTATTAAAGCCGAGGCTGAAATGGCAACTTTGTTGGTATGTCAAAAACTGTTGAAGGAGAAACATGCAATGAAAGAACAAGAGGATCAGAAAGAGGAATCAAGGAAGCAGAAAGAGGATTTTGAGTTGCAAATGGAAACTGCTGCATCTATGAGGTCCAGGTTACACTGATCAAGTTCTCAAAATGAAATAGCTTGTTTGTTGATTCAGCAACAATGTTTGTAATCTCTGCCTAAAAGAGAAATTCAAGTATTTGATGGTAACCCTTTGCAGTAACATCAGAGGTGGGTAGAGCAGCCAAAAACTTTACTCAAGTAAAAGTATAGTTACTTAAAAAAAGAATTACTCAAGTAGAAGTAAAAGTAATAATGTTAAAAATTACTCGAGTAAGAGTAAGAAAGTATACAATAAAAAGAATACTCAAGTAGTGAGTAACTAGTTACTTTCACATATAACGTAAGTGTTTACTCTCCTATATTCCAGTACATGATACACATTTTTTTTTTCTCCACTTTTTCTCCCCAATTTGGAATGCCCAATTCCCAACTTTAAGTCCTCGTGGTGGCGTAGTGACTCGCCTCAATCCGGGTGGCAGAGGACGAATCTCAGTTGCCTCCGCGTCTGAGACCGTCAACCCACGTATCTTATCACGTGGCTTGTTGAGTGTGTTACTGCGGAGACATAGCGCATGTGGAGGCTTCACGCCATCCACCGTGGCATCCACATACAACTCACCAAGCACCCCACTGAGAGCGAACCACATTATAGTGACCATGAGGAGGTTACCCCATGTGACTCTACCCTCCCTAGCAACCGGGCCAATTTGGTTGCTTAGGAGACCTGGCTGGAGTCACTCAGCATGCCCTGGATTCGAACTCGTGACTCCAGAGGTGGTAGTCACATGATACACATTTAACATGCATTACAGAATGATTAATAATAATAATATAACTATTAATATTATTGTTAATAATGGAAATTGTCTTGATTCACCACCATTGTTCCAAACCCATATGACTTCTTTCTTCCATGCATCAAATTAAAGGGATAGCAAAAAAATTTAAATGCTCTCATTTTCTCACTCTCATGCCATCCCAGATGTGTTTGACTTTCTTTCTTCTGCAAAACACAAATTAAGATTTTTAGATGAATATCTCAGCTCTGTTGGTCCATACAATGCAAGTGAATGGTGACCAGAACTTTGAAGCTCCAAAAAGCACATAGAGGCAGCATAAAGGTAATTCATATGACTCCAGTGATATTCAGAAGCAATATGATAGGTGTGGGTGAGAAACAGATATATATATATATATATATATATATATATATATATATATATATATATATATATAAAAATTTATAATATATAAAGTACCTTTTTTTTTACTATTAATTCTCTCACATGTTTAAATTTTGTTTAGTTTACAGTGTTATTATGTGCATTGCATAGACATAATATTATTACGGTTCACTTGCTTTATTACAGAGCCCCTTAGAGGATTTTATTTTCTGAAATAGTTATGCGTGCCTTCGCAATAAGTTTTGCATTCCCTCGCAATAGTTTGCATTCCCTCGCAATAAGTTTTGTGTTCCCTCGCAATACATTTACCATGGTTTTACTAAAATAACCATATTATTAACCATGGTATTTGTAGTAAAACTATTGTAATCTATAGTAAATGTATTAAAACCATGTTTTCGGTCAAAAAATAAAATAAATACATAAATTACAATAAAATAATATTATTATTAATAATAATAATAAAAAAAACGGTTAGCCTAAAACAATCATGGTGCAATATTACTATAGACAAAACATGTTTTCCGCAAAAAACTGTGGTTACTACAGTCTATTGGTAGCACTTTATTATAAGATTACATTTGTTAACATTAGTAAATGCATAAAGTATCATTAACTAACAATAAACAAAATATTTTTACAATATTTATTAATCATTGTTATTGTTAGTTCATGGTACATTAACTAATGTAAAAATATCCAACTTTTGGTTAAACAAATCATATGTTGAAATTAACATTAACCAAGATTAATAAATGCTGTAAAAGTATTATTCATTGTTAGTTCATGTTAACTAATGTTGTTTATGTTAACAATGGGACTTATTTTAAAGTGTTACCACAATATTACTATAGTAAAACCATAGTTAAACTATGGTATTTGCATAGTAAAACCATAATACCAACAAAATTATGATTTTTATTACCATAGTTTTCATTTTCCTGTATTATCACTATGGTTTCACTAAGAATATCATAGTTAGAATACTGTGGTTACTGTAGTAAAACCATGGTCTATTTATTGCGAGGGTATGCAAAACTTATTGCTGGGAACACAAAACCATTATGAGGGCATGTAAACCTATTCACAGTCACAGTCGGTCTCCCTCATTTTCTTCAAGGACTCTTATTTTGAAGTTTCTCCCCGGACTCCATTTCCCAGGATTCACTGCCCTAATCACTCCTATCAGTTCATCATCATCTGCACCTGCCTTCTATTCCCGCCTTTGTTTCTCAGTGTATAAATACCCTCTAGTTTTGTTAAATCTTTGTCAGTCCTTGAAGTGCTATGGTTTTGTATTGTTAGCCTTGTAGTTTGTTTCCACTCCAACGTTTATAATTAAAAGGAATCTACTCCTGCATCTCCTCTGTTCCTCTTCCTCTCCAAGAATCTAACGTTACAATTATAATATACAATATAAAAATAATAAAGTCTTCCATTGAACTTGTATGAGCCATATCATGAGTTTTACCTCTTAAATTGATGTGTAGTACAATACAAACATTAATAGTAGATAAAACACTGTAATAATCATTTAAAAAAATACTGGTAACTGGTGGTGATTGAGTTCCCTGTTCTCTATGTAAAAGCGCTTTGCGTGTAGTCTCAGAAAAGTGTAAAATTAATTACTTCAAAATAAGTAAATAGGAGCATTTTATCAAAGCAAATAATATTTCAGTTTTAAATGTTTAATTGTTGTGACTAGGAGGAGGGCGGGGCCGGGCCGTGACTGAGCAGTCTGGCCCCCAATTGGACTAATCAGCTGAGGAGAGGGATAAATGCGGCAGTTCGGGAGAGAGAGAGCCACATGCAGCTGCCATGTGTGTGTTTTGTGTCTTTTTAATTAAATATTATTTTGACTGTTCAGCCAGTTCCTGCCTCCTCCTTTCCCATTTTAACCCTGTTACAATTGTATAACATAATATCAACATGAAAATAGCATGTTATGACTCCAGCTCTGAATCTCTCACAGTCATGATCACACACAAGCGATGTTCAGGTATCAAATCATGAGATTCATCTGCCAGAAAAGCAGCACCAAAACACAACTGACGTAAAGTGTTCTTCTGCAAATTGCTTGCAATTTTACATTTCAACTACAGATGTCGCTAGAGAGCACAAAGTTACATAGTGCAGCTTTAATTTGATATTAAAGCAGCTTTTGCTGTTGTGATTTCAAGAAAGGGACTGGATAAATGTGAAAATAAATAGATACAGGCTATATTAAGAAGCATTTTGGTTCAAGAACTGGTTACCACAGTAAAAACCTGATACATTTATGTAAGAGTAATGATGTGTGGTTTGAAAAGCCTTGTATTTCATGTTGGTGCAAAAAAAAAAAAAAAAAAAAAAAAAAAACATATTTAGCATTTATACCTTGCCCAACATTAAAGGAATAGTTCACCCAAAAATGAAAATTCTCTCAGTATTCACTTACCCTGATGCCATCCCAGATGTGTTACAAACGTTATAATTATTGAATTGTTTCTTACATAAACCTATCGATTCCCTTCAGAAGACATTCTTTGATCGGCTGGAGTTGCATGGATTACTTTTATGCTGCCTAAATGTGACTTTTGGACCGTCAAAGTGCTGGCACCCGTGTGCTTCCATTATAAGGACCTGACAGAGCTCTATCTTCTAAAAATCTTCATTTGTGTTCTGCAGAAGAAAGACAGTCATACACATCTGGGATGGCATCAGGGTAAGTCAGGGGCAGACTTGCCATCGGGAGCACCAGGCATTTTCCCGGTGGGTTGCCGGGCAATTTAGGCCAGCCCACTGCTGCGCAAATACCGGTCCGTCCTACAGGCGATATAGACGGCCGCCCTGGGCTCCAACATGCCCACACTGACACCATTACAAAGCGAATATTCAGTCAGCTTTGTAGGGTAAAACCAATTCAATTGCTTTTGTTTTGAAATTACTTACACATCAGAGCGCATACCTGTAAGTGCACATTAACCAACTCCATAGGCCGCAGTCAGGCTTTATGACTGTATGCATGCCTGCCATTGTCTCCTATTTGTGTATATGAGGCCCAACAACTTAAATTTCTGTCTATTCCTCACACAAAGCTGTTGTATGGCTTTTGAAGACTTATACAGTACAGTACAAGTACACCTTTAAATGTTGAAATGCAAAAAATACTAAATGTTTTATTAGATGAGTACATTGCACTTTTATATGCAAGTAGAAATTTAAAAGGAGTAATGTTACTGGAGGAATATTTCATTAGATTATTATTTTTTTTTTGTTTTTTTTTTTGTCAAGTACAGGATTTGTGTGCTTGGTCCACCATTATTTTGAAGAAGGTCCTTGTTCATGTTAGTCCTCAGTTAACAGTTTTTGTGGCATATGTCAGTGTAGATTGTTTTGTGAACCTGTCTCAATGTACTGCAGGCTTTGCAAAAAAGGCCATTGTTTAAGGATCGGGCAGTTAAAAACACAATAGAGGCAAATTGCATAGAATGTTTAAAGGCATAACATCCAAAAACAGCCTGTATAGATGAAATTACTCTGATGTTACACCATAGTCAACAGTGCTTCCGGGTTCTTTTGAGCAGCAAATTTCAATGTTGGATATGGGCTGCGCTGCAGTTTTAATAATCTTCTAAGTATTATATCTTGTAATAATGTTTTTTAACATTACTAAAAGTTATTATAAAGGGACATCTATGGTTTACATGCAGTGAAGAAATTATGTAGGTTCTTTCTGATCTATTGGCAAAACAAACTTGGTTCAATAGGCCTGTATGATTATGTCGGACATGTAACAGGTTGATGACTACACATCCTCACACCCTTAACACACTTCTAAGGCCTGAGAAATGTGACATAAAAATGAAAACTACCATCAGACATGCAATATGTATCTTAACTGCTTAAAGTTTTAACCCACATACAGTAAATAATATCTGACTTCAATATCATCATATTCAAACTTAGCCATTTTCGATTGAACAATTGTTACTTACTGCATTCAAAATAAATGCAAAGACATAATTTTAGCAGTATGACATTATTTTTATTCGTATATCCTTTCACAAACAGTAGTCCATGTGCTGCAATGGTGGAGACGGGGTCCCATTCTTCCTATTAGATCTTACATGGGTATTGTTCATATAAGATCAGCGTTACATTAAATCTGACCACATACTGTATCTGTCACAGCGGTGCGTTTCCTTCATGAAAAGTTAAAATATACCAACATCAGCAGCAGTTCTCATGAGAGCAGACACGATAACAATGACGGTGATCTGTGAAATATCATAATTTGTGTAAAATTCAGAGTTTTTCCTGATCAAACGGTCCTAATGGAAATTTAAAGAAGCCCAAATCTCCAATAATATGTAAAAAAAAAAAAAAAAAAAAAAAAAAAACAAGTGCTTCGACCCCACAAACAGCACTTTTTGGGCACTTTCAGCTCAATTTCACCGCCAAAAGAACCCCAAGTGGCAGAGCATTTGTTTGTAGACAGTATCTTCATCTATAGTTGTAAGGGTCAGAGAGATAGTACTAAAAAAAAAAAATTAATTAACATGCAAGAAACCTTGAGGAACATTATAAGTGGATCATAAGAAAAAAAAAAATATATGACCCCTTTAATGCAGGGTGGTCAGAGTCATAATTTCATCCCTGCTATGCATATCTGCTGTGCCCCCATCCACCCCACCAGGGGTCTCCGCTCTTGCTTCGTCCCCTTTGCGACTCAGCTTGGTGAGCACTGAACTCTCTGCATTCGAGCCGCGACAGGACCTGGTGCTGCGGCTGCGGCTGGAGTTGGACTCCGAGTTGGTGCCCTCAAACAGTTTAGCCATAAAGCCCATACCAGCCTGACGAATGTGAGAGCTACCCGCAAAAACATAAAGAATGGGGTTCACACTGCTGCTCATAAACGCAAATGCTGTCACGTTGGGACGGGCGACTTTTGCCACTTTTAAAAGAAAAGAGGAACCCTGGATCACACCAATCACCTGTGAAAACAGACCAAAAGGGGAAAAGAGAGAGAGAAAAAAATTATCCTTCAGTATATACATTTTATATTCCGTACGTAAGATAACTGAGATATTGTAATGAAGTGCACTATATGGCAAAAAGTATATGGACACCTGAACACAACACCCAAATGTGTTTGGTAAACATTTAATTTAAAAACCATGGCCATTAATAGGGAGTTGGTCCTATCTTTACTACTACAACAGCTGCCACTATTCTGCGAAAACGGATTTGCACCATTCAGACACAAGAGCATCTGTAAGGTCAGGCACAGATGTTGGGCTATGGGGCCTGGCTTGCAGTCGGCATTACAATTCATCCCAAAGGTGTTCAGTGGGGTTCAGGTCTGGGTCTTGAGCAGTCTAGTCAAGATCTTCCTCACCAGACTCAGTAACCCATTTTACTTTTTGCATTCTCTGACAGTGCCACAGTGAAAGTCACTGAGCTATTTAACACGCTTCATTCTACTGAAATAATTTGTTTAAAGAGATTGTATGGCTGTATGCTTGATTTTATGCAACTGTTAGCAATGGGTGTACCTTAAATATCCAAACTCATTTAGTAGAAGGGGTTGCCCTTATACATTTGGCTTTATAGTGTAGTCAGGTGTTGGAATGGGCATAACAAGAAGTGTTGAAATCCTTAATTATTACTGTTGGTCATACTTACAGTTGGGGGCCCCTAACCCTAAGTATTAAACTTTGAGGTTGATCTGCATTTTTCTTAAATTTTCGTCCCTCAATTTGCAAAAATAAACAGGTAGCGTATTTATAGTAAAAGTACTATTCCCAGTTAATTTGCCACTGATTTGGTTCATAGACCATACATTGAAAATGACAAAGAATATTCCTTTAAAATCAGAACTTTATTATCTCACTGATATGGCATAATTCTTTAGGAAGTTAAAGTTGCTTATGGTCACAAACTGACATGTAATAATGGGGTGAGATATTTTCCTGTGAAATGAGGACATGCAATGAATAACATTGAGATATTAATGACATCACTCAATGAACAGCAGAATAATATGTGGATAAAGTGATGTCATTTCATGCACACCTGTAGGATATTGATGAGGTGATATGGCAGCCAGAAGACAGCAAAAGCTCCGATGATGAGGATGATGAGGAAGTTTCCTCTTCCTTTGCGCTGGAACATGGCACTGCGTAGCCGACAGATCACTGAGATATAGCAGACCAGGATAAAGATGAAGGGCAGCAGGAAACCCAGCAGAGTCTCGGAAAGGTACTGAAAGGTTTCATGTCCCGCGTTGTTCCAGTGGTACGGCACACACACATTTATGGACCCTCTTGGACTTATCTGCAGCAGAGTACTGGCAGTACAATGATAAAGGAGTGAAAGAGAAGACATTCACAAGGAGAAAAGAGAGACTGTTCTGTGATACAGCAGATGAGATGCTATAAAATGCCACCCAAGGCTATGCTTAAGAATATGGTCTCTCTGCTGCATGTTGTGCCCCTAAAGTCCCAAACATGCTTGTAGCTTGTCGCATACATGTTGCATTCTCAGTGTTGCCGCAAGGGGTGATAGAGGGCATTAGCGTAAACTGTCTTAATTTAAGGCCAGTTTTCTCTTTTAGGTCAACTACATACCCCCTTGAATACTGAGGTTTGTTACGCAATGAGTGCACAATAGGGCCATAAACATACTATACACCGGAACACAAATACAGACACAAGCAATCGGCCAATGCGTTGCAAACGTACAGCCTGGTATTACATACTTAAAGGGATAGTTTACCCAAAAATTTTAAATTCTCTCATCATTTACTCACCCTCATGACATCGCAGATGTTTATCACTTTCTTTCTTCTGCAGAACACAAATGAAGATTTTAAGAAGTATATGTCAGCTCTGTAGGTCCATACAATGCAAGTGAATGGTGAAAAGACCATTCAAGCTCCAAAAATCAGATAAAAGTAATCCATATTATTCTAGTGGTTAAAGATGTCTTCTGAATTAATATAATAGGTGTGGGTGAGATACAGATCAATATATAAGTCATTTTTTACTATAGATCTCCACTTTCACTTTCTTTCACATTCTGAAGGTGAAAGTGGAGATTTAAGGTAAAAAAAAGGATTGAAATATTGACCTGTTTCTCACCCAAAGTAATTGCATCGCTTCAGAAGACATATATTAAACCACTGGAGTCATATGGATTACTTTTATGATGCTTTAATGTGATTTTTGGAGTAACATGCATTGTGAGGACCTACACAGCTGAAATATTCTGCAGATAATAGTCATACAAATCTGGGATGACATGAAGGTGAGTAAATGATGAGAACATTTTAATTTTTAGGTAAACTATCCCTTTAACTGGTGCTAACAATCCTCAGTACTCAAGGGGGCAACAGAGTTACCCTCAAGTGTCTGTGCCATTTACCAGATGATAATTCAGATACCTAGCTATAAACATATCAACTTTATCTAAGTTGCTCAGCAAGATTATCTTCAAACTATTGCTCCATCTTGACAGTAGTTGACCTGAAATAGAAATCTCAGCAAAGACGACATGCTCAGTTCATGCTAATGTTCGTTGTAGTGCACCTTGTGGCAATGCTGGGAATGCAACTTGTACTTGGACACACATTTCAGAATGTAACAATACACACAATCAATTATGCGTACTTAAAAGCATCTGCATCCACATACTTACAACGAGTATGTTTCGAGTTTAAGTATGCACATACTGTACAACAGGACCGCACACTTGCGATGCATTGACCACACAATCATGTCTGTGTTTCTGTACTTGTGTAGATTATGTTTCTGGTTTTACAGTGTCCTGTAGCTGAAACTATATTCACATTAATATATATATATATAAAAAAAAACGTCATATGAATAAAAAATTGAGAGTAAGAATATGTTTTCATTTTTGGGTTAAACATCCCTTTAATTCAAAGTGTGGTTTGTGTTTTGATGTGATGAAAAAAAACATCACAGATAGAATGGTAGTGGGCAAAGCCATCAAAAAAACCATCACTGAGATGCCCCAAAAATGAAAATTCTCTCATCATTACACACCCTCTTCTTGTTCCAAACCTGAATGACTTTCTTTCTTCCATGGAACAAAAAAGATGTTAGGCAGAATGTTTGCCTCAGTCACCATTCACTTTCACCGCATCTTTTTTTTAATTTATTTTTTATCCTTGCAATGAAAGTGAACATAGACTGAAGCAGTCATGCTGCCTAATATATCATTTTGTGTACCACAGAAGAAAGAAAGTTATAGTAGGAAAGTTGGAAAAACTTGAAGGTGTGTAAATGATGACAGAGTTTTCAGTTTTGTGTCAACTATCCCTTTAATTCAAAGTGTGGTTTGTGCTTTAATGTGATTTAAAAACAATAACAAACAAACACACCGATAGAATGGCATGGGCAAAGCCATCAGAAAAGCCATCACCCAGATGCCCAACATGATCGACAACAGTCTTCTCTTGGTCCTCATCCTCTGAGACAGAAAGGGCCTTGAGACAGCCAGCCAGCGGTCCATGCTCATCAGACAGATCAGGTAAATGGATGCAAACATGTTCACACAGCACAGGTAATGAATAGTTTTGCAAAGTGCAGCTCCAAACTCCCATCCTTTTCCACCTGCCAGGTACCTGAGAAACAGCGGGGCACTCAACAGCACCAGAGCATCAGCCACCGCCAGATTCAGAATCAACAAACAAGTGACGGAGCGGTGACGGACTCGACACAAAACCGACCATACCACAAACAGGTTGCCAGGGAAACCAAACATAAAGGCGAGGACCAGGATAGCCATACCAATCTGATGAGACAGAGAGAGAGACTGTGTGGAAGATGAAGTCGATGCAGTGGAAGATGGGGGTGGGCCAGATAGGGCTGGGGTCTCCATGGAAACAAGGTTAGCCATATGTTTGGTGGACAAAATTATGAGGAATGGAATGAAAATCTGTAAAGTTGTTGGTGTTGTTTTGAGTATTTGCTGAGGGAAGAAAGTGGAGATAGAAAGAAAAACAAAATACAGTTAGCTTGTTTGCTCATCATACAAAAAAGAAAACACTACCAGTTTTTACCTTTGTCCTAAAAAGAAATAAAAATGAAAACTTAATATTAATAGAGCCTTTTTCAGCCACATTGGCAGTATTGGTGACATTGCACAACACACTGGTATTTTACAAAGAGCAGTTGTACTTTTTGCTTCTGGAAAGTCCATACAAATTTACAAGTTTTCTTTACAGCATTTGAACTCTCTTACCACGGTACCAAAAAAATTATAAGCAATCCTCTATGGGACAATTCATTCCTCCAGGTGGCGTTTGGAGGCTCAGAAAGCTAAATCCTGCATTGAGCCACATTCAAATCTCAGCAAGTATTTGTCTTATTGGAGGCTTTTGTCCACTATTAAATAATTGAACTCTAATCACTGCAACAATTAGAGCTTGACCTATAGATGAATATCCGACCCCGCAATCAATGTAAAATTCTTAAATAAAATGCCTTTTCATGTAATCACAAATGACTGTGATTTGTGTTGTCCTGCCAAGCAATGCTGAGAAAAATTATAGGTAGACATCACAACGTCCTGGTTACTTTCGTAACCTTTGTTCCCTGATGGAGGGAATGAGACATTATGTCGATGTAGTGACACTAGGGGTCACTCTTGGGAGCCCCAAACACCTCTGCTTTTTTAAATTAGGCCAATGGGAATTGGCGAGTGGAATTTGCATGCCACTCCCCCGGACATACGGGTATAAAAGGAGCTGGTATACAACCACTCAGGTTTTGTGCTGAGGAGCCAAGACAAGGTCCCAGCCATTTCAGCGGGTAGTTCAGTGATGTGGCAAGAGGGACACAAAATCTCGTTCCCTCCATCAGGGAACGGAGGTTACAAAAGTAACCAGGACATTCCCTATCTGTCACTCACTCAACATTGTGTTGATGTAGTGACAGTAGGGGTCCCTATACAAAACGTCACAACTAGCTGAACTGTGTTATGTGGACTGGCGGTGCAAGATGGGCAGACCGCTGTGGATCACAGCTTGTGAACATGACTGGGAGTCAAATGTGCACGTCTTCACCTCATGGGAGGGGAAAGACGCTATGCACAAATGGTACACCCTGCCAGCTGTCCCGGAACTTACCTGCTCGTACCTGACAACACATGGGATGAAACTGGCACAACCCGGAGATTATAGAACCTCGCAAATGTGTTGGGTGTTGCCCAGCCCACTGCTCTGCAGATGTCTGCCAAAGAGGCGCCACTGATCAGGGCCCAGGCCGCTACACTCCTAGTAGAGTGGGCTTGTAGCCCCATGGGGGGCAGCACGTCCTGAGCGTGATATGCCATCATGATGGCGTCAACAACCCAGTGGGCGATCCTCTGTTTGGAGACAGCGCTTCCTTTCTGCTGTCCACCAAAGCAGACAAAGAGCTGCTCGGAGCTTCTAATTTCTGTGTGCGATCCAAATAGATGCGTAAAGCACGCACCTGACAGCGCCTCTCAGGAACCTGATGATCAAGTTGTGCTTCCCCAAATACTTACCATTCACTGCATCGTAATGTGCCGAAATGGTGGCTACATACACCTTCAAGGTGGAGGGGGACAGCCGCCCCTCCAGCCTCTCCTGCAGGAAGGAAAGCACCGATCCGACTGTGCATCTCTGGGGGTCTTCGCATCGGGAAGAACACCACTTAGCGAACAGACGCCACTTCAAGGCATACAAACGCCTCATAGAAGGAGCCCTAGCCTAAGTGATCGTGTCTATCACTGCGGGTGGTATGCCACTTAGGTCTTCTGTGTCCCGTCCAACGGCCAGACGTGGAGATTCTAGAGGTCTGGTCGTGGGTGCCAGATGGTGCCCCGTCCCTGAGAAAGAAGGTCCTTCCTCAGGGGAATTCGCCAAGGGAGGGACTGTCGCGAGGAGCGTGAGGTCCGAGAACCACGTATGGGTGGGCCAGTAGGGTGCTACTAGGACAACCTGCTCCTCATCATCCCTGACCTTGAACAGGGTCTGTGCAAGTAGGCTCACTGGGGAAATGTGTATTTGCATAATCCCGGGGGCCAGCTGTGTGCCAGCACGTCTATACTGAGGGGTGCCTCAGTCAGGGCTTACCAAAGCAGTGGGAAGATTCCCGGGAAGCAAACAGGTCTACCTGTGCTTGACCGAATCGACTCCAAATCAGCTGGACCACCTGGGGGTGGAGTCTCCACTCTCCCCTGAGCGTAACCTGTCATGACAGCATGTCCGCAGCGGTGTTGAGGTTGCCTGGGATGTGAGTGGCACATTGTGACATGCAACGGGAGCTGTTCCCTGATGGAGGGAACGAGACGTTGTGTCCCTCCTGCCGCGGCGCTGAACCGGCCGCTGACATGGCCGTGACTCTCTATCGGCTCCTCAGCATAAATCTGAATGAGTGATGCACGCCATCTCCTTTTATACCCGTATGTCCAGGGGCAGAGAGTGACATGCAAATTCCACTCTCCAGTTTTCATTGGCTTTTCTATTTTAAGCAAAGGTGATTGGGGCTCTCAAGATCGAACCCCTAGTGTCACTACATCGACACAACGTCTCGTTCCCTCCATCAGGGAACAGAGGTTACATCAGTAACCAAGATGTTTTTGTTTCCCTGACTTTGAATCGCAACCTGCAGTGGAATTGCACTGCAATAGTGGCGTTTCACTCTTACATAAAACTCCACGATTACACCAATGAACAAGTGCATGAACATGAGGGACAGTCGGTATTTTACATTATTGTGTATAAATGGGTATAGTTTAAAGTGTAAGGGCTTTTCCCACTGTGCTCCCAAAAATTTTGAATTTTTTCCACTGTGTTGACTTGTTGTAGGGCTTCATCCTGTGATGTTTGTTATTCGGTCTGTTTACACACATGTGCACACTTCAAACACTCATCAGATCGCAGCTTATGCATTTACCCTCGGTGTTATGCACATGGTCATAACAGAACATAACATAACATGGTTTTGAAACAGAACAAAAACAACGCATGTGCGTTTCATTCAGAAGTGATCATCCCTATGCCCTATTCCCTTCAAAACCTTTACCATCCACTTTGAGAGCTTTGGAGGGCTGAAAGGTGTGTGACTCAAAAATAATGTTTATTCGGAACTCACCTTTTAAGGAATCTTTATTGGAAAATCTGTTCTGAAGCAATCTTACAGCGTGGCTATTATTATTGTTCTCCCTTCTCCCCATTTGCAGTAGTTTCAAATGTCTTTTTTATAACAACTATAAAAAAATCATCCCATCATAAACATCCCATCATAAAATACAATAAAAGAGAGTAACAGATGCATACTATGGCTAAGGTTAGCATGTTAGCATTATCACGAATTAATGCATTATGTAAACATTACAAATTACACATTATCTACTGCATATTTCTTAATTTCATTTGTCATCGAGTGGTTATAACAGCTACTGATCTCATGTGGATTCCATTTATAGATTAAGACAGAAAGCATGATATTTATTTAAGTATGCAGCTTGAAGCAAATGACAGGTACAGATACAAACAAGTATACAGACAACAAACCTATTAATACCAGTGATCACTAGAAAAATATACACAAACCATATATTTTCTTAATAGTCTAAGTATTCGTGACATCTCTCCTCAGTCTAAATGTTTTTATTATTACACTTTACACAGAGTTTATTAGGATAATTTCAACTAAAGCAAAGCAGAGCTCGTATAGTTAGTACAAATGCTACAATCAAGTACAATAGCCTTCAGACATCACCATAAGCACAACAGAGCATGTACATCTGATCTGCACCAAAATCAACATATAAAGAATGTAAGAAATCACGTGGCTGTAAAGTTTTCCATGTTGTTGTGGCTGTTGTGGGGGTCTCGCTGTAGCTGACTTCTTCGACGCTCTACTACGACACAAAAGGTCAACCGGAAAATGTCTACGTCACTTCCTCAGCAGACGTCCTTTCTTCACCTATTTGATTGCGCATAATGTCATCAATACTAAATGAAGTCTGCAGCTCGACAATGCAAAAACCCGTGGTAATTTGATTATAACTGCTCATACTAATTGGCCTTCTCTCTCTCTACCCTTTCTCTCTCTTTCTATCTTTCATTCTCTTCAGGTAGTATGCAAACTGGTAATTATCTAATTTTTTGTATGTAAATCTAATTTGTAACAATTCCTTCAACATTTGTAACCATCTGATATAACCTTGTAAAACATTACGTATATTAAACATTTTCTTTTTAATCCATGTGTAGTGTTATTTTACTGTGTACACTATTTTATGAGCTGAAACATTTAAGTGCTACATATTGCATTTCAGTAAGATCATGATAAGTTTCTAAACATTCTCCCACATATTTAGCTATTCTAACTGCACTTATTTCCATCCTTGGTATAAGTAGTAGCTATAATGTGGAAACCTTTACATAAAATTGTGACCAAGTCCACTGTCATGCGCAGACAAAGGAAGATGCAAGCTGTTTGTTTGCCTTGATTTGGTTGGGGCTTGTTTATTTTTATTTATTTCTTTTTTCCTTCCCCCCATTCCTTTTTCCTTCATCCCTGTGCCTTGAGTTTGATCTCTGTTTTGTTACAACTAATAAAACCACTTTTATTTTGCAAGCCTTTGCGTTGTCTCCCCTGCCCTCTTGGTGTGTGTTAGTAACTACTGGCATCACATGTGAGTATTTTATCCTGATAATGTAGTTGTCGGGTGGGTCTTGGACTTGCCACTTTTTTTTAGTGGTTATTCAGAGTGGGGGAAAGCTTCAGTTTACTAGTGGCTGATCTGTCAAACTGGGTCAGTGTGCAGTGCTCATGAGTTTGTCATTTAAAGTCGTCCCGAGCCCATAACACCAATGAAGACTAGGGGGTTGTAATAAAATTTTGAGTGGCATGCTATTGGGTCAACTTTATTTTACTTACCAGACCTTTAGTTTAGTTACCAGACCTTGTGAAGTCAATCTAGTTAAGTTTGGTGTGGAAATGTATATGCAAATTCGTAGAATTGGCCATTGTAGTCTATTTTCTGTTCGTAGTGATCAAAGTAAATGTTCATAGAAAATTCTAGTGGGTATTATGCATATTGAAAGATAATTTAGATGTTCCCTGAGTAATTTTGTGGTAGATGTCATCCTGATTTATAGGCAAATAAACTTTAAAATCAGCATTTAGTGCGGAGTGATTTGCCTCATTTCTGTGCAACTTTTGGGCTAGTGATTGTGGTAAAAATAAAATGTTTGGTTAAAACTTTAAGCCCACGAAATGGCGTCTGTAGTGAATGCATTTTGAGAGGCTGCTTCTCACGGGGGCCTGGGTAGCTCAGCAAGTAAAGATGCTGACTGGGGGTAGCTCAGCGAGTAAAGACGCTGACTACCACCCCTGGAGTCACGAGTTCGAATCCAGGGCATGCTGAGTGACTCAAGCCAGGTCTCCTAAGCAACCAAATTGGCCTGGTTGCTAGGGAGGGTAGAGTCACATGGGGTAACCTCCTTGTGGCCACTATAATGTGGTTCGCTCTCAGTGGGGCGCGTGGTGAGTTGTGCGTGGATGCCACAGAGAATAGAGTGAAGCCTCCACACATGCTAAGTCTCTGCGGTAAAGCACTCAACAAGCCATGTGACAAGATGTGCAGATTGTCAACTGAGATTCGTCCTCCGCCACCTGGATTGAGGCAAGTCACTATGCCACCACAAGGACTTAGAGCACATTGGGAATTGGGCATTCCAAATTGGGGAGATAGGCTGCTTCTGAGGAACTGCTCTTAACATGCACTTAGGAACAGTTATTTACAATTGGTAGTAAAGATAAAAAGCTGAAAGAAACTGTGTGCAAAGCCTTAAAAGAGAGCCTCATTGAAAAAGGCATTCCAGTAATTGGATGACACTAGCATTGCAGATGAGTCACGTGATTTGTCTGTAAGTGATAACACTATTAGATTAAAGCAGCTGACAATAGAGGAGATACATATAGAGTTTGAAAAGGCCCAATTGGAGTTATGGAAACTTGAAATGAAACATCACTTCGCTCTAAAGAAATTAGAGCTGACTGCAGCCAGTGAATTTGATGTTAGCCAAAATCTGAGAGTGGTTCCCCCTATTTGTGAAAAGGATGTTGAGAAGTATTTTTGTCATTTTGAAAGTGGCTTCTTCCTTGAAGTGGCCGGAAGACATCTGGTCATTGCTGTTGCAATGTATGATAACCAGTAAAGTGCAAGAAGACTACGCATCGTTGTCCATGGAAGAGACCACAGATTACAAGTTGGTAAAAGCTGCAATTTTAAGAGCTTGTAAATTGGTACCAGAGGCATGTAGACAACAGTTTAGACATTACACTAAACTGCTAAATCAGACCTTTGTTGAGTTTGCACGTGAAAAAAAATATTATTTGATCGAGGGTGCGCATCTCAAAAAGCAGAAAGCAAAGAACCGGTGCAGCTGAGCTGTGTGAGCTATCTTCCATCGTCTTGCCAGAAAAAGCTGACATGGTGACTTGTGTCACCAAAGCAGATACATCTCCCATTCAGGTAGAAAAGACAGATATAGTGAATGATGGTGTTAACTTATCTTTGTTGACTGATAAGTTAATTGCTGCTCAAAGGGTTGATTCTATTCTCACTCTGTTGTTTGATTTAGTTTGACATTGTGTGTGTGTCCCAAGGATATTTTCTCCAAGACTATGTTTTAATGAGAAAGTGGACGCCTCACAATTCTTCTGAAAACTTGAGCGTTATATATCAAATTGTAGTTTCAGTAATCTATAGAGACATGATCCTGAGGTTAGCACATGATGGTTTGTCTGGTCACTTAGGTATAAGAAAAACATGATTGAATTCTGCATAACTTTTTCTGGCCAAGTTTGAAGAAAGATGTTGTGCGTTATTGTAAAACTTCCCATGTTTGCGAAGTTGTGGGTAAACCCAACCAAACCATTCCACCTGCCCCACTTTATCCAATTGTAATGACTGTACCGTTCGAACACATAGTCATTGATTGTGTTGGTCCGCTGCTGTGCTCTAATTCCTGGCATAAATATCTACTAATGATAATGTGTGCAGCTACGCATTTCCCAGAGGCTGTCCCTCTGTGTTCAATCACAGCGAGAGCAATTACGAAAGCTATCATTTTGTTTTTTTACACTTTTTGGGCAGCCAAAAATAATTCAAGGTGACCAAGTTATGAACTTTCTATCTGATACATTCTCCCAAGTGCTTAAGCATCTTAACATTAAGCATAACATCTCCAGTGCTTATCATCCTGAAAGCCAGGGAACACTGGAGAGGTATAACCAAACACTCAAGTCTATACTGCGTACTTCCTGCCTTGAACTTGAATGAGATTGGGAAGGAGGAATTCCCTGGTTACTTTTTGCTTCTCGGGAAGTTGTACAAGGGTCGCTTGGATTTAGTTTGGCGAATTTGTTTTTGGTCACACTCCGCATGGTCCATGTACTGTGTTAAAAAAGCAATGGCTGTGTGACCCAAAACGTGGTACCATCCCAGATTATGTCACAAAATTTCGTATATGCCTTTACAGAGTTCATGAATTGGCCAAACAGAATCTTGAGAAAGCTTGAGATAAAATGAAAGCCAAATATTGAAAGTGCTAATATTGTTACTTGTGCCAGGTGGTTAGCTGCAGTCCTGTTATAGTGGACCTTATGTTATCTCCAGTCCTGATCGTCATCATAGCACGCAATTTTGCCATGTAAATATGCTGAAAGCCTATCATGAAAGAAAGCCAAATGTGGAAGCGTCAGAAAATGTCACACCTTCAGCCGCCTGTCTGGTGAAAAATGTGTCTTCAGTCTTCCTGTCCTCATTGGAGACCCAAATAGGCCCTTCTCAGTGTACTGTTGAGGGTAGACTAAAGAATTCAGAAATGCTTTCTTCACTTTCCAACCATCTACCTTATTTAGTTTCCACTGAGAAAGCAGAAGTGTTAAAATTAGTAAAACAGTTTCCGCCTTTGTTCAACGACATTCCTGGACGAACGTCAGTTATTGAGCACGACATAGATGTAGGGTCCACCCCACCTACTATACAGCACACATATGACGTTAATCCGGTAAAGTGAGCTATCCTTCAGAATGAAGTGTAGTACATGTGTAGAAGACTTGACGTAGGGAGGTTTTTGACTCAATCAACAAGCTTAGAGGGCTTTTCAGCACAATACTCTTTAGCTTCAGTACAGTCTCTTTCAGACCAGTAGATCTCTCCCTCTCTCTTGTCGCTGGCATGTTCCCTTTTATACCACTTTCCCCAAGCTTACTGCAATTGGAAACAGGTGTTAGTCATTTTCTGGCTCAGGTGTATGCACCCTTATCCCTTTCTCTCTCCCCGGACAAACGCTCGACTATGCCCCCACCGCCACATATCCCCACCACCCGACTCAGGCCGGGGAGACATCCGGCCTGCCTACCACTCCCCCCATTTTTGGAAAGGAAGTCGGCAACAGCCATCTGCACTCCCGGTCTGTGGACCACCTTGAACTTGAACTGCTGAAGAACCAGATACCAACGGGTGATCCACGCATTGGTATTTTTCATGCGGTGGAGCCATTGGAGTAGGGCGTAATCTGAGCAGATAGTGAAGGCCTGCCCAACAGGTAGTACCAGAGAGTGAGGACTGCCCACTTGATGGCAAGACACCCCTTTTCAACGGTGCTGTACTTAGTCTCCCTCAGCAAGAGCTTGCGACTAATGTACAGCACCGGGCACTCCTCCCCCTCCACCACCTGCGAGAGCACCACCCCAGCCCTCTGTCTGAAACGTCCGTCTGTAACACAAAAGGGAGTGAGAAATCGGGTGAGTGTAAAAGCGGCCCCCCACAAAGTGCAGCTTTAACTTACGTAAATGCCTGTTGACACTGCTCCATCCACTGGACCAGGTCTGGAGCTCCCTTTTTAGTGAGATCAGTCAGCAGGCTGGGACGTCCGAATAATTAGGCACACACCTCCTATAATAGCCAGCCAGCACCAGGAACTGTCTCACCCCCTTTTTGGTCTTGGGTCTCAGGCAGGTCGCAATTGCCGCAGTTTTGTCAATTTGGGCAGATACCATACTTCCACCATCCAATTGCACACTTCTTGGGGTGTGCTGTGAGTCCCACCCGTCGCAGCGATCTCAAAACCACCCTCAGATGCTGCATGTGCTGCTAACAATCATTACTGTAAATAATGATGTCATCTAGATAGGCAGCGGCGTAAGCCGAATGCGGTCTGATGATGCGGTCCATGAGGTGCTGAAACATAGCTAGGGCCCCAAACAAACGGAATGGAAGCATCACTAATTGGTGTAATCCAAACGGTGTAGAGAAGGTAATTTTTTCACGGGATATTGGTGTCAAGGGGATCTGCCAATAACCCTTTGTCAAATCCAGTGTCGAATAAAATCGAGCGGTGCCCAACCAATCGAGCAACTCATCAATACGAGGCATTGGGTACACATCAAATTTAGACACTGCGTTGACTTTCCTATAATCCACACAGAACCGTACAAACCCGTCGCTCTTAGGAACCAGAACAACCAGGCTGGACCAAGTATCTTCCACCCCCATCTTCATGAGTGTGGGTGGGGGCATGGGGGCTGCTGTGTCCGGGGTCACGGCCGGAGCTTTTAATTTGTTTGCCAGAACTCTAGACTTTTGTAAGGGAATTTACATTTTTACAGTCTTACTTTTAATGTTATTGTTTTCACTATAATGCTGTTGTAGACACTGACATTTTCATCTTTTTATTTTATATACTTATTTACATTGCATTCCAAAAAAGATGTGACTCATGACTGTAATTTATCTAGTTGTACACATGTTGTCACCACTGAACACTTTACCCATCATTGCACTCAAACTAGGTGGATATCCAAATTTTTTACATATACCCATGTCTTTTTATAATGCTTTTTAATGTGCTTTTTAATGGTAATCTTGTTTGTATTATATTCATGCATTTATTAATAAAAGTGGTTAGACTCTGTGAAATGCTGACTACACACATTCTCTTTTAATATCGTAAAAACAGCATGACACCATTTTGTTGTTTTGTTTCATACCTGACTAATGATTGGAAGCTGAAGTTTAAATTAAATATTAGGGATTAATTGTACATAAATAGACTAATAATTCTGCTCTACGGGCACTGCCAGTTTTACGGACTGCAGCAGAAGTTTTACACTTCTGTTTGTGAATGCGGAAATGTGATTAAGACTTATTTAGTGAAGGATTCGTCATACTGATTCAAACTGATAACTTCCAGGTACAGTAGGTGAGTAGTTTGGAGTGATTAATTAAATGAACTGTCTAATAAGATTCATTTGTTCATGAATTGGACTCAACTAGTCTTTGTTTTTTAATTCAGACAGTGAACACAACACTCGTTTTTGCCGTTATTTCGCAGTACACACTTTTTATCTCAGCACATTCATTCAAATTGGTACTTTAATTCACCAAAGTGACATTCAACTGATCACAAAGTATAGTCAGGACATTAATGATGTAAAAAACAGCACCATCACTATTTGAAAAAAGTAATTTTTGATCAAATCTAGACAGACCCCATTTCCAGCAGCCAACACTCCAACACCTTATCCTTGAGTAATCATGCTAAATTGCTAATTTGGTACTAGAACATCACTTGCCATTATATCAGACACAGTTGAAAGCTATTTGGTTCGTTAAATGAAGCTTAACATTGTCTTTGATTTTGAGTTGCCACAGTATGCAATAGACTGGCATGTTTTAAGGTCAATATTAGGTCAAAAATGGCAAAAGAAGAAACAGCTTTCTCTAGAAACTCATCAGTCAATCTTTGTTTTGAGGAATTAAGGCTATACAATGCTTGAAATTGCCAAAAAAAAAAACAAAAAAAAAAAAAAAGATTTCATACAAATGTGTTCACTACAGTCTTAAAAGACAAAGTACATCTGGCTCTAACAAGGGTAGAAAGAGATGTGGAAGGCCAAGATACAACTAAACAAGAGGATAAGTACATCAGAGTCTCTAGTTTAAGAAATAGATGCCTCACATGCCCTCAGCCGACAGCTTCATTGAATTCTACCCGCTCAACACCAGTTTCATGTACAACAGTAAAGAGAAGACTTGCAAAGAAAAAGCCACTTTTGAAACAGAAAAACAAAAAGAAAACGTTAGAGTGGGCAAAGAATCACAAACACTGGACAACAGATAATTGGAAAAGAGTTTTATGGATCTTAACCCCATTGAGCTTTTGTGGGATCAGCTAGACTGTAAAGTGCATGAGAAGTGCCCGACAAGACAGCCACATCTATGGCAAGTGCTACAGGAAGCGTGGGGTGAAATGTCACCTGAGTATCTGGACAAACTGACAGCTAGAATGCCAAGGATCTGCAAAGCTGTCATTGCTGCATGTGGAGGATTTTTTGATGAGAACTCTTAGTTTAAGAAGTTCTGAACATTTTTTTCAAATTTTAATAGTCATTTTACACGTTATTAATGTCCTGACTATACATTGTGATCAGCTGAATGCCACTTTGGTGTAAGTACCAATTAAGTACCAATTTCTTTCCATAAGAGCAAAATCTGTACATTATTCCAAACTTTTGGCTGCCAGTGTGTGTGTGTATATATATATCTATACACACACACACACACACACACACACACACACACACACACACACACACACACACACACACACAGTAGTGGCCAAAAATATTGGCACACTTGGTAAATATGCGCAAAGAAGGCTGTGAAAAAAAAAAAAATAAATCTGCATTGTTTAGCCTTTTGATCTTTCATTCAAAAAATTCACAAAAATCAAACCTTTAATTGAAGTAAAACAATTGAAACAGGGGAAACATCACATTATTAAATAAATATTTCTCTCCTAAACACATTGGCCATAATTATTGGCCCTCTTTTATTCAATACTTTTTGCAACCTCCCTTTGCCAAGATAACAGTTCTGAGTCTTCTCTTATAATGCTTAATGAGGTTGGAGAACACCTGGCAAGGGATCTGAGACCATTTGTTCATACAGAATCTCTACAGATCCTTCAAATTCAGAGGTCTATGTTGGTGGACTCTCATCTTCAGTTCACCTCAAAAATTTTCTATGGGGTTCAGGTCAGGGGACAGGGATGGCCATGGCAGAACCTTGATTTTGTGGTCAGTGAACCATTTTTGTGTTTATTTTGATGTTTGTTTTGGATCATTGTCCTGCTGGAAGATCCAACCAGAGCCCATTGTAAGCTTTCTGGCAGAGGCAGTCAGGTTTAGATTTTTTATCTGTTGGTATTTGATAGAGTCCATAATGCCATGTATCCGAACAAGATGTCCAGGACCTCTGGCAGAAAAACAGCCCCACAACATTCAAGATGCAGCACCACATTTAACCATGAGCATTGGGTACTTCCTCTCTGTGTACGCCAAACCCATCTCTGGTGTTTGCTGCCAAAAAGCAATTTTTTTGTTTCATCTGACCATAGAACCCGGTCGCATTTGCAGTTCCAGTAGTGTCTGGCAAACTGAAGACTTTGTTGTTGGATGAGAGCAGAGGCTTTTTTTCTTCAAACCCTCCCAAACAACTTGTGGTGATATAGGTGATGTCTGTTTTATTATTATTATTATTTTATTTTATTTTTTAAGACTATCTGACCCCAAGACCCAGCTAATTTCTGCAAATCACCAGCTGTGATCCTTGGAGATTCTTTGGCCACTTGAACCATCCTCCTCACTGTGCGTGGAGACAATATAGACACACGTCCTTTTCCAGGCAAATTCCAACATCTTAATTATTGCCCTGATGGTGGAAATGGGTATTTTCAATACTTTGGCTATTTTCTTATAGCCACTTCCCATTTTGTGAAGCTCAATAACCTTTTGCTGCACATCAGAAATATATTCTTCAGTCTAACCCACTGTGATTGATGATTCAGGGAATTTGGCCTGTGTGTTACCTCATATTTAAACCCCTGTGAAACAGGAAGACATGGCTGAACAATTTCATGTTCCTAGTCACCCAGGTGGACTAAAAAATGTAAAATATTTAATAATGAGATATTTCCCCTCTTTCAATTGTTTTACTTCAATTAAAGGTTAGATTTTTGTGAATTTTTTGAATGAAAGATCAAAAGGATACACAATGAAGATTTTTTTTCTTTGCTCATATTTACCAAGGGTGCCAATATTTTTGGCCACTACTGTGTATGTATATATATAAAAAATTAAGAGACCACTGCAAAATTATCAGTTTCTCTGGATTTAGGTATGTGTTTGAATAAAATGAATATGTTTGTTTTATTCTATAAAGTACTGACATAATTTTTCCCAAATTCCAAATAAAAATATTGTCATTTACAGCATTTATTTGCAGAAAATGACTACTAGTCAAAATAACAAAAAAGATGCAGTTTTATCAGACCTCGAATAATACAAAGAAAACAAGTTCATATTCATTTTTAAACAACACAATACAAATGTTTTAACTTAGGAACAGTTCAGAAATCAATATTTGGTGGAATAACCTTGATTTTCAACACAGCTTTCATGCGTCTTGTCATGCTCTCTACCAGTCTTTCACATTGCTGTTGGGTGACTTTATGCCACTCCTGGCACAAAAATTCAAGCAGCTCGGCTTTGTTTGATGGCTTGTGGCCATCCATCTTCCTCTTGATCACATTCCAGAGGTTTTCAATAGGGTTCAGGTCTGACAATTAGGCTGGCCATGACAGGGTCTTGATCCTGTGGTCCTCCATCCACACCTTGATTGACCTGGCTGTATGGCATGGAGCATTGTCCTTCTGGAAAAAACAATCCTCAGAGTTGGGGAACATTGTCAGAGCAGAAGGAAGCAAGTTTTCTTCCAGGATAACCTTGTACGTGGCTTGATTCATGCTTCCTTCACAAAGATGAATTTCCCCTATTCCAGTCTTGCTGAAGCACCCCCAGATCATGATCTGGTAAACAGCGATGCAAGAAACACTGGGTAGTTCATTCTGGGTAGGAATTTCCTGCTGACAATATGTGCTAACCATTTTCTCTTACATTTATTCTTGTACTACATTCTAAAAAGTATTTCCTGCTGAGATGTTCTACCCGTGTAGTAATGTTAAATGTTGCAATGTTAGCTTATCCTGAGAAAGAAGCACATTTCATCCTGAGGGTGTAGGTTTGATTTTCTGAAAGCAATTCCACAAAACCATTGTGCCCTTACACACAATACCTCTTATAAGTGACGTTTAATTTTTTTTTCTCAATGTTAAATACTTTTCCCTATCTCATCTTAATATGTAGAGACACAGATAACCAAGCCATCCATTGGTTTGTTCCACCGAAAAGGGGAAACACTGTGGCTCTTTGGTTTTTGCAATTCCATTTAGTGATGGTGCAGAAATTACTCACTTCACCTTTAAATTTGTAATTTTGTTTAGGACAAAAGCCTCTCAGTGCTGTGTACTGTCCACCAACCTTAAGATAAATGTTTTTAAACTCTTTTTTTTTCTCTTTTGGATTCTTTAAGAACAATTTAAGATTTCAACTTTAGGACAAATAGGCTAATGTTAAGACCTGTATTTGATAGAATTTAACGCTCTAGATGTGAAGTCTTCGAATTAAAAAAAAATTAAAAATATCCTACTACACATTCTATACCACAAAAGAAACAGACATATATACATAATGTGCATGCACATTAAAAACCCTTACCTCCCTGAGAAAGAGGATGTTTTTGCATGGAGTCTTGTAAGTGGAAAGAAAGCATAAGCCAAAATCATGAATGTAGCAAAGAAAAATGTCTTTGGATCAGCTCTGGTGAGACTTTTTTTCTTTACGTCATCTCTTCCTTTTTCAGTTGAGAAACAAAACCAATTGCCTCAGACAGGAAAGAGCAAAGAACATTTACAAATACATTGTAATGCATACAGTAAATGCTGTTAATTTTGTATTTCAGTATCTTTATGTTGAATGTTTTCTTCACAGCCACCCTTTTTTTCTGTCTCTATTTTATTATTTATTTGTACCTCTGCCTTTATATTTCTCTCTTAGTCCTTTTCATTTGATTTAAATGGGGAAGTTGTATCCTGTGACTATTAATGATTGCAAGCATGTCCAAAGTGATTTCCAAATTGCCCATATACATAACACTGAACGTGACCTTTAAAGAGGCCCTTTTATTCTTTTTGGGATTTTACCTTTCCTTTAGTCTGTAATATAGCTCTTTATGCATGTAAAAATCTGCAAAGTTTCAAAGCACAAAGTCCACGCAAAAGGGAGTTATTCTATCCAAATGACAACACTACTCAAGAACTACAAGAAACAGCTGGATTGTAGTCCAGCCATTTCTTCCATAAAGTATCTACGTCACTATGTAAGACATTTGCATAATGCCCACCTAAGGGCCACTTTGGCCCGCCCTCAAACAAATGGAGTTATTGCTGAGGCCAGGATGAGTTGGGTTAGTGTTGTCGCCATGTCGAGAAGACGTCATGGTTACTTGTGTAACCTCCTTTCCCTGATGGAGGGAACGAGACGTTGTGTCGATGTAGTGGCACTAGGGGTCACTCTTGGGAGCCCGAGACACCTCTGGTCTTTGATAAAAGGCCGATGAAAATTGGCGCATGTTATTTGCATGCCACTCCCCCAGACATACGGGTATAAAAGGAGCTGGTATGCAACCACTCATTTAGGTTTTATGCTGAGCAGCCGATGTAAGGTCCGGCCATTTCAGCGGGTAGTTCAGCATTGTGGCAGGAGGGACACAACGTCTCGTTCCCTCCATCAGGGAATGGAGGTTACACAAGTAACCATGACGTTCCCTATCTGTCACTCACTTGACGTTGTGTCGATGTATTGACACTAGGGATCCCTATACGAAACGCCACAATTGTCCTGAACTGTGTTACGTGAACTGGCGGTGTGTGGTCGGCAGACTACTGTGTGCCTCATAGCCAGCACACCAGGTCGACACGTAACCTCCCCCAACATATTTATGAGTGTCGAACGGCCCTTTTTGGGGACAAGTCGACTACCCAAAAGATAGAGACAGGCTTAACCCAGTCATGGCCTCTTTTCCCCTTATTTTTTTCCACTCCCTAAAAAAGAAGGGGGATTATCCGACTGGGCCGCTAGGTCTAGTCGGGGGGTGTCCCTCCCAAGGGGAAGACACCGCAGAGACCACACCTCGCCCAAAGAGAGGGGGGGGCATATTTAAGTGGAAAAATATGTCACTTGGTCTTTCCAACCATGTGGGGAGTCTTCAAGGTAGATCCTGCCCAATGGGGGAGGAGTTACTACAAACATGGAGACTGGGGCAGAGGGGCTCTGCCCAAGGAAGACGCAGTTTGCCAACAGGGAAACGAATTAGCGGAAGATATATAATCGCATGGGGTTCCTGGCCAGGGCCCAGGGAGCCGCTACACCCCTGGTAGAATGGGCTTGTAGCCCTACCAGGGGCGGCATGTCCTAGGCGAGATATGCCATAGTTATGGCGTCAATAGCCAGTGGACAATCTTCTGCTTGGAGACAGCGCTTCCTTTCCGCTGTGCACCAAAGCAGACAAAGAGCTGCTCAGAGATTCTAAAGCTCTGTGTGCGATCCAAATAGATGCGTAAAGCACGCACCGGACACAGCGACGACAGGGCTGGGTCTGCCTCCTCCTGGGGCAGCGCTTGCAGGTTCACCACCTGGTCCCTAAAGGAGTGGTGGGAACCTTGGGCACATAGCCCCGTCAGGGTCTCAGGATCACGTGAGAGTAACCTGGACCGAACTCCAGGCACGTTTCGCCGACAGAGAACGCTTGCAGGTCACCTATCCTCTTGATGGAAGTGAGCACAGTCAGGAGGGCAGTCTTCAAGGAGAGTGCCTTAAGCTCGGCTGACTGCAAAGGCTCAAAGGGGGCTCTCTGTAGACCCTGAAGTACAACGGAGAGATCCCATGAGGGAACGAGGTGCAGTCTGGAGGGATTCAGCCTCCTGGCACCTCTTAGGAACCTGATGATCAGGTCGTGCTTCCCTAAGGACTTACCGTCGACTGCGTCGTGGTGTGCTGCTATGGCGGCAACATACACCTTCAAGGTGGAAGGGGACAGCCTCCCTTCCAGCCTCTCCTGCAGAAAGGAAAGCACTGATCCGACTGCGTATCTCTGGGGGTCTTCGCGTCGGGAAGAACACCACTTAGCGAACAGACGCCACTTAAAGGCATACAGGTGCCTCGTAGAGGGGGCCCTAGCCTGAGTGATCGTGTCTACCACCGCGGGTGGTAGACCGCTTAGGTCTTCCGCGTCCCATCCAGGGGCCATACATTGAGATTCCAGAGGCCTGGGCGCGGGTGCCATATGGTGCCCCGTCCCTGAGAAAGAAGGTCCTTCCTCAGGGGAATTTTGCCAGGGGGGAGCTGTCACGAGGAGCGTGAGGTCTGAGCACCATGTCTGGGTAGGCCTGTAGGGTGCTACCAGGATGACCTGCTCCTCGTCCTCCCTGACCTTGCACAGGGTCTGTGCAAGCAGGCTCACTGGGGGAAACGCATATTTGCGCATGCCAGGGGGCCAGCTGTGTGCCAGCGCGTCTATGCCGAAGGGGGCCTTGGTCAGGGCGTACCAGAGTGGGCAGTGGGGAGGATTCCTGGGAGGCGAACAGGTGCACCTGTGCCTGTCGAATCGACTCCAAATCAGCTGGACCACCTGAGGGTGGAGTCTCCACTCTCCCCTGAGAGTAACCTGTCGTGACAGCGCGTCCGCTGTAGTGTTGAGGTTGCCCAGGATGTGAGTGGCTTGCAGCAACTTGAAGTGCTGCTGACTCCAGAGGAGGAGACAGCGGGCGAGTTGTGACATACAACGAGAGCGCAGACCGCCTTGGCAGTTGACATATGCTACCATTGTCGTGTTGTCTGTCTGAACTAACATATGCTTGCCCTGGATCAACGGCTGAAACCTCCGCAGGGTGAGCAGAACTGCCAACAACTCGAGGCAGTTGATGTACCAATGCAGTCGCGGACCCGTCCAGAGGCCGGCGGCTGTGTGCCCATTCCAAACAGCGCCCCAGCCCGTTTTGGAGGTGTCTGTCGTGCCCATGACGTGCCTGGAGACCAGTTCTAGAGGAACACCTGCCCGTAGAAACGAGAGGTCGGCCCAAGGGCTGAAAAGACGGTGACAGACCGGCGTGATGGCCATGCGACGTGTCCTGTGGTGCCATGCTCATCTCGGGACTCGAGTCTGGAGCCAGTGCTGAAGGGGTCTCATATGCATCAACCCGAGCGGGGTGGCCACCGCCGAGAATGCCATATGCCCCAGGATCCTCTGAAAAATTTTCAGTGGAACCACTGTTTTCTGTTTGAATGCCTTCAAACAGGCCAGCACCGACTGGGCGCGCTCGTTCGTAAGGCGCGCCGTCAAGGAGACTGAGTCCAACTCCAAACCGAGAAAAGAGATGCTCTGAACTGGGAGGAGCTTGCTCTTTTCCCAGTTGACCCGAAGCCCTAGTCAGCTGAGGTGTGAGAGCACCAGGTCCCTGTGTGTGCATAACACGTCTCGAGAGTGAGCTAAGATTAGCCAGTCGTCGAGATAGTTGAGAAGGCGAATGCCCACCTCCCTTAATGGGGCAAGGGCAGCCTCTGCGATCTTCGTAAAGACGTGAGGAGACAGGGACAGGCCGAAAGGGAGGACTTTGTACTGATACGCCTGACCCTCGAACGCAAACCGCAGGAAGGGACTGTGTCGAGGAAGGATCGATACGTGGAAGTACGCATCCTTCAGGTCTACCGCCACGAACCAATCTTGATGCCGGACACTCGCTAGAATGCATCTTTGCGTCAACATCTTGAACGGGAGTCTGTGTAAAGCCCTGTTCATTACTCGCAGGTCCAAGATTGGCCGCAACCCACCGCCTCTTTCGGTACAATGAAGTAGGGGCTGAAAAACCCTTTCTTCATCTCGGCTGGAGGGACAGGTTCTATCGCGTCCTTCCGTAGGAGGGTAGCGATCTCCGTGCAAGGTAGCAGCGTTTTCGTCTTTCACCAAGGTGAAGTGGACACCGCAGGTCCTGGGCGGATGCCCGGTGAAGTGAATCGCGCAGCCGAGTCGGACGGTCCGGACCAGCCCTCGTGACGGACTGGAAGGCGCAAGCCATGCGTCCAAGTTCCGCGCAAGGGGGACCAAAGGGACAACGCCATCGGATGTACTGGCAGGTGGGGCCTCGCGGCGGGGCGGAGCTCGAGGTGCCACACCACGTCGTGGCCGTGCTGAGTCTAAGGACATCGAAGTACTTACCTGGCTCCTTGTGACCACCCCCGGAACAGCCTGGGATGGGGAGGAAGAGGCCTGTCCTCGTGACCCGTGGAGACTGTCACATTGGGGGCGGATTTGTGCCACAGCTGGGCGCTCAGGGCGGGAGACCGCCGCTGGAGCGCCAACCTGCCAAATGGAGTGGTGGACGGTGGTCGTGATGCCAGCCGTACACACTGGACACGTGACCCAGGGAACAAGGAAACCACTCTTGCTGAGCTCTTGAGTACTGCAGCCACTTGGGCATTAAATGCAAAAGGTAACAAAAAGATGAAGATCTGCTTACCAGCTCCAGAGCAGCGGGTTTCGTTGTCCCTGGGTCGCCCGTCTCAAGGGCGCTTTGAAGCCTTTCATGGGTTCTGGGCGGCCGCGAGACGGGTGGCGTCTGCTTCTCTGCCAGGCCGAAGGGGCGGGCTGCGGCGGAGCCGGTGCAGTCACCGCAGGGGGACGCCCTTGGTGATGAGTAGATGGGGTGCGGGATCTTGAGCCGAGCTGGGGCAGGATAAGCTGGCTAGCATCCATCTACTGCTCTACTATCGAGAACTGCTGGGCAAAGTCCTCGACGGTGTCGCCGAATAGGCCCGCCTGGGAAATGGGGGCAGCAAGGAATTGCGCCTTGTCGGCCTCACCCATCTCGACCAGGTTGAGCCAAAGGTGGCACTCCTGGACCACTAGTGTGGCCATCATCCACCCGAGAGACCGCGCTGTGACCTCCATCGCTCGGAGAGCGAGGTCGGTCGCCGAGTGCAGTTCCTGCATCAATCCCGGGGCGGAACTACCCTCGTGCAGTTCCTTTAGCGCCTTGGTGGACTTGCAGGAGAGCCATGGCGTGCAGGGTGGAGGCGGCTTGTCCAGCGGCACCGTAGGCCTTGGATGTCAGAGACGACGTAAACCTACAGGCCTTGGACGGGGGCTTTGGGCACCCGCACCAGGTGGCGGCGCTCTGCGGGCATAGGTTCACCGCGAGCGCCTTTATCCACTGGGGGATTGCCAAATAACCCTTGGCCGCCCCACCATCAAGGGTAGTGAGAGCGGGGAAGCTGAAAAGATCAGGAATGGGCAGTAAAAAGTGCCTCCCGCGACCTTGTCAGCTCTTCATGCACTTCCGGGAAGAAAGGAACGGGGCAGGGTGTGGCTTTGAGCGGCGCCGCGAGCCCAGGAACCAATCACCGAGCCGCGAGGGTTCAGGGAAGAGCGGTGAAATCCACTCTAACCGACACTCGCGGCTGCCCGGGAAAGCATGTCATCATCTCCGCGTCAGCCTGTGACTGGGCGATCGACCCCGACGGGAGGAGCCCAGCTGAGGCTTCCGACTGGATGAGCCCGCTCTCCGATGCTGCGTTCGAGAGCTCATCACTTTCGCGGGCTCTGAATAAGAGGTCGAACTCGCCGTGAGACGAGCCGGCGGACTCACCCGGAAGCCTGATCGGGGCAGACGAGCGTGCTGGGGATTGGGAGGTCCGCGGGGGGATACCCGGCGGAGGCGGTCCCATTGGGGTCCCCAAATCGCCCCCAGTGCTAGCCGCGCTGGCCTCAAAACCGTGGGTAAAAGGACCGAGGCGGGAGCCTCTGGGGTGGCTCGCTTTCTTACGAAGGCGAGCCGCAACCGCAACGTTGCCATGGACATATTCTCGCAATGAGAACATGACCATCCACGAACGCTGTCTCTGCGTGAGCAGTGCCCAGACACGAAAGACAGTGATCGTGACCATTAGAAGGTGAGAGATAACGAGCACAACCAGGAATAACACACAATCGGAAAAGCATCTTTAAAAAGACGCGTCTTTAAAAAGACGTTCCGTGTGTGCTCTCTTTTAGAGAAATATATACTCTTTTAGAGGGGAAAAATGCTCTTTCAGAAAATATACTCTCTAGTTTTTCTGCCGAAGTGCCCAGGGGCATTCCCTGCAGTGCACCAGTGCAGAGGAGGGAGAAGCCGCTGAAATGCGCCGTCAGATCCAGCAGAGGTGAATGAACAGTAGTATTCAGCTCAGTGAGCATGACCGCTCGGCTCCGAAGAGAAAATCTGAATGAGTGGTTGCATACCAGCTCCTTTTATACCCGTATGTTCAGGGGATTGGCATGCAAATCCCACTCGCCAATTTTCATTGGCCTTTTATCAAAGACCAGAGGTGTCTCGGGCTCCCAAGAGTGACCCCTAGTGTCACTACATCGACACCAATGTCGAGTGAGTGACAGATAGGGAACAAAGGTCTTACTAGAAAAAAGAAATTAAGATCCAATGTGAATTTTCCAAACTTACTTCAAACTTACTTATCTGTCTGCTCGTATGAATGTAACACATCATAAGAAAGTGTTTCACCTCTGTTCAAATGCACTTTGGATCGCATAATTTATATGTATACATTTTTCCATCTGAAATGACTAAATATTAAATGAAACAAATGACAATAAAATGCAAAGTAATCTCTTCAGTAATCAAAATACTTTTTGAATGTAACTGTATTCTAAATACCAATCATTTAAATTATAACTGTAGTGGAATACAGTTACTTATATTTTGTATTTTAAATATGTAATCCCGTTACATGTATTTCGTTACTCCCCAACCCTGAAAATACATGATGAAAAGATGTTTTGGTGGCTTTAAAAAAATCCTGGGGGAGTATGCCCAGATCCCCCTAAAAGAGGCTTAGCCCCCCATCCATGAATCTCTTGCTTGTGCGCACAATTTTTAAACATAACACTTAATATTCATGCACAAAAGAACATTCTGAGGTAACATGCAAGATTTCATAAATTTGGCAGCACTATAACAGAAGAAATAGCTATTTTTACAACTGCATTTTTAAGCAGTTAGAAATATGGAGATTGATAGCCTGTTTTACTGTTTGTCCACCAGAGGGAGCCACAATACAAAAAACTGTAAACCTCTGATTCCACAGAAATTCTAACATACTATATTTTGCCAAAGCCCCTGTTAATCAGATAATCTTTTGAAGTCCATTATGCTCTGCTGTCTGACTGTCTTTAAATTGTTGCAAGGATTACATAATTATTAAACATTCTGTGTATCTTAATTCAGCTCATTTTTAACATGCTTAGTGATTTAACACCGATTTAACATTTAAATCTCAGTTATGGATTAACTTTAAACTTGCAGCTGAGGTCGTTTAACTATTAAATTGACCTACAGTTAAACATGAATAACTTTGTAAGAGAACAGTGAATATGCCGTCAGCCCTCTGAGAAACTTTTATCATTTTATTTATATTTATTATGGCTTGAAATCTTTGGCCATCAGCCGCAATGTATGCCTTCAAATCCATGTTGCGTGTGCGATGGCTCATCTGGGTGTCGGTGTGATTACCGCTTTCCTGTATGCGGGGACATGGGACAAAGACGGTTCTCCCGAGGAGAAATGAGAAAACAGCGTTAATTCGGCACTTATTTGAGAGCAGTTACAAGTGACAGGTGATCGTCACTTGTAATTGCAACAAAAAAAATTTAAACTCTTAACTATGTTTCTTAACTAAGTCTCACGTACCTCAAGTGCACATACTGTTCATTTCAAGTTGGACATCTTAGGGAAGTAATGATAACTTGTCATTTTATTTATTTTTTAGTCAGTCAGATTATATTTAACCATTCTGTGGATTCAGTGAAGAATTTGCTAGAATGACTCAAAATGACAACTGATTGAGAGTCTTTCTGAACAATTAATTACATGAACTGAAGATTAATACATTCGTGAACCGGACTGATGTGTTTATCACTGTGCACAGCAGTTGCGGATCACACCAACAGAGCGGGTGAGTAAATGATTAGAGGATTTTCATTTTTGGCTGAACTATTCTTTCAGTAGTTCGTATGTTAATGTAATCTTGTGTTGAAGCAGTAAACGTATTTGGCTTGCTGTCCGTATACTGGAGGGCTCGGAGCTCGAGACTAACTCGAATCCTGATTACCCCCAAAAAGGCGTTAAGATGAAAGAACAGTACCATGACTATGGCAGGAAGTAGTTAGGACAGCAAGCCAACAACAATTCTATTTGGCAAATTGGCTTGGCAGATGCTTCTGAATTGTATTTCCCCCAAAAAAATTGTACAGAGGGAGTGCTTTAAGCATTTGTTTGAAGGTGCATTCTTGTACGATTGCTGGTCGAGAGGGCTACGCTGCGATTCGAACGAGAGAACACCACTCATCGTAGAAGTGGGTGGGCTCACGGTATGCGAACAGGGAAGGTGAAAATGAGAGTTGGCTCGTACTGCGTTCAAAAGGGAGGGCACACACTGCGATTCAAATGGGAGACTGTTCTAAGAGAGAGAGGTTTAGCTCACGCCGTTTGAACGGGTAAGCCCAGCAAGCAGTCGAACGGGGAGAAGGCTCGCGCTGTGTTCGAAAGGGAGGGCTCACACACATTGATTGAAAGGAGTTCTGAGTTCTTTGCATGATGCCCCTGTGTTCAGAATGAAATAAATCACGCTTCGAAGGGCACTTTGGAGGGAGAAACAATCGTGATATTCATGTTAGAAGATGAGGAACGATCGCTGAATAAAGCACGCCCTCTAAAAAAGCTGTGGCGTGGTAATGAGGCTGACAGGCATCACCTGTGCGGCAGAACCTGATTAAAAATGCTGAGGTTTGAAATGGAGGTTGGATTGAATAGTTAATCTTTGTTTCTTTCACTTTCAAATAAAATTTAATTCTAATGGCATGAAGCCGGAATCGCGCCCATTCGCGGAGGCAGCTGGTATAGTTGATTTTTTTTATTAAATTTACTAGATTATAGAAAAGAACTAACATGGAAAGCCTGGACTGTGTGTGACCTAGGAAAGGGCATTTGAGGACACTGAAAGTGTTAATGTTGCAAGAATGCTCTGTGCATTCAGCTGTAAGCACAGAACAATGGTACTGAGTCATGAAAGTACGCAAAGTTAAAAGACTGACGCAACCAATAATCAAAGTAACAATATACGCTCAGATTATGACGTATTATTCATTAAAAAATTTACTTTCATAATAAAATAATTTAAAAGTTTATTTTAAAAAAAGGAACTAACAGCCAGGTTTCCACCATTAAAATGAAGTCAGAGGCTCTGTGAAATAATGGTGGCGAGCTGAATCCATTTGATACAAAAAATATTAAGGCGTAGGCATGAAGTAATGCTAGTTAACAAACTGTATAAGACAGGAGGGTTTTGACTGAGCAAGTCAGATCTCAGCTGACATCTCAGGTTTGTTGTTTTGCTCAATAAACTCTCTATCCTTTGACACCTGGAACTCCTGACTTCGAGAGTTTTCTTACAGAGAGGGGAAGAAACGTTTTCCACGCTCCACAACATAAAATTGGCGACCACGAAGGGACTGGCACAGGGCCAAGGGGAACTGCTGTGGGCTTCCTTGCACTGACTGAACAGACTCACTGGCTCCAAAAAACCTGAGGTAAGCATTTTGCTTAAATGGTGTTTTTGTGCAGTCTGTTGCAAGGTTTGGCCCAGGTGGTAACTCTAACCAAGGCCTTTCCAGTCTCGAACTGAATTAAATGACTAATTGGATGAAATAGAGAACTGGGTTCCAGGTTTCAAAAACTATGCATGCAAATGTAAATATGTCTTGTAAATAAGTTGAAGTGCACAAACTTTGTGGATACCACTCTCAGTAAAGTGCCAGTGAGATATTGGTGTTAATTATCTGACACCAATCATTATAGGTAAGATGATTCGGATAAGAAACATATTTGCTGAAAAAAGGAATGAATTATAGTAAGAAAAAGCATGTTTTACTCTCTTTCTTTCCTATACAGTGGGAGCATTGTAAAGGCTGCATTGTATTCAGTGGCGCTCAAGAGCGAAAAGGCTGGGGTAGACAGAGCGAGTAAGAAAGGGGGGCAGTGAGCAAACAGACAGAAACACATAGACAAGGTTTTTTCTCTGTGTTTCCCCTACACAGCAACCAAATGTGGCAGCAAACTATTACTGATTCTGAATTACAAAGCTTATTGAAACAGACCATTAATAATTTTGCATTAAGAAGCGACCTAATATGGAAGCAGACCCTTTCTGACTTTGAGAAACAAAAACAGCTCAAAGAAAAAAGAAAAGAACTAGAATTAGGAAGACTACTAATAGAAACACGGGGAATTAGTGCTCATTTTTGGAGAGAATCTGAATACATAGATTGTGCAGGAATAGATAAATGGGCTCTCACAGAACAAAAGAAAAAAGCATTTATGCAAAAATTGACTACAATCACTAATTTGCAGGAAATGGAAAGGGAGTGGCCATCAGTAGATTGGAGAGCCATAGTGGATAAACATTTGACCTTCGAACCATTGGTTCACCACCTAACTGGACTTTATATGTTGAGTCCTCCTCAATTGGGGCAATTACGTGCAGAAGTAAAAATACCAATTGACCCAGTATATGTGCATTATATCAAAAAGGACTCAAATAGCCCATGGCCAAAAGGGATACAAAGAGTGACCATCTTAAGCGGTATCTTCCTTTGGACGAGCACTGACATACGTCCAGTGCAGTGGAGAGCAAGATGTTGTTTCATAGCAACAACAATGGCGAATTAACACCACTTTACACAACAAATGGAACTGTGGGGAAAGTGAACGTAACAATTGTTGTAGGCAGAGATCCAGAGCATAGCCAACAGCTGTGAGTGGAAGTATATGGGTGTTAAAACAAAAAGAAATAACAGCAAGTAATCATTGTAAATAATGAGTGATTTATATAGACACAGACGAGGGAAAGAGAGAAAGAGAGGAAGAAGAGGATGGGGACTTTTAAACAAAGTGGAAAGGGAAGCCCTGATTGACTTCCTTGAACCTTTTCATTTAGAATATTGTGATAGAAGTGAATTAAATGTTTCTGTAACTGTATTGGGAGGGTGTCAAGTAGAATTAACCCCATCTCTCACTTTTATGCATTGGGTAGGAGGTGTATCTGCTACAGGTTGCTGGTTTGCTGCAGATGAACTTTGATGAAATAGACAGGGCATCAAAATCTCCGAGCTAGACTAACATGGGATACGGATGCATTTGTAGGGCTTTACCAGTTGTTTAGATCAGTGTTACTATCAGAAATAATTAATAATTATTTCTGTAGTTATTAATTAATATTTAAATTAATTAATTGGATTTAACTCATTAAAACCTCATATGGGACTCCAGTAAATGTAGTGTGCTACGTTTAGGAGCAAGTTTGGTTATTAGCAATAATTAATAATTATCAAAGATAATTACTAATTATTAAAATCAATAGAACATTGATGAGAATCAATGTTAGCTTTTTTTATCCTTTAAAATCAACAATTATCAAAGATAATCGTCAATTGTTAACATCGATGAAACATTAATTAAAATGAACACTAGCTTATTGATCATTCAAATTCAACAATCATCAAAGATAATTATCAATTATCAAAAATCAATAGAATATTAATAAGGATTAACATTGACGGGGCACCACCCTAGATTCAGGGACTAATAACCGAATATTAAAACAGTCTCAATATTAGATTGTTTTCTTAGGAAAATCGACGTCCGAAGAATATCGATTTTCGGGAAAAAAACAATGAATGAAGGTTTGAATCCGAGCACTGACATCCTGTCAACATGACACAGGTGTATGCAAAACAAACCAAAATACTTCTCTTTGTAATATAAACAAAGTCTATTTATGCAGTAATATCAATTGATAATTAATACAATGCAGTCAATAAACTTCCGACTTACAACTACAAACTAAACACTGACATGATTAGATATGGAAATAAAAATAATCCTATAACACATAAGGTGTGTGTGTGACAGTGTGTGTGTGTGTGTCAGTGTGGTTAGTGAGAGAGAGAGAGAGAGAGATTATTAAGTGACAGCCCGAAAGCTGATTTCGCGATAGCTGGAGAGAAAGCAGCCGTGCTCATCGCTCAGAGACGCGGTTTTATGAGCGGGGCTCCTAAAAGTCCTGCGTTATTTGACTCTAATGGATGAACTCAGTTTCTGTCTCACCCGCGATAGCGAAATTGCACAATCCAATTTGGTTGGACCACAATACAGCAAAACAAATTTGTGATAATTAATACCCTGAGTATTAATAATGTGCGGACATGGCAGTCTGTAAACTGTACAAGCAAAAACCTTGAAACACAAGAATAACACACTATAATATTCTATCTCTGCCCAAACGTAAACCTCTTACTTGAATCGTATGAGGAAGCAGGTAGAATGTGCATTCATTTGTCCTTTAACTCCGACTCGGTTCCTCGAGGCTCGGGTGATGACGGGAGGCCGTTTCCTCGCTCTGTCGGCGGGCGGTGCGGCTGCTGATTCTCGGCGGGCTGGCTTGATTGAAGAGGGAAGAGAAGTCTTTTCTCTTCACTTCTGCAGGCAAATGGATGAAGATGCGGATTGCTCGGCGGTCTCCTTCGGATCCATTAGAGTGTTCGGTGGAACACAGAGTAATCTCAACTCGTCCAGCAAGATGGAGATTGTATGGCCACAGTTTCAAGTCGGATGTTCCTTCCTTGTGCCACGAGGCTACACCTGAGAGCAGCGATGAGCTGCGTCTACACACGGCGAGCAAAGTTGCTGGAAGCAATTCACGGAAGCATCTCAGAGGTATTTCTACTCCTGATGACGTCATGGTTGAGGGGCGTTCTGTCAGGTGCCTCATCCAATAGGAGTTGAGAGTTCGATCCTTTAGTGAGCAAAGCTTCATAGGATTTGTAGTCTGTTTTGGACTCCCTTTGTTTGATTTTGGTGCGGTTTCTATCAGTAAGATTTATGACGGAGTGTGTGGGCCTCAGTCAGGTTTTACGACTGTGTTTGGCCTGCCTTTGTCTTCTATCTGAATACATGAGGCCCAACAAACTGTTAATATTTATACAGACTCTGCATATGCACATGGAGTATGCCATTTATTTGGAGCAGTCTGGAAACAAAGAGGGTTCAAAAAGACTGATGGGACACCAATTCAACATGGTGACCAAATAATCAAGCTCATTTCAGCCATGATGCACATAAAAAAGGTAATGATTTTGTAATTCAAGGTAATAATGCACCTGTAGATGTTTTGCTTCAGCCTCGACCACAATTAGATGATATTGTACGAATGCAACAGCAAGCTGGCCCTTATGAACATACCATATGGCAATATAGAGGTGCGAGCAGGGATGTGAATGGCGTATGGTGGTCTCATGAAGGGCATATGACTACTCCAACAGCACTCCTTACTATTTTAATCTCTGATGCGCATGGTTTTGACCATTGCGTAAGGGGGGAGGTAATAAGGAAGATAAAAAGACAGGGATTTTGGTCCCCATACCTACAGGCATGGTAGATGAATATTTGGCTGAATGTGAAATTTGTGCCCAAAACAATGTCAGAAAGGGTACATCAGCACCAATATGTCACATACCCATACCAGGGGGCCCATTCGAACATCTGGTAATGGATTATGTGGAAATGTCAAGATCAATAAGAGGAAAAAGTTACATGTTGGTGATAATAGACCGATTCAGCAGATGGGTAGAGGCAGTACCATCAGCAGACCAGGGAGCCCAAACTGTGATAAAAAATTTTACCAGAGAGGTCATTCCAAGATTTGGCATACCATCACAAATTAGCTCTGACAATGGCTCAGCATTCATTCAAAGAACAGTGAAAACAGTGATACAACAGTTGAGAATCAAACAAAGACTAGGGTGTGTCTACCATCCACAATCTCAAGGAATGGTTGAAAGAGTGAGTGGAACTCTCAAAGCTAAGATCAATAAAATTTGCCGAGATACCAAACTCAATTGGGTAGATGCTCTACCCCTGGCATTGATGAAATATCGTATGCAGACCAATAGAATCACTAATCTGTCACCGCATGAAATGTTAACAGGCAGACAATTAACTGCTATAAACGAAGCTATTTATTCACAGGAACAGAACAGGGGACCCAGACAGGATGAAGAAGCTCCGTGTCCCGTAGTCCCTGGTGACCAAGTGTATTTGAGTGTTTTTAGGAGAAGATGGAATGAACCCAGAAGCCAATGCCCGTATAAAGTAGTGAGGGCAACCCCAACAGCAGTAGAGGTTGAAGGTAGCACCACGTGGTATCATTTAAATCACTGCACTAGAGTACCACTGCTGAGGTTACCAAGACCAGCAGAGCAAAGAGATAGAGCAGAAGATCAAGAAGATTTAGATGTAGAGTCTCCTGAAACTGAGGGAGAACCTGAAACCCATGAACAAGAAAGGACTGGACAAGAGGAAAGTTCAGAGCAGGAGGGAGAAAATAGTGACGCTGTTACACCTCATTCTAGGGCAGCTGAGCATGCTGGAGCTAGAGATGAAGTACAGCTGCAGGAGGATGTACAGCAGCCAGTGGGGTCAGAACAGGAGGGTGAGGAAAGCTCTGCTGCTTGGTGTTGGTACACCTACTGCAACGACTTCCCCAGACCCAGGGTCTCCCAGCCTCCACTCCCCACAACTCTCTGGTGACCACTCCCCAGACTCAGAGCAGGCAGGGCCTTTTCAACCTTACTTCTCCCCAAGGCCAGGAGAGTTTCAAACAATCGACTTCTCAGAGCTTGGCGATATCCACATCCATTAAGTCAACTCAAGGTATGCCAGTAAACAAATCTAATAAAAGAAGGTCTTTAACTGCAGAAGACTATGAGGATCCATATGGAGGAATAGATTATCAATCTATCAAATTGCCACTGCCACTACGACCTACTAAGTAAACACAAAATAAGACTGCAGAAGTATTAGTAGCAATGCCCAACTACGACACAGATTATGAGACTGATTTGACATTGTCAAGAGAAGAATTATTAGAAAGTGCACATAATGATTGGTTCAAATGGGCAGACTACACAGCAAAACAATCAGGAATGTCTAACTGTCTGTTATGTTCACCATCACCATTGAAAGAACTTATGGTAGTGCCCAATCCCCATTATTATACACAATGTGCACAGCTTTATAAACAATATTGCAATGCAACAGATAGAATATCTTTCTGCCCAGCTGTGTTTGGCCATATTAAGCAATCCAGCATTTTACTTATACAGTATTATGAGACAAATGGGTGGGGAGATGAATGTAAAAGCCTTGATGTCCGAATGCCTGCAAGCAAAAGAGACAAACCTGTAGCATATGTGATAGACCCCGGTCTGCAATATAAGTGCTTTAACAAAACAAAAGGCCAGGTCAATGTTGGTAGATTTAGAGGCAACTGTACTGTAAACAAGCATCTATAATACAATATTTGCAAAAGTTACACTACAAGGAACACTAATTACAGGACGTCAAAGATGCCCAAATGAAACCTGGTGGTATGCAGGAGAGGTAGACCAAACTATAGTACCTCCCGTGATAGACCTGTATGAAAATCAAACAGTAGCCATAGCAGATTATTTTTGGGTTTGTGGAGGGAAAAAGTTGAGGGCTACATTACCATAGAATTGGAAGGGAATATGCACTAGAGTAAGACTAGCACAAGAAGTGACTGTTAACATGGAACCTGGATGACTCTGAAATCCTGACTGCACCTAGAAACACTGTGCAAAACAAACATAGAGTGAAAAGAGCATATCAGCCTGACCCTAATGTAATAATAGATGCAATTGGTCAACCAAGAGGAATACCACATGAACTTAAGGCCAGAGATGAAATAAAATCAGGCTTTGAGTCTATATTTGTGTGGATAACACCCAACAAGAATGCAGAATGTATCAACTACATTTATTATAACCAGCAGAGATTTATTAATTACATTGATAAAGCATTAAAGGCCGTAGGTGATCAGTTAGCTGCAACCAGCAAAATGACATGGCAAAATAGACAGGCCCTAGACTGGCTATTGGCAGAAAAAGGAGGGGTTTGTGTAATGTTTGGAGCTGACTGTTGTACTTATATCCCAAATAATACAGCTCCTGATGGATCATTTACCATAGCCATGAAAAAGCTGAAAAACTTACGAAAGGAAGTGACTGCCATTGCAGGGAAAGATCAGCACATTGGCAAATGGTTTGACAACCTATTTGGATCCTGGGGAGACTGGCTTACGAAAGTGGGAATAATAATGGCTGTAGCTATTGTTATTTTTGTGGTGTTGTTGTGTTGTGCCTCTCCTCAGATCAATGATGGCCAGTGTTACAGCTAATCAGATGCTCAATGTGTCTCCTGTTTTCGAATAGCAAGGGAGTCAGTATACAGTATACTCAGTGTATTTTCTTTTATACTAAAATTAGGTATTCCTCTGGATGGATAGAGTAGGCAGGAAGTTAGAGGGTATTACGTTTATTATTTTGGCATATACCCCTTCCTGAAGAGATTATTTTCTTTAATTGATGTTGTTTAATCAATCCATGAAGGGAATGATGAAGGTTTGAAGCAGATCATTATCGATGTTATGAGGTAATGTAACTTGGTAATGTAACCAGAATTTAAAATGAAGGTTTACTGTGATTATCTGCACTATATGTACTTATAATATTTTGTTTAAATCATCTCTGAAGGTACTAATAATCAAGTAAATTGCTATAGAATGTACCTTTATGAATTCTAAAATCACTGTAAGTACCACTGGAGATCCAGAGACTTGAACATCACAAAGACAGGATCGACGAGCACCTCAGTGCTTAGCATCAAGAGCAAGACTCTACTTGTGGTTTAAAAACCTGTTGTCTGCTCCAACACCACCAGATAGCACTCCAGGCTACCGGGAATGTCTGTGAGTTCCTCTGGCACCGTGGGACATATCATATGCTGAATGTTTCATTGACATTGTCTAATCACTGTCATATGTTAATCTACTGAAATAAGTTTAATCACTGATGTACTCTACATAACGCAAGGCCATCTTCGCATGCACATGCTTTATCCAAGAATGTGATTACTTTACCCTCCAACATAGAACTTAGCTAGGGAGGAATGGGATCTTTTACTCTCTTCTAGTCAATTGCGGAGGGAGATGTTTGGTCTCGTCGTTCGGTCTCGTCGTTCCTCCGGAGTGCAGTTTCATAAGTATAGGCATTGTTAGAAGAATGTGTGACTTATTTTGGTCATTTGAAAGGAATAAAGGAGCCTGGCTTGTGAGATTGCACTCTGGGAAAAGGGCAAATAGAAGGTGAGACTTTTTGTAAGTCTCAAAGGAGGGAATATATAGTTGATTTTTATATTAAATGTACTAGATTATAGAAAAGAACTAACATAGAAAGCCTGGACTGTGTGTGACCTAGGAAAGGGCATTTGAGGACACTGAAAGTGCTAATGTTGCAAGAATGCTCTGTGCACTCAGCTGTAAGCACAGAATAATGGTACTGAGTCATGAAAGTACGCAAAGTTCACTCCACGAACATACATAAGATTCGAGTTGGGCTCACTGCATCATTATTCAAAACTGTTTACATCCATATGACCAAAGTAAGTTCATAGTTATTGCTTCTTCCCCGATTACAATTTATTATGGTAATATTGGGATTATAGACTGTGTATCAACCACACGCCATTCGGCACCAAGTGAAACTACCATTCCGAAATTCATTCACAAACTCACGCACATAGGTATAGTAAAGGGAGAGTTTATTCGTAAAATGTCAACAGCATGAAAGACGAGCTTGCGCCCGTAATTGTACTAATTTTCACACCAGGGGAAAACAGATGAAAATAATAATGAGACAGCGGTTCGGGAGATGCAGGTGATGTTTTTATTTTCTAATTATTTTTTGTCTGCTTCTCCCAAATGTCTTTCACTCCTTTTGAGCTCTCTATTTCATTGGCTGTTGTTTACTGTGATCTCTCGCTTGTCGGCATGAGTGTGCACACCTGACATCTGTCAGACAAATTTCAAGCAGGTGATACTTATACTAGCAGAGTAAACAGATGGACCAGCGCATACGAGATGCGTGATAGCAGGGTTGCTGCAGTTTTTAAAATCAAACTTGACTTTTTAAGACCTTTTTCAAGACCTGAACAAATAAAATTGATACTGTCTCCCCATCCAAAAACAAACCCACACAATCTCAAAATAAATCATGTATCACAGACTCTTACTTAAACAGGCAGGGGCACACATTCAACATGGCCTTAACATTGCTTATCAGTAAAAGGGGTAGGCTATATGCAAGTTTTAAATATTTAAGACATGTTTTCCACTGTTCAACACTGTTATGTTGAAATGTTTGCGCTTCACTGCTTCCAGCTGCTCATTCAAACTGATTGTGCACATGCACTCCAACAATGATCTACAGCTTATTACAATATAAACAATTAAAAGTAAACATTGTTATATTTCATCAACACTATATCATCATCAACAGTTGATCATTAGTGATCGCTTGTCATAAATTTCCGATATGACCTAATGATTGTGAACTGTTTTGCAAAAGCTGGAACCACTCACAAACCCCCACGTGCTTGGAAAAAATACAGTGCCACATTTTCACTTGAGTACACAAGCGCATGCAATTATTTAAATAAATCATATTCTTTTGAAGTTTGATTATCACATTAGGTCATATCACGATTCCTGTCTTTCCGCCTCCAAATTTAAGACCTCTTTAAATGATAATTAAGACTTTTGTTGTATCATTTAAGATATTTAAGAGTTTATCTGACCTTAAATTTGGGAAAATGTAATTTAAGACATTTTAAGACTTTTTAAGGATCTGCAGGAACATTGATAGATCTTTTTTCAATAATAATCCCACTATTTGTGACGCTTTACCATCACCTGTGGTGAAGATAGGAGAAGCTGCCCTGATAGCACACGTACAGTTGGCTCAAGTTTGCATACCCTTGGAGAATTGGTAATATATGTACCATTTTTAAAGAAAACATGAGTGAGCAGGCAAAACACATTCTTTTACTTCTTATGGGATTCATATTCAACTGTAGGTTATAACAGAATGGCACAATCATAAAACAAAACATGGCAACAAAGAAAAAAATTAAATGACCCCTGTTCAAAAGTCTGCATACCCTTAGTTCTTAATACTGTGTATTGCCCCCTTTAGCATCAATGACAGCGTGCAGTCTTTTGTGATAGTTGTCTATGAGGCCCCAAATTCTTGCAGGTGGTATAGCTGCCCATTCGTCTTGGCAAAATGCATCCAGGTCATGCAGTGTCTTTGGTCGTCTTGCATGAACCGCACGTTTGAGATCTCCCCAGAGTGGCTCAATGATATTAAGGTCAGGAGACTATGATGGCCACTCCAGAACCTTCACCTTTTCCTGCTGTAACCACTGGAGGGTCAATTTGGCCTTGTGCTTAGGGTCATTATCGTGCTGGAAAGTCCAAAAGTGTGCCATGCGCAGCTTTCGTGCAGAAGAATGCAAATTGTTTGCCAGTATTTTCTGATAACATGATGCATTCATCTTGCCATCAATTTTCACAAGATTCCCCGTGCCTTTAGAGCTCACACACCCCCAAAACATCAGTGAGCCACCACCATGCTTCACAGTGGGGATGGTATTCTTTTCATTATATGCCTTATTGACCCCTCACCAAACATAGCGCTTATGGTTGTGACCATAAAGCTCTATTTTGGTCTCGTCACTCCAAATTACAGTGTGCCAGAAGCTGTGAGGCGTGTCAAGGTGTTGTTGGGCATATTGTAACTGGGCTTTTTTGTGGCATTGGCGCAGCAGCTCGACCATGCAGCTCATTTTTGTTCAAGTATCGTCGTATTGTGCTCCTTGAAATAACCACACCATCTTTTTCCAGAGCAGCCTGTATTTCTCCTGAGGTTACCTGTGGGTTTTTCTTTGTATCCCGAACAATTCTTCTGGCAGTTGTGGCTGAAATCTTTCTTGGTCTACCTGACCTTGGCTTGGTATCAAGAGATCCCTGAATTTTCCACTTGTTAATAAGTGATTGAACAGTACTGACTGGCATTTTCAAGGCTTTGGATATCTTTATATATCCTTTTCCATCTTTATAAAGTTCCATTACCTTGTTATGCAGGTCTTTTGACAGTTCTATTCTCAGTATCTAGCCTGCTCAGTGCATCCACGTGAGAGCTAACAAACTCATTGACTATTTATACACAGACACTAATTGCAATTTTAAAAGCCACAGGTGTGGGAAATTAACCTTTAATTGCCATTTAAACCTGTGTGTGTCAAGGCCAAACATTCAAGGGTATGTAAATTTTTGATCAGGGCCATTTGGGTGATTTCTGTTATCATAATGATGAAAAAAGGAGCTGAAAAACTATGTGATAATAAATGGCTTCATATGATCATTATCCTCAAATAAAAGACAGTTTTCTTTGCATGTTCAGTCATATTTTCAAAATCAATGCCAAAATTTCACAATTTCTGCCAGGGTGTGCAAACTTTTGAGCACAACTGTAAATCACCCAGACATTTATTTGATGTGTGTGTTTACATCTGGAAGACATATTTTTTAGGTTGTTTGCTCATCTGCGATACATCTATAAGACGTATGTAAATAAGTGTGTCTCGGATGTCAATAAGACATTAAGCAGATGTCTTTGAGATGTTTATGATTTAGAAGTTTGTAAATCTGATATTTTTAAGATGTTTAGCAGATGTTAATTAGACTGTGATGCTTTCCAGAGGAAAATATCTAAATTAGACATCTCTGAGAAGTACGTATGCTATCTGGGTGACATCTGTGCTCTCACAGAAGAAGATATTTCATGGACCAGCAACCTCTAGTTATAGTTAAAATAAAACTGAAAAGGCAGATAGATTTATTCTAATTAATAATGTAATACTATTAAATGAAAATGATTAACAATGCTTTAAATATATAAAAGTAATTTAATATTATCAGGTGAATTATATTATTTAATAGTATTGAGTGTTTTGATAGAGAACTAATGTTTATTTTCTGTCATTTATTTTATTGTGCTTTAAAGAGGTCAGTGTTTTATCACTTTTTATGATGACAATACTGCCATACTAGGTCCCACAGTAATATTTTAGCATTATGCAGTGTTCTACTGGGTTCCAAAAACTGAGTTGTGAATCTTGTTCATTGGCAAAATAACTTTTTTTTAAGTAAAAATATATAACAGTAAATAATGCCTTTTATTAGGCTACTATGTATCATTGTATGTAAAATATAAACATAAAAGTGCATATAAGTGAAGATTATTAGATCTTTTATGGTCTATGAAGATCTTATATCACATCTAATATTCACAACATGTGCTTTGTGGAGTTTGTTGTCTACTGATTTATTTATTTTGGAAAGAACATTTTTTCAATGATTTGACCACAAAATGATCCAAAATACTTTAAACAACAGCACAATCTATTGAAGAAACTGTTAGTTTGTCCATCACACTCTCATTTTCATCCCGTCAAAAAACAAATATGGTGCTACTGTGAATAAGGTCCATGTGTGCTTAGCTCGCGATGATTGCTGCTATATTATATTATATTATGACCATCATGCAGTGAAATGCCTTTATGATCAAACATAAAAGATATCAAGTAGAAATATCCCACATCCAAGTTTCATGTAAAAAGCTAAAGATTGAACAGATATATTAAGCAAATACATATCTCTTGAATAAAAACATGAGCTTACTTTGTATTACTTACCTTGTTTGAACTTTTTATTTTAAAAGTAGACAGCAGCACCAGATCTTGAAGAGATGTTGTTCAAAACTCAAAGCCACCTACACAGATGTACAGAAATGCATATTGTGAACAAATATTATTCCAATTTTATCCTGAATTAAATAGTTTTTTTCAATATTATACATAGAAGAACACTTACCGAAGTCACACAATATGTTAAAATAAATTAGCGTTGCATGTGGCAGTGGCATGCTGGAGCACGAAGAGGGAGAAATGCCAAAATGGCATCCTACTACTTAGCTCCAGTGATCAAACTGAGCATGCTCAGCATCCTGGTGAGCTCAATCTCATGAACAAACTTGATGTTGTTAGTTCTCTCAGCTTTAAATATTAATGGTCATACTAATCGGTCTAAAAATTTACTTTATCCACTTTTTTGAGTAGTCTCAACTTTTTTTTATGTTAAATAGTTCCGTAAATATAAAAAATTCAGTTTGTCTGACAAAACACAAGTTGGATTTTTTTACAGTGTGCAGTTGATCAATAGAATAGAATAGAATAGCTGCTGAAATCTTTGATTTCCAAAGATGAGCCATTCTTCTAATTGTGGACTATTTTCCAAGTACCCGGAAGTCCTTTAGTTACCAGATAAAATGTCAGGTTCTTTCATCACCAAATTTAAAGCTGTATTTGCTAGACATGGGGTGCCCAAACTTCTGATTGCAGATCATGTCCCATTCGCGAGAGCAGAAATGGCCTGCTTTGCCAGTAACTAGTGTTTCAGCATCACTCATTCTAGCCCTGGTTTTCCTTAGTTTAATGGCATGGCTGAGTGGACCGTTGAAATACCAAAAGACAGTAAAATACATGATGAAAGCTTCTGTGAGCAATCTCAGAAACACACCTGTCACTGGTCTCATGTACTCATTGGCTCTGCTGCTCATAGGCCGTGTCCTCCATTCCAACCTGCCTGTGAGTAAAGCTGTCCTACATCCCTCAACTCCTCTACATGAACAAGCAGTGCTGCAGCACTGTCAATTGCATACACAAAAATAAAAAAACATAGAAAGTTATGACAAAACAGCTGCCCTACTTTCCTCTTTCCAGAAAAGGAGAGAGTGTACATGAGGATCAAAAACACTTGGAAACCAGCTACAGTGGTCAGAGTCAGAGATCACATGATGTTGTCACACAATCAGGTGTCTCTTACATCTCCGGCCTGATAGATCAGTCAGGCACAATCAGCAACAGGACAGTTCCTTTGATATTGACAATGAAATAATGTACAGTACTGATTCAGAATATGGTCAAGATGGTCCAGGTGATCACATTCAAAATCCATCAGATTTCCTGTCAAGTTCAAGGAATATGTGCTTAGTTAGATAAGGAAAGTCCATGTGAATGTGAAAGTTTATGGCAGATTTTCTATGTGAGCATTCATAATGTTCAGTAGTATGTTACGGGTTACTTAAGTTCACTGATTAGTTTAATCAGGCTCAAAAAGGGGGATGTAGTAAAAGGCGATAATACATAAGCTGATGGACTCGCAGGTACTCCCCTCAGCAGTATCTATAGTTGGTACGGTCCAAACTGAATTTGTGTGTGTATGTTCCTTTAAGTGTGGGAGTTGTGATGCTGATGAGAACAGTAAAGGAGTCAGGTTCATGAAACCCTGGCCTGTGTGTTATCATTTAATAATCATCTATCATAAGAAGATACAACATGTTTTATGTGATTCTAACATGCTCCTGCCCTGCTTTTAGAATGTTCTCTCTGTGAGGGAGAAGTGTGCCTGGGGACATTCCACTGAACAGGGTGTCTTCAGGCTTGCCTCGTACAATGTTGTGGGGGAGAGTTACATCCCGTACATGTGTCTGTGTTTTGGTTTGTTGTTTTGTTGTGTGCTCGCTCTCTCTCTCTCTCTCTCTCTCTCTCTCTCTCTCTCTCTCTCTCGTGAAAGCTGCAATTCTCCGTGCTTACGAACTGGTGCCTGAAGCATACAGACAGCGGTTCAGGGACCACAAGAAAGTTGCAAGCCAGACATTTGTGGAATTCGCTAGAGAAAAGGGCATTCTTTTTTACAAGTGGTGAACAGCAAGCAAGGTAAGTGACTTGAATTCACTTCGAGAATTAATTCTGCTTGAGAATTTGAAAGATTGTTTGCCTGATAGTGTTGTTGTTTATCTAAATGAGCAAAAGGTAACCTTATTGTCCCAGGCTGTGGTTTCAGCTGACAGATCTGAGTAATTTTCTGCAGTGTTTTTAAAGGCAACCTGAGTGTGTGTGGTTTCAAGAGAGCAAACATACATCTGTGTTGTATTTAATTTCTTTATTTCTTATTACTGTCTTATATATTTGCTCATTTCTTTATATATAATTTTATCTTTTATATATCATTTTATAAACTCATTTTTACTTAATACTTTCATTCTCATATTTTTAATTATACTTTTATATTCATTTACTGTTTAATCTTATGTTGTATTGTTTTCACAAGTTAGAGATAAAGAGTTGTCTCCAATTCAAAGTCTTAACATCACGGGATGATGTTTTCCATTTATATTTGCCAGGCAGAATAACACTTGTTGAGCACATGCTTGTCAGTCGAAATGAGACTGAGCTTTTAGAAAGACACAACTAAGATTATTCAATAAACTCTGCTCATTTATTATCATCACTTCATCTCCTGCCTCCTGTTTTTCATTAAGGAGAGTTAACTTTTACATTAGAGTTGACTGACTTTAAATATCAGATAATATCTGTTATTTCCTGATGGAGAGAGAGGACTAGTGGAAGACTGGATCTAACACAGCTGACGAATTTGTGTTGACGCAAAAAAATGTGTTTCATCAACCTGTTCAGGAAAATCTACTTTTTAGCTGTTTCTCCTGGTTTTTCTACACAGTCACGATCAAAGCCTAGTCCTACAAACACAAATGTAAGAGAGTGTTTTTACTGTCACAAACAAGGGAATGTGATTGCTGATTGTCTTGTGTTAAAGTGAAAACAACAGCAATCGCAAACTAGATGTGACGGATTTGTGAAGGCTGTGACTGAAATGGTGAAAACTGGACCTTGTGACACACCTGTTTCTAGCTGAACCATTTCTGATGGAGGAGTTAATTTCTTTGACTGGTAGACCCAAAGATCAGATCATGGTAAAAATGCTCAGCGACAACAGTGATTCCACCTGCTCCGCTGTAATTTTATGTAATGGAATGGCTTTCAGAAATCACGTAGTAGTACACATTACAATGATTTTGCAAAGGACTAACACAGTCTATTATGACGTGTTTATGCCGAGGGGGGCCTCGGTCAGGGCGTACCAGAGCGGGCAGTGGGGAGGATTCTTGGGAGGTGAACAGGTGCACCTGTGCCTGTCCGAATCAACTCCAAATCAGCTGGACCACCTGAGGGTGGAGTCTCCACTCTCCCCTGAGGGTAACCTGTCGTGACAGCTCATCCACTGTAGTGTTGATGTGAGTGGCTCGCAGCGACTTCAAGTGCTGCTGACTCCAGAGGAGGAGACAGCGGGAGAGTTGTGACATACAACGAGAGCACAGACCGCCTTGGCAGTTGACATATGCTACCATTGCCATGTTGTCTGTCTGAACTAACACGTGCTTGCCCTGGATCAACGGCCGAAACCTCTGCAGGGCGAGCAGAATTGCCAACAACTTGAGGCAGTTGATGTGCCAATGCAGTCGCGGGCCCGTCCACAAGCCGGCGGCTGCATGCCCATTGCAAACAGCACCCCAGCCCATTTTGGAGATGTCCGTCATGACCACGATGTGCCTGGAGACCAGTTCTAGGGGAACACTTGCCCGTAGAAACGAGTGGTCGGTCCAAGGGATGAAAAGACGGTGACAGACCGGCGTGATGACCACGCAATGTGTCCCGCGGTGCCATGCCCATCTCGGGACTCGAGTCTGAAGCCAGTGCTGAAGCGGTCTCATATGCATCAACCCGAGCGGGGTGGCCACCGCTGAGGATGCCATATGCCCCAGGAGCCTCTGAAAAAGTTTCAGTGGAACCGCTGTTTTCTGTTTGAACGCCTTCAAACAGACCAACACCGACTGGGCACGCTCATTCGTGATGCGCGCTGTCAAAGAGACTGAGTCCAACTCTAAACCGAGAAAAGAGATGCTCTGAACCGGGAGGAGCTTGCTCTTTTCCCAGTTGACCCGAAGCCCTAGTTGGCTGAGGTGTGAGAGCATCAAGTCCCTGTGTGCGCACAACATGTCCTGAGAGTGAGCTAAGATTAGCCAGTCGTCAAGATAGTTGAGAATGCGAATGCCCACCTCCCTTAGTGGGGCAAGGGCTGCCTCTGCGACCTTCGTGAAGATGCGAGGAGACAGGGACATACCGAAAGGGAGGACCTTGTACTGATAGACCCGCAGGAAGGGTCTGTGTCGAGGAAGGATCGAGACGTGGAAGTACGCGTCCTTCAGGTCTACCGCCGCAAACCAATCTTGAAGCCGGACGCTCACCAGAATGCGTTTTTGCATCCACATCTTGAACGGGAGTCTGTGTAAAGCCTGGTTCAGTACTCGCAGGTCCAAGATTGGCCGCAACCCACCGCCTTTTTTCAGTATGATGAAGTAGGGGCTGTAAAACCCCTTCTTCATCTCGGCCAGAGGGACAGGTTCTATCGCGCCCTTCCGTAGGAGGGTAGCAATCTCCGCGCAAGGTAGCAGCGTTTTCGTCCTTCAAGGTGAAGTGGACACCGCTGAACCTGGGCAGACGCCTGGCGAAGTGAATCACGTAGCCGAGTCGGACGGTCCGGACCAGCCATCGCGACGGATTGGAAAGCTTGGATGCGTGGCTTGTGTCCAAGTTCCACGCAAGGGGTCCAAAGGGACAATGTCGTCAGACGTACCGGCAGGTGGGGCCTCACGGCGGGGCGGAGCTCGAGGTGCCACACCATGTCATGGCCGTGCTGAGTCTAAGGACATCGAAGCACTTACCTGGCTCCTTGTGACCACCCCCTTGTGTCCACTCTAGCCGACGCTCACGGCTGCCCGGGAAAGCATATCGTCATCTCCGTGTCAGCCTGTGACTCGGCAATCGTCCCCGAAGGGAGGAGCCCAGCTGAGGTTTCCGCGTCCGACTGGACGAGCCCGCTCTCCAATGCTGCGCTCGAGAGCTCATCACTTTCACGGGCTCCGAATAAGAGGTGGAACTCGCCATGAGATGAGCCGGTGGACTCATCCGGAAGCCCGATCAGGGCAGATGAGTGTGCTGGGGAATGGGAGGTCCGCGGGGGGATACCCGGTGGAGGCGGTCCCATTTGGGTCCCCAAATCGCCCCCAGTGCTAGCCGCGCTGGCCTCATACCCGTGGGTAAAAGGACCAAGGCGGGGAGCCTCTGGGGTGGCTTGCTTTCTTACGAAGGCGAGCCGCGACTGCATCGTTGCCATGGACATGTCCTCACAATGAGAACATGACCATCCACGAACGCTGTCTCCACGTGAGCAGTGCCCAGACACGAAAGACAGTGATCGTGACCGTCAGAAGGCGAGAGATAACGAGCGCAACCAGGAATAACACACAATCGGAAAGACATCTTTAAAAAAGACGCGTCTTTAAAAAGACGTTCCGTATGTGCCGCTCTTTTAGAGAAATATACTCTTTTAGAGAAATATACTCTTATTTCATTCTCTGCATTGCACCAGTGCAGAGGGGGGAGAAGCCACTGAAATGCGCCGTCAGATCCAGCAGAGGTGAATGAACAGTCGTGGGAAGTCAGCTCAGTGAGCATGACTGTTCGGCTCAGAAGAGAAAATCTGAATGAGTGGTTGCATACCAGCTCCTTTTATACCCGTCTTTTATCATTGACCAGAAGTATCTCGGGCTTCCAAGAGTGACCCCTAGTGTCACTACATCGACACAATGTCGAGCGAGTGACAAATAGGGAACCGTATGCGTCTTGAGAATTAGATTTTTTTGAAAAACCTACTTTTTTTAACTTCTCCCAGACCATTCGTCCGATTTGCACAAAAATTTAATCAGATCATCTTCAGACCAGGCTGACAAAAAGTTATGGAATTCAAGTTGATTAGTCAGATGGTTTTTGAATAATGCATGAACAAATTCGACGTAGAGCACGCTAAATTGGACATGAGGCTATATCTCCGTAATGCTTTAGCGTATTCACACCAAACTTATTTATGACAACCATGACCTGAGGGTACCTGTACAGTTTCAGCACAGCGCCATCTAGTGGTCACAAGATATGAAAAATGTATAATTTTGCTTATAACTTCTGAATGGCTTCACCTAAAATCACAAATCTGGTCTTGTTAGATTCTGTGCAGGATGCCGAGTCGAATGATACCAAATTTTCCTATGTCAGCCATTTTGGGCATCGCCCATTTTGAATTCTGTTGTAAAATGCTTTATTTTTCAAATGCATTGACATATTATTAAGAAACTCATTACGTGTCATTGTCATAATGCCCTGAAGATACTCAAAAAGTTTTGGGACAGCGCCACCTTCTGGTCAAAAGTTATACCAAATTTTCTTAAAATGCTAATAACTTTTTATTACTTTGTGCTATTGTCGTTAGATCAGACTTGGTAGATTCCTTGGGTCATGCCAAGAACGTGAATACCAATTATGCTATGATCGATCAAAATTACTTTCTGCCATTTTGAAATCCTTTAAAAACCTACTTTTTCGAACTCCTCCTAGAGCATGTCAGATTTTAACCAAAATCGAATCAGACTACCTTCAGACCATGCCAACAAAAAGTTATGGATTTTGTGTTGATAGACCAAGCTGTTTTCGTTTAACACAACAATGAATTTAGTGGCACGGTGCCAGAATGGTTTTCAGGCTCTATCTCTGCAATGCTTTGGCGTATTGACATGAAACTTTATATTTGTCATCATGACCACACCTTTGGCTACACCATATCAATTTGGTGACAGCGCTACCTGTTGGTCAAAAGTAATAAACTTGTATGTCCCATTGCAATTGATAATATTCATGGTTTTTCAACCATTTTGCCTAAAATCATGACCAGATTGCTTTAAGTACTTATTTTTTGCCATTGTTATTCCTAATAAGGTTTGATGTGCTTGGCCTCTTAATTGCTGCTTGCAGCTATATTTATTATTATTATTATTATTTGTTTGAACATTTCCCTCCTTGGGTTGTAAGGTTGAATGAAACCCTTCCACGCCTCGCAGATAGATAGAGAATAGAGTGGGTGCGCGATTTTCATTTGGTGTGTGTGTGTGAATTTCGAGATAAAAGTTACATAATTTGAAAGCTGAGTGAGACTAAAATTGTGTTTCACCACATCACCACATCAACGTATGAAGATGATCCAGTCACAACAGTCCTTGAGTCAGCTGTACACTGAGTCTCTTGCAGAAGTTCTTGAGACAACAGTACACTGATCAGGGGACAGCAGCTCTCGCATCAACAGTACACTGAGTCGCTTGCAGCAGTTCTTGAGACAACAGTACACTAATCCTGGGACAGAAGCTCTAGCGTCAACAGTACATTGAGTAGCTCGCAGCAGTTCACGAGTCACCAGTAGACTTAACTGAGAATCGCCTCTTTCAGACATAATACTGAGAACTGCTGATCCGTGAGCTATTGATGAGCACGCGTGAACCGAGAATTTGAATGAGGTGGAGAAACTTTTCAAATCGAGAGATGTAATTAATTTTACTATTGAATATTGTGCATGCAGATTATACAGTTGCAATCAAAATTATTCAACCTCCCCAAGACGGTAAGGATTTACAAAGGTAAGCTTTTCTGATGACCCAGAATTTTTTAACTTTACATCTATATCAGTTGAGTGACACATTCAAAGTCATAGTGTGAATATATAACCTAATATTTCTAAATAGCAGGATTTTTTAAAAATACAGCCATGTCATAATTATTCAACCACTATTGCATGTAGATGTTTCTTACACAAGAAATGTCATGGCTAAAAGTACATTTCCAAGGCACTTCAATTTCCAGTAGACAAAGTTGGCAGCACCATTCATACATTTTTAAATATGGTACAACAGCAACCTTCTTGGGGTGTGGAAGAAAGCAAAACTTCACCAAGGGAAATGTTGACTTGAATATTTATTCCACTACAGATTACAGAATGCATGCTGTAAAATTTAATTTGTAATGTATTCTGTTAGATTACTCAAGGTCAGAAATGTATTCTAAATACTTTAGTACAGTAAGACAAAATACACATGTTAAAAATACATTCTCTGAAAAACCTAAATATCTTATGCAGTGTTTCTAAAAGAAGATAAATCAAATTTATATTGTTTTAAGGATTTTTAGATATTTTTACATGAAAACAATACAAAAATTATTATCAAGAATACAATTTTTGCCCTAATATCAAAGGTCTTACTAGAAAAAAGAAATTATGATCCAACGTGAATTTTCTTGATAAAAAAAAAAAATATGATCATGCCTGGTAACGTGCATGTAAAATGGCTAGAAATAGCATTTTAGTTTAGTGTAAAGCTGACAATTTACACAAGGTTTATTTCTTCTGCTCCAAACTTCAAACTTACTTCTCTGCTCATATGAATGTAACACATCATAAGAAAGTGTTTCACCGCTGTTCAAATGCACTTTGGATCGCATCATTTATATGTATACATGTTTTCCATCTGAAAGGACTAAATATTAAATGAAACAAATGACAATAAAATGCAAATTAATCTCTTCAGTAATCAAAATACTTTTTGAATGTAACTGTATTCTAATTACAAATGATTTAAATTGTAACTGTAGTGAAATATACAGTTTATATGTCCCAACCCTGTATATATGTCATGATTCTATATACACTGGTGGCCAAAAGTTTGGAATAATGTAAAGATTTTGCTATTTCGGAAGGAAATTGGTATTTTAATTCATGAAAGTGGCATTCAACTGATCACAAAGTATAGTCAGGACATTACTGATGTAAAAAACAGCACCATCACTATTTGAAAAGTAATTTCTGATCAAATCTAGACAGACCCCATTTCCAGCAGCCATCACTCCAAAACCTTATCCTTGAGTAATCATGCTAAATTGCTAATTTGGTACTAGAAAATCACTTGCCATTATATCAAACACTGCTGAAAGCTATTTGGTTTGTTAAATGAAGCTTAACATTGTCTTTGTGTTTATTTTTGAGTTGCCACAGTATGCAATAGACTGGCATGTCTTAAGGTCAATATTAGGTCAAAAATGGCAAAAAAAGAAACAGCTTTCTCTAGAAACTCATCAGTCAATCATTGTTTTGAGGAATGAAGGCTATACAATGCTTGAAATTGCCAAAAAACTAAAGATTTCATACAAAGGTGTACACTACAGTCTTCAAAGACAAAGGACAATGGCTCTAACAAGGACAGAAAGAGATGTGGAAGACCAGATGTACAACTAAACAAGAGGATAAGGACATCAGAGTCTCTAGTTTGAGAAATAGATGCCTCACATGTCCTCAGCTGACAGCTTCATTGAATTCTACCCACTCAAACCAGTTTCATGTACAACAGTAAAGAGAAGACTCAGGGGTGCAGGCCTTATGGGAAGAATTGTAAAGAAAAAGCCTCTTTTGAAACAGAAAAACAAAAAGAAAAGGTTAGAGTGGGCAAAGAAATACAGACATTGGACAACAGATAATTGGAAGAGTGTTATGGATCTTAACCCCATTGAGCTTTTGTGGGATGAAATGTCACCTGAGTATCTGGACAGACTGACAGCTAGAATGCCAAGTATCTGCAAAGCTGTCATTGCTGCATGTGGAGTATTTTTTTATGAGAACACTTTGAAGTAGTTTAAGAAGTTCTGAACATTTTTTAATTTATTTTTTCAAATTGTAATAGTAATTTTTCATGCTATTAATGTCCTGACTATTATTTCTTTAATATCTTTCCAAAAGAGCAAAATCTGTACATTATTCCAAACTTTTGTCCCACAGTGTATATATAAACATATATATATATATATATATATATATATACACTGTCATGATTCTGTTCTGTCTGCCCTTCAGTCCCTGTCTGTTTTCTGTTTGTGTGTGTTTGTTTTGTGTATGTGTAATTGGCTGTGTCTGTGTTTGTCTTAGCCATGTGCTTCTCTGACCCTGCCTCCTCATTACCCTCATCACTCTCCCTCGTTTAGTCCTTGTCATGTTTATTGCCTTCACCTGTTCCTCATGTGCTTTGCCTCTATATATTGTGCCCTCTTCCCTCTTGTATTTATCAGATCGTTTTGTGAGTTTTGTTTGTAGTCAGTCTGTTCCTGTCTTGTTCCTGTGCTCGGTAGGTCCTAGTTATTAGCTTTACTCTTGTTTATGTTTTGATTTGTTTTCTTTCCCCTGTGAGAGTTTTATGTTATGTAGTCATTGTCTTTATTTTAGTTTGTTTTCTCTCCTTCAAGTTTTTGTTGCCTGTTTTGTTTTCAGTTATTTTAATAAAACATATTTTATTTTTCAATCATTCCTGCATTTGGGTCCTCATTCCTGACACTTTCCGTGACATAACGATCTGAACAACATGAACCCAGCAGGAATGAGTTTCTTTTTTTCACTACTTCCCACACAATGCAGAGCCAACCTGATCAGGGAACTCTTCAGACTCCAGCAGGAGGACAAGTCGGTGAGTGGGTATGAGTTGGAGTATGCAAGTTTTTGGTGCTGTCCTCAGGTCTGGGTCACAATCAGGCCAGCCTTATGCAATTGTTTAGGGCTGGTCTGAATGAGCCCATCAGGTCTTGTGTCCCAGAGACAGGTGAAGGGGGAAGTCTTGCCGGAGGTCATTCCTACTGCAGTGCTTCCGACTGTCTGGAGGAGAAAGAAGCCAAGTAAGGTGCCCCGTCCCCAGTCGCTGCCAGCATTCCCAGCCACGGAGGCCATTTCCCAGTCGCTACCAGCGTTGACGGCCACGGAGGCCGTTCCCCAGTCGCTCCCAGCATTCCCTGTGACTGTCGACGGGCCTGTCCAGCCTCCTGCGACTGCCAAAGACCAGCTTGCTCTGTCCACTGCAGACCACCAAGAGGTGGAGGAGCCTGCTGCTCTTTCCATACACAAGAGGAGGAGGAGGAGGAAGAGGAGAGCATTCAGTGTCGGATCAAGTTTTGAAAAGTAGTGCTGCGTTCCATTCAACTCGGAAAGTCGGATTTTACAACTTCCTTCTAGGAAAAGTGCAATGGAATGCATCTTGAAGTCAGAATTACCACTTGTAGGCTCGTGCAGAAATTCTCAACTTCAATTTCGCAGAGATGCAGGTGCATGATGTCACACAAACATGTCGACACTCAGGGAGATATACAAAGAAAGTGATAAACTTCACTTTATTAAGTAATATCGATAAATGAGATCATTTCCACATTACATGATATTAAAACTTGTTTAATAAACGCCTGCAGAAACAGGTGTATAAAACATGGTAAATTATCATTTCTTTTGATAATCGTACACCTGAAGCACAAATGCTAGCGCTGCAGCAGTTGGGTTGCTACGAGACCTCTCTTATAAGAGTCAAACCATTGCTAAGCTAATGGGAGCATTGCAGTTTTGTTTCCTTAAATGTCATCTACTGAATATCGGGGAATGGAATGCCTTTTTGATAGGCATTGACCTGTTGACCTTGGGCTGGGATGAAGGAAGTCCTCTGAAGCACAGGCTGAGATAAACTCATCACATCTCAATTCAGTGCTTTGAGATATCAAGTAGGAATATCCCACATCCAACTTGAATGGAACGCAGCATAACTGTGTACCCTGACAAAATGAAATTTATTGCAAGCAACATTTAAATCACAAATATTATTAGATAGATTTTTCCAGGTATTATAGACCTCCTTGGTAGATTAATATGAAAAATTATGATTTTTTAATGTCTGTTCAGGAGACGTTAATTTCACAAAACAGTCATGCTGCAGTTAAAAATAGGCTTGCTTGAGCATTAAGTGTCGTTTCAAGTTCTGGCTTTCATGCGTGGACGTGTTTTTAAAATGTCAATTGGTATTACTAGTTAGCTGCGACATAATGTATGATGCCCAAAGGCATAGGGTATCTTATTCATTTTGAAACTGTGTTTTCTTAATGGCATGAATCACACTGAAGGCCTAGACTGTAAATGCACGGCCCGACACTGATATTAAATAATGTATATTTAAGACACAACACCTTAAGCAGACTTTCAGAAACAGACCAGGTTTATGTTTGAAGGGTTCATGAACTGCAACAATTTATTTTTGAAGTAATTTTCGTGGGTGTGTATCAGCTGCACGTCCAATGTCAGGGGAGGGGTTAAGATTTCTGAGGCCCCAAGCAATCGTCCAGTTGGAGGCCCCTTTTTGTTGTACAACTGGGGGAAATTGCATAAAAGTGATTTTATTTCATAATTTTAATATCATTTCTAACTGCCACTGTAGCCAAGTACATTCAAAATATTTAATGAAATAAAAATCTAGATAAAGATAATAAATGTATGTTTTCCACAGTTTTTTTATCCACTAAATGAGCACAAGGAAGAATGGTATTTAATTTAAAATATAATAAATATAATTCCTATGCACCAATACAGTCATAAAAAAAGCTATATTTACCTATATATATTTTTAGAAATGTTTTGTTGTTGTTGTAAATGAATAGGGTGTGCAAAAACTACAACTACACTTTATTTTGGAACTTAGATTGTCGTCGGACGATTTGTTGGACCCGGTATAGCACCATAGGAAATCATTGTTCCTGTTCAAAAGCACAGTAAAAACGGGTTTGGTGTGAACAGGCCTTTAGTAAGGTTGTAAAGACGGCTTTTTTTCACCTTCGTAATGTGTCCCGTATTTGCTCCTCTCTCAGTCTCAAGGATGCTAAAACCCTAATACATGCCTTTGTAATATCACGCCTATATTATTGTAATTTACTTTTCGTTGGTTTTTCTGCAAAAACTCTCACAAGACTACAATATACAAAATGTGCAAAACTCAGCTCGTCTTATCACTCTTACAAAAAAAAAAATAAATAAATAAAAAAAACTCTGCACACAACTCCAATTCTTCAGGACCTCCACTGGCTCCCTGTCTCCTTTCGCATACAGTTCAAAATCCTCATCCTCACATACAAAGCTCTATATAACCTTGCCCCTCATTACTTATCCTTGTTACTCCAACCCTACTCCCCTGGCCACTCCTTAAGGTCCTGTAGGGCTTTACTGGTTGTTTTACAGTGTTACTATCAGAAATAATTGATAATTATTTCTTTATTTATTAATTAATATTTCAATTAATTAATTGAATCTAACTCATTAAAACCTCATATGGGGCTCCAGTAAATGTAGTGCACTACGTTTAGGAGCGGGTTTGGTTATTAGCAATAATAAATAATTATCAAAGATAATTATCAATTATTAAAATTAACATTAGCTTAGTGATCCTCCAAATTCAACAATCATCAAAGATAACTGTCAATTATCAAAAATCAATAGAATATTAATAAGGATTAATATTGCCGGGGCACCACCCTGGAATTAGGGACTAATAACCAGATAGTATAACAGTCTCAATATTAGATTGTTGTCTTAGGAGAATCGACATCTGAAGAATATCGATTTTTGGAAAAAAAAAACAATGAATAAGGGGTTGAATCTGAGCACTGACATCCCGTCAGCATGTGACACAGGTGTATGCAAAACAAACCAAAACACTTCTCTTTGAAGTATAACAAAGTTTATTTATGCAGTAATATCAATTAATAATTAATACAATGCAGTCAATAAACTTCCGACTTACAACTACAAACTAAACAGTGATATGATTAGATATGGAAATCAAAATAATCCTATAACACATGAGGGTGTGTGTGTGTGTGTGTGTGTGTGTGTGTGTGTAAGGGGGGACGCGCACAAAATGGCGGACGTGACTCTCGTGGAGAGTATGTCACGCGAGACTTCCGCCCAGAGAATATGGCCGCGAATGTGGGCGGAGAGAAACCAGTTAATGACATCTACCAATTTACCGCGTGTATCCGCTTGCACGATAGCTTAGGAACAAAGCTGAGCTTTATCACGAAGCTATCTACTAGCCAAAAATGTGTGTGTGTGGTTAGTACGAGAAAGAGAGAGAATTAAGTGACGGCCCCAAAGCCGGTTTCGCGATCGTAGGAGAGAAAGCAGCTGTTAGTTTATCACTCAGAGACGTGGTGGACGGCTCGTAAACCGCCCCACGGTCTTTGATTCTTTAATGGATATACTCAGTGTGCCTGTCTCACCCGCGATGGCAGAAATGCACAACAGTCCAATGTGGTTGGACTACAACACAGCAAATCTCATTCGTGATAATTAATACATTGAGTATTAATCGCAATGAGCGGACTCGGTGGTCTGTAAACTGTACAAGCAATAAACTTGATAAACAAGAATAACACACTATAATATTCTATCTCTGCCCAGACGTAAACCTTTACTTGAATTGCTTGAGGATGCAGAATGTGTGTTCATCGGTTCCTTGAGTCGGAGTTAAAGGACGGATTGGGTGATGACGGGAGGCTGTTTCCTTGCTCTGTCGGCGGGCGGTATGGCTGCTGATTCTCGGCGGGCTGGTGGAGAAATCAGCGATGTCGACTTGATTGAAGATGGAAGAGAAATCTTTAATCTCTTCACTTCTGCAGGCAAACGGATGAAGATGCGGATTGCTCGGCGGTCTCCTTTGGATCCGTTAAAGTGTTCAGTGGAACACAGAGTAATCTCAACTTGTCCAGCGAGATGGAGATTGTATGGCCACAGTTTCAAGTCGGACGTTACTTCCTTGTGCCATGAGGCTACACCTGAGAGCAGCGATAAGCTGCATTTACACACGGTGAGCAAAGTTGCTGGAAGCAAATCCCGGAAGCATCTCAGAGGTATTTCTACTCCTGATGATGTCATTGTTGAGGGACGTTCTGTTGTGTGCCTCATCCAATAGGAGTTGAGAGTTTGATCCTTTAGTGAGCAAGGCTTCATGGGATTTGTAGTCTGTTTTGGACTCCCTTTGATTTTGGCGCTGTTTTTATCAGTAAGATTTATGACTTGATATGTGGGCCTGAGTTAGGTTTTACGACTGTGTTAGGCCTGCCTTTGTCTTCTATCTGAGTACATGAGGCCCAACATTCCCCCCTTTGGTCTGAAGAGTTGGTTGTTGTCCAGCATCTTAAGAGCAACTGAAGGGCCGAACAGTTCTTGTCGATTCTCAGTAACCTGTGGGTTAAGCCATCCATGTATTCCTGATAGGAAAAAAAATGGTTGCACAGTCCATACAGTTCATTTGAGTTCACAGAGGCTTTATCGTCTGGACAGAGATTGAGACACATCTGGGCATAGAACTTCTAGTTAAATCTACAACTACATTCATTACACATAAACATTTCAAGTTATTGGAAAGCACAGCATTATCCATAACACAATCCTTTGTTGTTCTTTGGTCATAACACAAAATCAAAGTAGAACCTGACATTGGTTACTAGGAACAAAATGTTAGAGGAAAGGAGGGTTAAAGGTTAAAAGGCTTATCCTTGGAAATGATTGGGGTTAACCTGTGGGATGGGCTCAGACTGGTGTGTAAAACGCGACTGTTCGAGGAGGGAGTACAGTCTCACCTGTAGGTGTTGAATGTACCTGTACATGGTGTGTGCAATAATTGCGATGATCCAACCACTAAGGAGGAGCCAGAGGGCAACCAAACTGATAGGGAGTTCTTGGTAAGATGACGATCTGCTTATGTGACTAGGAAATATAGGTCGAGCCAGTCAGTTTGAGACTGAACTTCACTAATTTCGTCCCTTCAGCCTGAAGCTGCTGTTGAAAGGTGTCATCAATGGTGAGGTTGTGACCTCTAAATGCGTCCATGATCTCAATTTCTGCGTCATGTTTGTCGACGTTGAGATGATGGAGGACAATATTGTCAATGTGCACTGTGGCTCCTTGGGGAACTGTTAAGAACACCGTTTGGTTTGGTAGTGTTAGTTTAATGGCTGTATCATGGCGGTTGTATGACATTGGGACTTTGGTGGCTGGTGTGTTAACGAGCCAGCGATTGCCTGCTCGCTCTACCCTTGTCTCTGTTCCTTCATCTTTGATGGACATGCTACCTTGACACTTGATCAGGGAGGTAGTTAGTCACCTCTCTAACAAAGGGGTTGCGTTTGGACAAATCCAATGAATGTCCTTTGTCTTGGTACACATGTTTAGGTTAGGGATAAGGTAGAGCAAGGAGTCCTCGTCATGGTAGGCGAGTGGTGGTGGTGTTTTGAGGTGAATGTGTGCATTACCTCTCTGAAAACCAACCTTAAATACGGACTTTAATCTATATATTCTGCCTTTCTATGATGGTAGATTGAGGATAAATCCTATTTCGAGGTTCTGAGGATTTACACGGATTGGAATTTCAATGCCAAAACTATATGCCAGGTGTATCTGTGAAGGTTGCACAATGGAGAAAGAAGCAGATCTAAGGATTTGTTCGACAAGGTCTAGGGAGACCAGGTATGCTGGAATCCTTCCACCACTCAGACTGTTGACTGAGGAGTTAATTTCCCTGAGGTCCTGCATTAGATCTCTAAAGATACACGCATAAGTTGTCTTCTCTGACAAAGTCCCTAAAGCGTGCAGTGTTAGAGATAAAAGCGGAGTGCAAATTTACAGTGACTACAGTACCCTGAAGGGCTTTATTCAGGCCCTGTAATTGTTCTTGTTGGAGTCGTCATCTCTACTGGATTTTTTAATGAGGCGACTTGTCCATCTGAAGCTGGCAAACTGTTTTCTGGACCAAGTGGTCTCGGTATGTCAACCTGAGCCCATGTGTCCACGACAGCAGTCAATGAGCGGAGCCAGTCGGTTCAGTAGATCCTGGCCAATTAACAGTGGTTCCGTATTAATGGGACATATGTAGATAGGGTCTATTAGCATCATCCCTTGAAAGGTAATGTCAATCCACACCCATTTTGTGATAGACGACCTATCTTGCGTGTAGCTTGTGATGCTTACACTGCAGTTCTGTCTGTAACAGTTTGCCAAGGGTAGTGCGTGGGAGTGGATGCACCCATGTGTCAGGCGTTGCCCTTATGGAACAGATCGCCCAAGAAAGTCAGAAAAGGAGGATGTGGCGTGTTAGGAGTGACTGTTTTGGCGAGCAACTTGGACCCTGTTCCCCTTTTCCCGACCTACAAAGTAAACTTTGGCATTAACGGGAGGGGGTACATTGTCTAGTCATACTGACGAGGTTTCAGCACCGTGTTCCTTTGAGGAGGTCGGCAGACCTGGTGAACAACGGAGCACGTCAAGCTTTGTTACTAACTCACTCAAGCATCTCCTTATATCCTCCGTTTCCTTTCTCAAATCTTGTTCTCTGAGGGGGTTTGAAACCTTGTCTACCCACTCACCTTCTTGTTTGGGTTTTCGTTCGAACCGCGCCTTTCCTTTCGGCCGGCAAACGTTTTGTTGTTTAGGCCTGCCGTGACCCTGGGGGTGTGTCTGGTCACCACCCCCCTGGTTCTGTTGCCTACCCTGCTGGTGGGGTGATCGGTGCCTCTGGGGTCCTGTTCTAGCATTCACCTTAACGCGAGGCATTTCATTGCCTTCAAGCGCTAGGTCTGCACATTCTGAGGCTTGGATCCCCAGGGCTCTGGCGTCGCCTTCATGCCCTCGGGCAGGGCGCACGCGTGTCTCCCATGCCAGTTGCGCGTACCTTCTGATTTCCTGCATGGTGGGGTTGCCCGTTCTGCAGTGCATCATGACATCATATTGCACACTCGTGGAGGTTGTGAAGGAAAAGAGACTTGAAAGCTCCTTCCTCCTCCAGATCTGGTGCGTTACTTCCTTGGAAGTACGTGGTTCTCAGGCGTCTGTAATACTCACGCGGAGGCTCATGCCTCTTCTGGGTGATGGCGAAAGCAGCTATGGTAGTGGAGGCTTCGTCGATATACAGTGAATACTCCTCACGTAGGGCTTTACACAGAGCTGAGTAGCGGTTTTGTGTACCAGTAGGTAGCGTTTCCATGAACGCATGGACACTCCTTACCGTGGTCTTCCATATGAGCTTGAGTTTTTCACGTGACGAAATGTAAGGCAAGTCAACCACGCAATGCTCAATTTCTCTGAGATAATTGTCGATGTTTGAATCTCTATTACTTGGGTCAAAGCATTCTATGTCCCCTGCGAGTGACTCGAGTTGTCGGATGCGCAAGCCTTGGTGTCGGTATGACCACGGGTCGTCCGAGTCATCCGAAACACCATAGTCACTCGGATCGCTATAGCGATGAGGACGACTTCCTCCCCTTTGTGGTGGGGAAGGAGTCCAGTCGACGTGTGGGGGTGGACCCCGGGTTGCGTACAGCTCCCTGGCTAATGGGATCTTCGAGCTGCTTACACCACTCTGGGCTTGAAAATAATTGTCCCTCCTCCGTGGTGTGGAATCAGTCGGTTTGAAACGCAAGGTGGCGTGACTGAAAACTGACTGGGGGAGGGCAACTATAAGGAGGGGCACCTGCATCCAACCAGTGGGCCGCTGGAGGAGGAGCTTGAAAGATGTCTCGGAGGACGAAGTCAGAGTCTGTACCACCAGGGGCAGCTCGGCTCCTAGCGTGTGTCCCTGGGTTTCTCAGGGGCACATTTCTACGCGTAGCACTAAAGAGGGGGCCCTCTTCTATGTCAGATGTTGTGCTGTGCGTTTCAGCTGCACTTACCTGATCTGACTCTACTCTTAGCTGGGCAGCTTGAAGCTGCCTGCGCAGGGTTTCATTTTCCTCCTGCATCCGGGCATTATCTTCCTGTGCCTGGACTTTCTCAGCTTGGGAGCACCTAACTTCCTGGTGCAGGCTGAGATTTTCCCTCTGCACCATTTGGTAGCTGCTCTGCAGCTGGGCGAGCTGGGCCTGGTGCTCTGTGGTTTGCAGTTGGGTTTTGCTTTGATGAAAAAGGAACATTTGGCCCACTAGGTCCGGGATTGTGCGCTTTGGCTTCCCGACCGGGTTGTTGACATAATCAACTAGTTCCTGCAATGCTTCATCACAACGACTAATATTGTAGCCGATAAGGTTATCTCTCTCCTCTACGGAGAGACAGAGGACAGCAGCGACCACATCTTGTAGTTCTGTGTCTACTGACATCTGTGGAGCTTCAGCTCCAGTCACATGGGGCGATTGGTGACTCATTTTACTGGGGAAGTAAAAATTCTTGCGACACAGTGGCTCTGATAGCTTGTTGTTTTACAGTTTCTATAATGCTAACACGAATGCACAGGTGAGAGGCTTAGACCTGTGGCTTACGGTCTACTGTTATGTAATGTGTAAATTTCACTGCGTTCTCTCTTTGGTGGACGTATTAATCGCAATGAGCGGACTCGGTGGTCCATAAACTGTACAAGCAATAACCTTGATACACAAGAATAACACACTATAATATTCTATCTCTGCCCAGACGTAAACCTCTTACTTGAATCGTATGAGGATGTAGAATGTGTGTTCATCCGTCCTTTAACTCTGACTCGGTTCTTCGAGGCTCGGGTGATGACGGGAGGCTGTTTCCTCGCTCTGTCGGCGGGCGGTACGGCTGCTGATTCTCGGCGGGCTGGCGGAGAAATCAGCGACGTTGACTTGATTGAAGATGGAAGAGAAATCTTTAATCTCTTCACTTCTGCAGGCAAACGGATGAAGATGCGGATTGCTCGGCGGTCTTCTTTGGATCCGTTAGAGTGTTCGGTGGAACACAGAGTAATCTCAACTTGTCCAGCGAGATGGAGATTGTATGGCCACATTTGCAAGTCGGATGTTACTTCCTTGTGCCATGAGGCTACACCTGAGTGCAGCGATGAGCTGCGTCTACACACGGCGAGCAAAGTTGCTGGAAGCAAATCCCGGAAGCATCTCAGAGGTATTTCTACTCCTGATGATGTCATATTTGAGGTACGTTCTGTTGTGTGCCTCATCCAATAGGAGTTGAGAGTTCAATCCTTTAGTGAGCAAGGCTTCATGGGATTTGTAGTCTGTTTTGGACTCCCTTTGTTTGATTTTGGCACGGTTTTTATCAGTAAGATTTATGACTTGGTATGTGGGCCTGAGTTAGGTTTTATGACTGTGTTAGGCCTGCCTTTGTCTTCTATCTGAATACATGAGGCCCAACAGTCCTCTGATGCTGGCTTACTTGCAGTTCCTTAATTTAGTTTAGTCTCTATGTGTGCCAGGTCTTTTAGTGTTGCTGCCCCTAGACTGTGGAGCTCTCTTCCTCAGAACCTCCTTGTGTCACAGATCCACCTGACCCTCCTGCCACATACACACAACCCTCCCTCTCTCCTGAATAATGATCACCTGCACCTGCCTCTCATTACTGCATCAATCAGCTCCTCTACTAAAACCCCATTCTCCCTTCACTCATTGTCTGGTCTCAACTCAGAATACAGACTCACTTACCTGTGACTTAACTGTGATCTCTCCTCGATTCCTCTCCACCGTCCAACGATCTCTCCAAGCCTCCACACCTTTGTCTACCTTCTACTGTGTGTTTGTCACCCCAACAATTATCACTACCTGCATCAACACAAACCATCATCAGGTTTCAGTTCATCACATCTGCACAGATGTGCTTATTCACCACTCACCTGTTTTCACTGTGTTGTGTGTCAATAAATACCTGCCTTTGGGTTCAACACCATCATCGAGTCTGGGTTTCTGTGACAGAAGACAAAACCAACCAAAACCATGAACCCATCAGGTCTGGACCCCTTCCAGGAGCTGGTTGACACTCTCCATCGAACACTTACCCCATCGGCCAACCCCTCTGCACCTCCGATCTCGACCAGCACTTCCGCAATTTCTTCTTCATCGGTCTATTCTGCCAGTCCCGTGGTCAATCCAGCATCATACTCTGGATCGGTGGAGAACTGTGGTGGTTTCTTGCTCCAATGTTCGCTCGACATAGAGATGCAGTCGCATCGATTCCCCACACAGCACGCGAAAATAGCTTACATCATCTCCCTGCTTGCTGGAAGAGTGCTGCAGTAGGCCCAATCACTCTGGGAGCAAAACAGCCCTGTAACTCAGTCACTCGAGAGCTTCACCCAACACTTCAGGGAAGTATTCGGATGCCCAGTGGGAGATTCATCCATTTGTGAACAACTCTATAATCTCCATCAAGGCAAAGGTTCCATCAATGATTATGCTCTCAAATTCCGCACTCTAACTGCCTCCAGTGGATGGAATGAGCCCGCTCTCCTCACCACCTACCGTCTGGGGCTTGAACCAAGGCTGCGGCTGCATCTCTCTTCCTTCGACGACACCGTGGGGCTAGAGTGCTTCATTCAACATTCCATCTGCGTCGCCAACTGAATGAAGGCTTGCCTCGACAAGTTGCCCCCCTTGCAGTCTCCGCCTGTTCCCCAGCAGCAACCCTCTGTCCACTCTCCAGAACCAGACGGCGAACCCACGTAGATGGATGCTTTTTGGCTGTCCTTGGCAGAGCGCCAACAACGGCTGACCCAGCGGCTGTGCCTGTACTGTGGCGGTAAGTGACAAGTCATCTTGGGGTGTTCCATTCGTCCTCCACACCCACTGGTGAGTCACGTTAACACTCCAAATGTCTGTTCCTCTCTGTTGTTAACCAGTGTGACACTTCCTGCTTCTGGTTTATCTCTCACAGTACCCGCACTCCTCAACTCTGGGTCAGCCGGCAACTTAATCTCTGATGCACTCTGCTGCCAGCTCCAGCTCCAAAGATGACCATGTGACCCCAACCTTAAGATACACTCCATAATTGGCAAGCCCCTTGGCAGAGGTATTATTCGTCACTGTGTGGGCCCAGTGAAACTTCAAGTTGGATGTTTGCACAGCGAAGACAGCAACCTACTGGTTCTGGAGAGCTCCACCACAGACATATTATTGGGACATCCATGGCTTATACGACATTCCCCTGTCATCTCCTGGTCCACCAGTGACATCCTGAGGTGGGGTCCCCAGTGCTTTCCTTCCTGTTTCCCCAATTGTCCCTCGGCATCTGTCAAGAAATCTCCTCCGCTCCGTCGCAACACTACCACCATCGAGAGCCCTACTAGTTCCACCTTCCTGCTACTCCCACTTTCAGGACATTTTCTGCCCCCTACGTGCCTCACAACTACCTCCTCATTGACCATGGGACTGCACAATAGACCTTCTCCCCGGTGAGCCAGTGCCCCGCAGCAGATATACCCTCTCTCCATCCCTGAGCAAAAGGCCATGGAGGAGTATTTCGAGGAGGCCCTTAGCCAGGGCTACATCTGGCTATCCACATCCCCTGCTGCTTCAAGTTTTTTCTTCGTGGTGAAGAAGGACAGAGACCTGAGGCCCTGCATTGATTACCACTCCCTCAACAAGATCACTGTCAAGTTCCGATATCCGCTTCCCCTCATCCCGGCTGCCTTGGAACTGTTGAGAGGAGCTACAATTTTCACCAAGCTGGACCTTCGCAGCGCGTACAACCTCATTCGGATCCAGAAGGGAGATGAATGGAAGACCACCTTCGTGACTCCTACCGGCCACTACGAGTAACAGGTGATGCCATATGGCCTGGTCAACGCCCCTTCCGTGTTCCAGGGCTTCATGAATGAGGTGTTCCGAGAGTACCTCCATCGATTCGTCCTCGTCTACATCGATGACATTCTGGTGTACTCCCGGGACAAGACTGACCATCATCAGCATGTTGCGCTTGTGTTGGATAAGCTGAGGGAATATCACCTGTACCTCAAGGCTGAGAAATGTTCTTTTCATCAGACGTCCCTTCAGTTACTAGGTTACAGCATCAGCCCTGAAGGCATTCAGATGGACGAGGGGAAGGTAGAAGCTGTGCGATCCTGGCCCACACCTACCACCATTAAGGAACTCCAGCGCTTCTTGGGATTCACCAACTTCTAACGCCGGTTCATCAGAACTATAGCTCCATCAATGCACCGTTAACCTCCCTCTTCAAGTCCACGCTTAAGTCTCTGTCCTGGACTGCTGAGGCCTCCTACACCTTCCAACATCTCAAGGACACCTTCACCACTGCTCCACTCCTCGTCCATCCTGACCCAAGCAGAGCTTTTGTGGTGGAGGTAGATGCCTCTACTAATGGCGTAGGAGCCATCCTTTCTCAGCAGCAGGGGAAACCATCTAGACTCCATCCATGGGCCTTCTCCAGAAAGCTCTCCCCAGTGGAGCAAAATTATGGCATCGGAAACCAGGAGCTTTTGGCTATTAAATTGGCCCTTGAAGAGTGTCGGAATTGGCTAGAGGGGGCCCAACATCCCTTCCAGGTGCTAACGGACCACAAAAATCTCGAGCATCTTCAGGAAGCTCATCGTCTCAATCCTTGCCAGGCACTATGGGCCCTCTTCTTCACGTGCTTCAGCTTCACCATCTCCTATCGTCCAGGTGACAAGAACATTAATGCAGATGATCTTTCCCATCTCTATGCTCCTGAGGAAAACCCTGAGGAACCTGACACCATACTTCCTCCTCACATCATAGTAAGCCCCATACAATGGTCCCTGGATGATAACATCATGGAAGCCACCGCCACTGAACCTGCTCCGCCGGGCTGCCCCGCCAACAAGACCTATATACCCTCTTCCCAACGTCTGACACTCATTGACTCTGTACACTCCTCCTTGGGCACTGGCCACCCCGGGACCAATAGGACCCTCTCGCTCATCCAGGACCAGTTCTGGGGGCCACGCATGGACAGAGATGTCAGAAGGTTCATCCAGGGATGTCCGGATTGTGCTATATCTTGAACCCGAACAACTACCTGCTGGCAAACTCTTACCGCTGCCTGTCCCACGTCGACCCTGGTCACACCTAGGGGTCAATTTTATCACGGATCTGCCATCCTCTGAGGGATTCACCTGTGTATTGGTGGCCATTGACTGTTTCTCCAAAGCCTGCAAGCTGATTCCCCTCAAGGGTCTTCCCACTGCCCTAGAAACCACAGAAACCCTCTTTAACCATGTGTTCTGAAATTATGGGATCCCCAAAGACATCGTCTCTGACAGAGGCCCCCAGTTCATCTCTAGAGTCTGGAGGGCCTTCTTTACTATTATGGGAGTGACCATCAGCCTCTCTTCTGGGTACCATCCGCAGAGTAATGGGCGGATGGAAAGGAAGATCCAGGAGATAAGCCATTTCCTCAGAACCTCCTGTCATCACCGCCAAAACCATTGGCATCATTTCCTGTCCTGGGCCGAGTATGCACAGAACTCCCTGCATCAGCCTTCCACCAAACTCACACCCTTCCAGTGCATACTCGGCTAACAACCTCCTCTTTTCCCCTGGTCCGGAGAACCATCAGACATCCCAGCGGTCAACCAATGTTTTAGAGAGAGCGAGAGGGTCTGGGACTTGGCTCACCACCACCTGCAACGGGCAGTGCACCGCCAGAAGAGCCATGCCGATGCCCGGAGATCTTCAACTCCTATTTACCAGCCTGGGCAGAAGGTGTGGCTCTCCACGAGGGACATCAGGTTGCACCTCCCTTGCAAAAAGCTAAGTCCCCGTTACATTGGTCCTTTCACTATCACCAGACAAATTAATCCTGTCACGTACAAACTCCAACTCCCCCCTGAATATCGCATTCACCCTACCTTCCACATCTCCCTTTTGAAACCTTACCACTTGTCTCTCGCCTCACTCCTCAGAACCTGATCCGGCCGACGAACCCCCCCCCAGCCACTAATCCTGGAAGACGGACCGGTCTATGCAGTCAGAGACATCCTGGACTCCCGACACTGCAGGGGTCATCTCGAGTACCTCGTATATTGGGAAGGCTATGGATGATCATGGATACCTCGAGACAACATCCTGGACCCGACCCTACTCTCCAACTTCCACGACACTCACCCAAACCGTCCAGCTTCACGTGGACGGGGTCGGCCACGGCGTCGGGAAGCACGTCCCTCTGGAGCAGTCCGTGGAGGAAGGGGTAATGTCACGGATCCACCTGACCGTCCTGCCACATACACACAACCCTCCCTCTCTCCTGAATACTGATCACCTGCCTCTCAACACCGCGTCAATCAGCACCTCTACTTAAACCCCGTTCTGCCTTCACTCGTTGTCTGGTCTCAACTCAGAATACAGACTCGCTTACCTGCGACTTACCTGCACTCTCTCCTCAATTCCTCTCCACTGTAACTCCAATGATCTCTCCAAGCCTCCACTCCTACGTCAACCTTCCACTGTGTGTTTGTCACCCCAAGGCACTACCTGCATCAACACGAACTATCATCAGGTTTCAGTTCATCATATCTGCACAGATCTGCTTATTCCCCACTCACCTGTTTTTGTTTGTGTTGTGTGTCAATAAATACTTGCCTTTGGGTTCAACACCATCATTGAGTCTGGGTTTCTGTAACACCGTGAAGCCTCTTTCTTGCTTTCTTTTGAAGAGGTGGGTTTACCCCTGTCTCTTCTGCCTATTGATAAGTTGAATACATTCACTAACAATTGTTATAATCAAAAAGTAATTGAGTAATTGCGATTAATCAAAGATTTTAAAAGTGCTGAAATTTGACACTATACTGTAAACAATTGCATAAGCTATTGTTTTTTACAATTTACAGTATTACTGTATTTTGCTATGAATACTGGGAGCATGATCAATAATTGCTGTAAATTTGACTAAAGATTTACAATAATTTTTTTAAATACTGTTATTGTATTTTTCTATGAATTCTGGGAGCATGTTATCCTGTTATCCATTTTCTGCACGATCATGTATGCAATGAAAATTGTGACATTTTTCTAAGAAAAAATTTAGACTGGCAATTGGTTATATAATATACACATCTAGTAGTTTATGTAGTTCTATAGTTGTAGTCCTCTATCTAGTAGTTCTGTTGGATTTCAAAAACATACACATTGATGGACAATGACATTAGCGCAGTATAGGTAATGTCTTACGTCATCAGCAGTGGACTTTCAAGCGTGCTGGCCAAAAGGCCATTCCCGCTTCTCGCACATCTGACATTTATGCGCATGCACTACTTACTTCAGAGGAGGACCGCACTAAAGGAGTGTGAGACAGACACAGTAGTTAAGGTGAGGGCAGTTGATGCTGCAGTTGACACGTGAATTGTGAAGTCCTATTTCATCCGATCATTCTTTTACCACTCATCGAGATCTTTCAGTTCATAACTATTATTTTCATTATAATGAAAGTTTGCTACGTGAGTCCAAAGTGACAAATTTGCCACGTTTAGCTGGCTATTTTCTCCATTGTGAAAGTGTGACCGGGCTGCAATTTACGAATATTACTTATACATTTTTTGATAACCGTTTGGTAAAACATTATTTTAGACTGAAAGGGTACCCTTGCTGGTATTTTAACATATTAAACTGTTAGTCATTTCTGAATGGAAAACAGGTTAAATTGTTTGGGTTTTATGGTACTGGAAAGTGGTTAGCTTACTACAGCTAAGCCGTTCGCTATGGGACCAACTAATTAGCATGTGTTTGTTGTTTTTGTGTTTTATATATATATATATTGTTTTAGGTTAACATTACTTGTAAGGGTGCATGGTATCCATATTTGTACTTTAACCATTAGACAGTGTACACTGGAAATTGTCACGCACATGCTTAATTGCTTGTATTCATTCATTAGCTTGTGAAGTCCTGATTTTTGCAGGGTTGAGGGTTGTGACATCCTGCTGAACATGTTTATCTGTAAGTTCTGTAACCATGAGAGCAGTAAAATTTTGAGTTTTGTGCAGCATATGAAATTGCATAGAAATGTGCCTAATTCACAATTTAGATGTGGTGTGCCTGACTGCCCATGTTTTTTTTAAAGTTGTCTTCATTGAAGTCCGACATACACTACCAGTCAAAAGTTATGAAACACTTGAATGAAATGTTTCTCATGATCTTAAAAATCTTTTGATCTGAAGGCGTATGCTTAAATGTTTGAAATTTGTTTTGTAGACAAAAATATAATTGTGCTGCCATATTAAGTTATATCATTATAAAACGTCATGGTTACTTGTGTAACCTCCGTTCCCTGATGGAGGGAATGAGACGTTGTGTCGATGTAGTGACACTAGGGGTCACTCTTGGGAGCCCGAGACACCTCTGGCATACAGTGGTCCCATGAGGGAATGAGGCATGGTCTAGAGGGATTCAGCCTCTTGGTGCCTCTTAGGAACCTGATGATCAGGTCGTGCTTCCCTAAGGACTTACCGTCGACTGCGTTGTGGTGTGCGGCTATGGCGGCAATGCTCACCTTCAAGGTGGAAGGGGACAACCTCCCTTCCAACCTCTCCTGCAGGAAGGAAAGCACTGATCCGACTGTGTATCTTTGGGGGACTTCCTGTCGGGAAGAACACCACTTAGCAAACAGTTAAAGGCATACAGGCACCTCGTAGAGGGGGCCCTAGACTGAGTGATTGTGTCTACCACCATGGGTGGTAGACCGCTTAGGTCTTCCACGTCCCGTCCAGGGGCCAGACATGGAGATTCCAGAGGTCTGGTCGCGTGTGCCAGATGGTGCCCCATCCCTGAGAAAGAAGGTCCTTCCTCAGGGGAATTCGCCGGGGGGGGGGGGCTGTCGCGAGGAATGTGAGGTCCGAGAACCACGTCTGGGTGGGCCAGAAGGGTGCTACCAGGATGACCTGCTCCTCGTCCTCCCTGACCTTGCACAGGGTCTGTGCAAGTAGGCTCAATGGGGGAAACGCATATTTGTGCCGGCCAGGGGGCCAGCTGTGTGCCAGCGCATCTATGCCGAGGGGGGCCTCGGTCAAGGCGTACCAGAGCGGGCATTGGGAGGATTCTTGGGAGGCGAACAGGTGCACCTGTGCCTGTCCGAATCGACTCCAAATCCGCCTGAGGGTGGAGTCTCCTCTCTCCCCTGAGGGTAACATGCCGTGACAGCACATCCGCTGTAGTGTTGAGGTTGCTCGGGATGTGAGTGGCTCGCAGAGACTTGAAGTGCTGTTGACTCCAGAGGAGGAGACGGCAGGCCAGTTGTGACATACAACGAGAGCGCAGACTGCCTTGGTGGTTGACATATGCTACCGTTGCCGTGTTGTCTGTCCGAACTAACACGTGCTTGCCCTGGATCAATGGCCGAAACCGCCTTCAACTGGGGGATGGAGAGGTCTACTTACCAGCTCCAGAGCAGCGGGTTTCGTCGTCCCTGAGTCGCCCGTCTCAAGGGCGCTTTGAAGCCTTTCACGGGTTCTTGGCGGCCGCGAAATGGGTGGCATCTGCTTCCTGCGGTGAGCTCCACGCCGGGGCCGGGCCGAAGGGGCGGGCTGTGGCAGAGCTGGTGCAGTCACCATAGGGGGACGCCCTTGGCGACAAGCAGACGGGGTGCGGGCTCAAGATCCGGATAGCCGGATAGCCTCCATCTACTGCTCCACCGTCGAGAACTGCTGGGCAAAGTCCTTGACAATGTCGCCGAGTAGGCCAGCCTGGGAGATGGGGGCAGCAAGGAACCGTGTCCTGTCGGCCTCACCCATCTCAACCAGGTTGAGCCAAAGGTGGTGCTCCTGGACTACTAATGTGGACATCGTCCGTCCGAGAGAGCGAGGTCGGTCGCCGAGCGCAGTTCCTGCATCAATCCCGGGGTGGAACTACCCTCGTGCAGTTCCTTTAGCGCCTTGGCGGACTTGCAGGAGAGCCATGGTATGCAAGGTGGAGGCAGCTTGTCCAGCGGCACCGTAGGCCTTGGCCGTCAGAGACTACGGAAACCTACAGGCCTTGGATGGGGGTTTTGGGCACCCGTGCCAGGTGGCGGCGCTCTGCGGGCATAGGTGCACCGCGAGCGTCTTTATACACCGGGGGATTGCCAAATAGCCCTTGGCCGCCCCACCATCGAGGGTAGTGAGGGCGGGGAAGCTGAAAAGATCGGGACCGGGCAGTAAAAAGTGCCTCCCATGACCTTGTCAGCTCTTCATGCACTTCCGGGAAGAAAGGAACGGGGCAGGGCGTGGCTTTGAGTGGCGCCGCGAGCCCAGGAACCAATCATCAAGCCACGAGGGTTCAGGGAAGAGCGGAGGGTTCCACTCTAGCCGACGCTCGCGGCTGCCTGGGAAAGCATGTCGTCATCTCCGCATCAGCCTGTGACTGGGCAGTCGTCCTCGAAGGGAGGAGCCCAGCTGAGGCTTCCGTGTCTGACTGGACGAGCCCGCTCTCCGATGCTGTGCTCAAGAGCTCATCACTTTCGCGGGCTCCGAATAAGAGGTAGAACTCGCCGTGAGGCGAGCCGGCGGACTCATCTGGAAGCCCGATCGGGGCAGATGAGCATGCTGGGGAATGGGAGGTCCACGGGGGGATACCCGGCAGAGGCGGTCCCATTGGGGTCCCCAAATTGCCCCCAGTGCTAGCCGTGCTGGCCTCATACCCGTGGGTAGAAGGACCGAGGCGGGGAGCCTCTGGGGTGGCTTGCTTTAAAAAGACGTTCCGTGTGTGCCGCTCTTTTAGAGAAATATACTCTTTTAGAGGAAAAAGCTCTTTCAGAAAATATACTCTCTTTTTTTTTTTTTTTGCCGAAGTGCCCAGGGGTGTTCTCTGCAGTGCACCAGTACAGAGGAGGGAGAAGCTACTGAAATGCGCCGTCAGATCCAGCAGAGGTGAATGAAGAGTAGAAATTCAGCTCAGTGAGCATGACCGTTCGGCTCCGAAGAGAAAATCTGAATGAGTGGTTGCATACCAGCTCCTTTTATACCCGTATGTCCGGGGGAATGGCATGCAAATACCACTCACCAATTTTCATTGGCCTTTTATCAAAGACCAGAGGTGTCTCGGGCTCCCAAGAGTGACCCCTAGTGTCACTACATCGACACAACATCGAGTGAGTGACAGATAGGGAATTCAAATTTAATAAAAATAAAAATAAAAGTTTTTGAAATTTATGACTTGGACCAAATAATAAAGAAAAGCAGCCAATTAGTGCCCAACATAGATGGGAACTCCTTCAATACTGTTTAAAAAGCATCCCAGGGTGATACCTCAAGAAGTTGGTTGAGAAAATGTCAGGAGTATATGTCTGCAAATTCTAGGCAAAGGGTTACTACTTTGAAGATGCTAAAATATAACACACTTTTTATTTATTTTGGATTTTGTTTAGTCACAACATAATTCCCATAGTTCCATTTTATGTTATTCCATAGTTTTGATGCCTTTACTATTATTCTAAAATGTGAAGAAAAACAATTATAATAAAAAATGTTTGAAAACTTTTGACCGGTAGTGTATATAGACATCATGGGGAACATCACAGGTCTACTAAGAGTCCCAGGCACAGAAGTGTGATAAAACATTTAAATGCCATGTAGACTTTTGTGAAGTTTAATGTGGAAATACACAGTTTTTATCTCATTTGAAGAGCCATATCCAGTCAGGCCTGGAGATCCGGTGTCCATCCGGGTGCAACAAGACATTTAAGGTGAGATCTACATTCGCATCACATGTATCACTGACACGTAAAAAGTACTCTGTAGATTTGGTATTTGGTAGAGCCTGCTATGGCCATGGAAATTCCAGTTTCTGATGTTGTGTCTGAAAGCGAGAGACCAGAGGTATTTTCCAGACGTTGTGGATGAATCTCTCTAAGAAATTTAACCCTTTTCTATCTGAAACTGTAAAGCTAAATTGTTATTACCTGAATGTACCATTCAAGACATTGTTGAAGAATTTCAAAATATCCATGGCATTGGTCAGTCTTATTTTCTTACTAAACTGAGAGAAAAGCTTGCTTTGTTTGAATTACCAGATGCGAGGATTAAAGATGTGATTGATGAGTTGTCTTGGGAGGATTTGCTGACAGCTTATAATAGTGGGGTTCTAAGCACAGCTCAGAGGAGAAAGACTGCATTCAAGTCTGATTTTCACTATTTTGAGCCGGTCTTTGTTTTTCTAGGGGTTAGTGAAAGAATTGGGAAAGAGTGCTTTGCTCAATATGTCCCAGTTAAGCGGGCCATCAATGCTCTGTTTCAGTGCCAGTCTGTGAGGGATCAGTATGAACAGATGCACTCACAAACAGCTGAAAATGGTCTGTTTTGAGATTTAAAGGATGGCAAGAACTTTTTAGAAAATTCTCTGTTTCAAACTGACCCATCATCTCTGGGTTTGATCATTTACCAGGATTCATTTGAGGTTGTAAATCCTTTAGGCTCAGCTAGGAAGAAACATAAATTGCTGGCAGTTTCTTACCTTGTCTGATATTTTACCTCACAACAGGTCAAACATAGACCACATGCAACTCGTTCTTCTGTGTAATGAGCAAGATTTTAAGCACTTTGGACCAGCTCATGTTTTCAGATCACTGATTGTAGATCTCAAAGATCTTGAAGATAATGGTGTTGTAGTGAATGATACCAAAACTTTGAAATCTTCTTTTTAATCTAAGTCTGACTTATTAATTTAAGTCTACTTTTTTAAAAGGAACCTCTTATTTATAATCAGGCAGGCAGTTATTATTGCTGGGTTTCCAGCTAAATATTTTTATGCAAATTTTGCATTTGGTCTGATGATGATGATGTACAGTTGCTCCAATACCACAAATACAACTCTTCCCAAAGCAATATTTTAAGGAGATCATTCAACTGCTCCATCATCACAAGGTGGGCTTTCTTAAAGTAATAGTTCACCCAGAAATGAAAATTCTCTTATGGTTTACTCACCATCATTCCGTCCAAGATGTATATGAGTTTCTTTCTTCAGCAGAACACTTTTGAAGATTTTTAGGAAGATGCCCCAGATCTTTTGAGCCATAAAATGCAAATTAACAGATACCAACACTTTGAAGGTCCATAAGTCACTTTTAGGCAGCATAATCTGCCACATGGCTGCAGTCGCTCAATTGATGTCTTCTGAAGCAAAACACTTTGTGGTTGTAAGAAACAAATCTATAATTAAGACGTTTTAACTATAAAAAGTCAATTCTGGTCAATACGTGAATGATCCTTGGAATCGTGCCAGATTCCAGGCATCTATCGCATAACGTAGCTTCCTCCAGCGAAATAATCCATCTCCTCTTCCCCTCATACATCAAAATCCAGCGACATCTTTGTTTACAACTGTTTTGGACTGTTTTTGCTTGAAAACGATGCTTGATCTGTGTATATTACCCTTTTATCATATGAGCAACGTGTATCACTATATCAAAAGGATACATGTCAGTCAGTGATACGTGTTGTGATTTTCATAAAAGGGAAGTATATACAGACCAAGCACCGTTTACAAGCGAAAACGGTCCAAAACAGTTGTAAACAAAGATGCCGCTGGATTTTGATGTATGAGGAGAAGAGAAGATGGACTTTCCTGCTGGAGGAAGCTATGTTATGCGACAGATGTGTTGAATCTGGCACGATGCCAAAGATCATTCGCATTTTGATCAGAAGCAACAGTTTATAGTTAAAAATGTCTTAATTATAGATTTGTTTTTTACAGTCATATAGCGTTTCGCTTCAGAAGACATTGAGTGACTGGAGCCATGTGGATAACTTGCTGCCTAAATATGACTTTTGGACTGTCAAAGTTGGGGTATCTGTTCACTTGCATTTTGTGGCTCAAAAGATCTGGGGCATCTTCCTAAAAATCTTAAAGTGTTCTGTTGAAGAAGATCATATACATCTTGGATGGCATGAGGGGGAGTAAACCATTAGAAAATTTTCATTTTTGGGTAAACTATTCCTTTAAAGGATCCCTTTGACTCAAAAATGAAAATTTGCTGATAATATACTCATCAGGCCATCCAAGATGTATATGACTTTATCATCGGAACTCAAATGGAGATTTTTAGAAGGAAAATATTAATTCCCTGTATGGCCGATAATTCATTGATGCTGCTCTCAGTGGTTCTTGGGACCAGAAGGAAGTCCTTTTCTCTCTTTTTTTTCTTTTCTTTTTTTTTTCTTTTTCTTTGTCCTATTTGCAAACCTTAAGCATACCTTAATTTATTGTGAAATCTCGACCCTCATTTCTTTTATCTATTTGACTAGTGAGCATGTTTTGGAAAGTGCTTATTAATGTTAAATGTGGCTTTATTGTACAATAAATACATCTGGTTACATTATGATAAACTGTGGGCAGTTATTCTGATGTAAGTTTTATTGTTCACATGACACATTAAATTGACAAAAAGGGAAAGACTGATGCAGTATGTGAGTACTGCATTTACAGCAAAAGTAGGTTTATACAAATGTACTATATTCAGTGGCGGGCCGTGCATTTAAAGTCTAGGCCTTCAGTGTGATTCATGCCACTAAGAAAACACAGTTTCACAATGAATAAGACACCCTATGCCTTTGGGCATCATACATTATGTCGCAGCTAACTAATAATACCAATTTACATTTTAAAAACACGTCCATGCACGAAAGCATGAAGGACCCTTAATACTGAAGCAAGCCTAATTTTAACTGCAGCATGACTGTTTTGTGAAATGAACATCTCCCAAACAGACATTCAAAAATCATAATTTTTCATTTGAATCTACCAAAGAGGTCTATAATACCTGGAAGAATCTATCTAATAATATTTGCGATTTAAATGTTGTTTGCAATAAATTTCATTTCGTCAGGGTACATGGTTATGCTGCGTTCCACTCAAGTTGGATGTGGGATATTCCTACTTGATATCTCCGACCATAAATGCATTCCATTCCCCGATATTTGGAAGATGACATTTAAGGAAACAAAACTGCAAGGCTCCCGTTAGCTTAGTAGGGGTTTGACTCTCATTAGGGATGTCTCCTAGCAACCCAACTGATAAACATTGCTGCAGCGCTAGCATTTGTGCTTCAGGTGTATGATTATCAAAAGAGATTATAATGTTTTATACACCTGTTTCTGCAAGCATTTGTTAAACAAGCTTTAATATCATGTAATGTGGAAACAAACTCATTTATCGATATTACTTAATAAAGTGAATGTTTATTACTTACTTTGTATATCTCCCTGGGTGTCAACATGTTTGTGTGACATCATGCCCCTGCATCTCGGCGAAATTGGAGTTGAGAACTACAAGTTGTATTTCTGACTTCGAGATGCATTCCATTGCACTTTTCCTAGTAGGAAGTTGTAAAATCTGACTTTCTGAGTTGAATGGAATGCAGCACTCCTTTTCAGAACTTGATCCGACACTGAATGCTCAAGCAGCCTAATTTACACTTAGAAATCTCCCAATGTTGCTATAACAATGCAAAAAGCACTTACCAATTTACTTGAAGTGAAAATTAGTCATCCTTTCCTGTTCAATTAATCAATCACACAATCATGCAGAACATCTCGTGATTTTAAATCCATAAGGATCTCTTTCTCAACGGCAATACCAGCAGTGATGACAGCCGACTGGTCAGCAAAATCTCGCGCTCTTCACTTTCAAATTACATACATCAGTTAAAGCGTGATTGCGTCACTCAAGGCCAGCTAGAGGGCCTCGACCGGGATATATCCTAAAGATCACACCCACCAAGAACAAATAAATCAATCTGATTGGCTGATGAATCTGACAATCTGACTTTAGTTGCTCATTCATTTGCACTGTTGAGGGATTCTGTGGAAATTCTGAAGGCCTGACGGGGTGGAGCTCAGACTCACGTGCTGCTTCGGGCATGCGATTTGTGAAACAGTTGTCACACTTTGCTTGTAAGCATCAATGAATAAATTCTGACTGGATAAACTTTTCATTTTTCTCTGTTTGTTTGTAGATTAATTAAGAGTGGAAAGCGATTGAAAATACATAGGCAAAAAGGTGACTGAAAGGATGAAAAATATGTATTTATTTGGCATGTTAGGCCAGCAGAGAAGGCTTTGCTGGCCCTGAGAATTTGCCACTGACTATATTACACCACAAAAAAAATCTGACCTGTGGTTATTTTAGTGAAGTGAATTGAATTTCACAGCAAATGCTCTTATTTACTGTAAAATGTACAACAGTACATATAGTCTCACAGTTGCTCTTGTAATCTCAGTCACATATTTATAGTAAACATACATTATTTCTACTGTAAATTTACAGTGACATCTGTAACAACATGGAGTAATTTTACAGTATATATACAGCAGTATGCTGTGTTTTCACAGTACAATTGTAGTTAATGATTTACATTACTCTTGACTCAAATAAAGTTGCCAATAATTTACTGTATATTTTACAGTTTAAATTTTTTACAGTGTATATATAACTATTTTCTTTTCAAAATTCATTGATTTCCATCTTAGGAAAGAAAACAAACAATATGTAGCAATATAATGCGTTATTAACATTTTCCAAACAAAGCCTTCCACAATATCAAAACAATGCACAAAATTTTAGTTTAAAGTTACTTGAATTTGTGATATTTTATAGACTAAAATATCACCAATTCAAGTAACTTTAACCGTTTCCCAAAGTCAAAGTGGGAGTTTGACTAATTGAAATAACTAGTCCCCATATAGGTTGCATATTTATTGTTATGGGCATTAAATCCCTTAAACTGTCATCCTCAACAATATTAATTTGCCAGTAGACTGTGGCTTTCCGCCTTGTTACAACAATTGTGAAGCTGGGTTCATGATTCGCGTCAAAGCGGCAACGCCAGCATCGTGCGCCGCTTTGAACTCACCATGAAAAGTGCTTTGGTGATGGTTCAAATTTGGTGTGCTTCTATGGTATTTAAAACGTGCCTTGCATAGGCTGAAAAATACTTGATTTCTATCACAAGACCCATCTGTGCTTGTTTTGTACATCAAATAGTATTAAGAGGTCCTTTCTAATTAATTTTATCACTGACAGGGAAGCGCTGTCAGAGATTATTTTATTTACTGAAATAACAACCTCTGCGGCTCTAGCATAGGAGAGAGCGTAATGGTTAACTAGCGTGTTAAGACAGTTCCGCCCACAGAATATCTATGGGACCACCGCGTTATGCTAATTTATGCTTAGCTTGTAGGCTCTACTTGGTAGAAGGACTCTGGTGCATTGATATTTGCGTCAGTGTAATGAGTCCATGTGGACACATTACAAAGGTTTTTGCCCTTCACACCAGTGTTTATGCTGTATTAACGGTAAATGTGTTAAACGCGATAAAGAAACGATTTATTGATATAAAAGCATGTTCCACCGCTTCTCGTTTTCCCCGTTAACTCTGCGATGCGATCCGCTCTGAACAGCTGAAAGCCCAGCAGATGTAATGTGCTATCCGGAATGGCTTCACTCAGCCAGGTTTCTGTGAAGCACAAGGCAGCAGAGGTTGAAAAGTCCTTGTTTGTGCAGGTGAGGAGATGTAGTTCGTCCGTTTTGTTAGGAAGAGAGCGGAGATTCGCTAAGTGAATACTCGGTAGCATTGTTCGAAATCCATGCCGATGGAGTTTGACCAGCGCACCGGCTCGTCTCCCTCGTCTCCCTTTCTCTTGAACAGGAGAGCTGCGCCTCCAACTAAAATGTCTAACAAAACGTCTGAATATTCGAAAACTGGGAAAAGATTGTCTGGTACATGCTGTCGAATGTTCAGCAGTTCGTCTCTGAAACAGTCACAATCCTGTTACCAGGTTGAGATGTGGCTGTAATTTTCATCCACACCACTAAGAGGCTAGCGTGCCTAGATACCATATAAATATTGGTATAGGATAAGAGAGAGAGATCCTGTAGAGATTGTAGCATGGTCAGGGAGTGCTTCTCATTTCTTTAATTGTGCAGTCTCATTTCCTCTCTCCTACATCCTTGAGCCATTCACAGTATTCCATCATGAAGAAAGTATAAATTGTCTAAATGCACTGCAAGGACCGAGGACAAAGGATGCTTCTTGAGGACGCTTGAGTGAGGAAGCACAGAATCATCCTATATGGAAGATTTCTTTGTCAAAACACCTGATGCATGCATAAATTCTCCTCCCCCTTCACATCTGGCACAGCAGTTTTAATGCATGTTTTTACCTTTGCAGTTTAAATAAACTTGTAAATAAAATTGTCACATACGTCAACAGTGCATCTTGAATTATAAGGATTTATTATGAATATATTAATAATTCAAATTTCAACAACATAACAGAAGCACTCTGGGGTAATGGAGCTGCACAGAGATGGCACTCTAAAGTGAAGCTTGAGGGAGTAAGGACATCCCTGCTGAAAAGATCAGCATTGTTGCTCACCAGCTTGTGTTTTGTGTGTTATGTTGTGTTTTGGGTGCTGATCCCTTGGTGATCAAGTGAATCACTTGGACAGCTCAAGCACTGAAACATTTGGAGCAGTTTCTCACTCACTTGTACAACGCATGCAAATGCATCCAATTGTTTGCCAGCGATGAGGGTCTTTATTTTGTTCAAGACCTACTGTGGAGCTGTAAAACTTTTTCCAAACAAAGGAGTATCAAAACATTTACAGTGTGCATGAAAGCACTTAAAGTACCAAAAAGTAACATTGCAATAACATGATTTTTGGACATGTAGGCTACATTGGTGTTACCATATAAATATCATGGTGTACATCATACCGTAACAGCTTGAGGCTGTCTAAACAGGATGTGTCAAGGCGAACACCGTTTATTTGTCTTGTTGGCTAGAGTAGTGCCAGTGCGTGCAGCGGAAAATGCATCTCATTTAGAGATGCTTAGTCCATATATATTAATGCTACACAATGGTACTCAAGAACACGTATAGAAATGCTGCTTCCAAAGTCACTTGAATTTAACACTTTAGTTCAGTGTTTGCAAACAAATTCCTCAGAAAATGTGTTGACTGTTATACTGAGTGATAGACAGGTAGTGGCATGGCAATTTCTAGTCACCACGTGCAAACAGATATTAAAATAAAAATATTAAAATGATTGCTGGTTAAGCTGGTCTTTTTAGCAGGAATTTGTATTTTACAAAAACATCTTGCTTCATCCTTGATTCCTTTCTTTGCATCCTTTCCTCATTTCCTAAGAGGTTGGAGCTAGGAAGCAAACAAAGGAAGCAATAAAAGGAAATGAGGATGCTCAATTTCAGAAATGAGAAGCACCCAAGGTGTGTAGACATTCCAAAGCCATCTGAAGTCATTGCTGAGAAAAAATAGTTTTCTTCACAAATGAAAGTAAGAAAGATGTTTTTTTTTTTTTTTTTTTTTTCTGGTGCTGCTTAAAACTTTATGCATTTTATGTTAGTATTGTGTATAAGAAATGTTTGGTTGCATTACTCCTGTTTTATTTTGGTTGAGTTGGATGCTAGGCTAGTTGTTGTTTATTAGTAATTATCAGGGCTGCATTAAGATAATCCTGGGCCCAGGGGCTTACCGTTTCACTGGGCCTTGCCACTCATTTGATAGGTGGGTGGGGAGAGAATATTGTAATTTCTGACCATGCGCTACACAGACGGGTTTAACCATTGCGCACCATCTCTTTGTTTACATCAGCGTCTCCCACGAACGTCAACAGAGTAGAATATGGTGGTGGATACTTGCGTAGCCATAAGCATTCTTGATTGGTTTTGCAAGAATTTTAGCTTAAAATGAACACTGTATATGACTGCAGAACTTTGCAACGCGGTTCCCTCATACATGCTTTGTAAATCTAAGTGCACTATGTTTATATACACACTTAAGCATAATTCCAAATATGTTTGCATATATTTAAAAATGTATTTGCATGCAAATACACAGGATGCAGGTTTGTGGACTGAGGAATTTTCCTCCTACTTTCATCATATGGAACAAGTGCAACTGAAATTATGTGATGTACGACTAGTCATCACAGACCCAACATTCGAATAGCGACAGAACTAACGGACTACTGTAGTTGACTAGTTGGTGCAACCCTTAGTGTGTTTTAGGGGGAAACATCACACATTCTTGTAAGTTTGTGAATGTATGAAACACATTACAAAAAATCCAAAGTCCTAAGAAAAACCAAGACAAACACTGCCACTGTAGATTGTATTTTCTCATTAAGAGCCCACTGAAAATTCATGTCATGGGAACTTCCCATTTTTCTGTGGTGCAACTTTAATACCGATGTTAGCATGAAGGCTTGTGGAGGAATCTGAGTCTCTGTCTTTGAGACTTTCTCCTTCATCTGCCTCTTTCTCTCGATCTCGACTGTTCTGATTGCTCCGCCGGATCTTACGTGTGGACTCAAGCCCTGTTCCCTCAAACAGCCGTGCCATGAAGGTCAGGCCATTACGCCGGATGTAAGACTTTCCAGCAAAGATGTAAAGGACAGGGTTTATGCTGCTGCTGATGAAGGCTACAGTGGAGGTGAGAGCCCGGTATGATGTCCAGATTTTATCTAGTCTGTTGGTGAAAGAAGAGAGTTGAGCTACTATATGAGACATACACAATGAGAGGTCCAAAGGCTGATATTTAATTTGCTCACCTTTCTTTTACAGGGGAACTAACTGGATATACAGAGGCAGCCACCTGTGCAAGAAAAGAGCTTGTAAGAAACCTAAGACATCGATTAAAATCATAAAAAGTCATATAATATCTCTTATTTCTCCTTTTGGTGCATTACAGTACTTCAACCAAGACTAAATGTAAAAATTAAATGATTTGAAAATTCTGTCACCATTAACTCACTGCTTTATCATTTAATTTGTATTTTGGTTGCTGTGGGACACAAAGAGAGTTTTCTGAATGTCTTGCTGCTCAAAAATAGAGAAAAGCACCATAACATTTTCATAAAGGTAATCCTCAATTTTCCAGTCTATTTCAGGTCTTGCAAGGCCGTGTGATGGCTTTGTGTGAGGAACCAGGGGTCGGCCCGTGGGTTTCTGGTGCTCTAGGCGAAGTCATGAAAATGGGCCCCACCGATGTGGATCTTGCCCTTACAAATAACATGTCCAATAATTTTATTTCCAACATGAGGATGTTCGGTTAAAATGTGCATGAATATATTAGGGAAAGTGCCTATTTTAAGTGTATGACAAGTCAGTATTTCTTACCTATTTCAAGTTTTCACCATTTTAATCACATTATAACTTTTTTCTAAAGTACAAATACACCAGTGTCTCAATGAAAATGATGTCATGGAAACTGTAAGAGGTGGTATAATAATTACAGGGTATTACCTGTTTCACATCGCAAGCGTGAACAAAGCGTATGCGAAGTGTGATGTCCCAGCCAGTGGTGTAGTTGGAGCCATACACACGTATACGCTGTATGCGTACTTTTTTCCAGGGCTGTTTGCTTATAACAACTTGTAATGATCAATATTTGTGTATACCCCCTGTATACCCACTTGTTTTGCTGCTTCTGAAGTCCATAATCTACTGTTTTGTTAGCTTCCCTTTAACTATATCCCATGTTGTTTTGTGAAACTGGTGATTCTTTGTTGTAACTGGTGCATTATCATTTGAATTTTACAATTCCCTGCCCCTGTCAATCACTGTCACTGCCATCAACGACTGAGGGAATCCATGGCAGAGAGTGGAGAGACACTCTCACACTGAAGCAGTAACAGGTAAAATTAATTAAAGGAATAGTTCACTAAAAAATGAAAATCATCTCACTTACCCTGATGCCATCCCAGATGTGTATGTCTTTCTTCAGCAGAAAACAAATGAAGATTTTTAGAAGAAGTTAGAGCTCTGTCAGGTCCTTATAATGAAAGTACACAGGTGCCAGCACTTTGACAGTCCAAAAGTCATATTTAGGCAGCATAAATGTAATCCACACGACTCTAGTCGATCAATGAATGACTTCTGAGGCAAATCGATACGTTTGTGTAAAAATAAATTGATAATTAAAAAGTTTTTAACTTTTAAAAAATAAAGATGTGAATAATGACGTAAGCATGTCCACGAGTTCATGCGAGAATTCGGAAGTGGCACGTATTTACAACAGAAGAACGAACATCATGTGAGAGTTCTGTCATTTCAAACTGCATCAGAGCCCTGGATGGAAGCACCAATTTAAAGTTAAAAACATTTTAATTATCTACATGTTTCTTACATAAACCTATTGATGCACTTCAGAAGACATTCATTGATTGACTGGAGGATTACTTTTATGCTGCCTAAATTTGACTTTTTGACCGAAAAAAGTGCTGGCGCATTTGTACTTCCATTATAAGGACCCGACAGAGCTCCATCTTCTTATAAATATCTTAATTTGCATTCTGCTGAAGACAGGCATACATATCTGGGATGGCATCAGGGTAAGTGAATAATGAGAGCATTTTCAGTTTTTGGGTGAACTGTTCCTTTAAAGGAAATTATACATTGCCAACCATTCCGTAAATAAGGAATTGTTGAGTATTTAAGGGAAAAAATTGCGTTCCGTATGAAATCCATCCGGGACGCGTTTGTCCCGTATTTTAGTGTCATACACCCAATCTGCTGAGAATGTTTCACAAATCGGAAGAAATGAACCTGAAACAAAGACACCTTTTGCATGAGTTGTGTGAGATATTTGCTGTTGCTTTCCACAGACACAACACTTCACAGAAGCAGCCAGGGTCAAGATCAATGACAACTGCAGAACTTTCAATACAAAAGAATAGTACAGTAGTACAGGTTTAGTTAAAATGCTTAACGTGATTTCTTACATTTCCCTTGTGATAAACACTATTTACTGCCAAAACAACAACAACACTAATCTAAGGAGAAAAACACTATTTTCATGTTAAGCCTTTTCTCTCCCTTTCTCTCTTCTTCCTGGTCATTGTATTAACCTTTTTCATTTTAAGTGACAAAATTTATCACACTCAACAAGCTCTAAATGGACCTCTTTTACCATTGTGCAGTGTCTCATGCAGGAGCTCCTGTATAAATACTGTATGTAGAGAGATGTAGTACTCCCACTGGCTATACGCAAATTATGCAATTTGTGTAGGCACCAAGCACTAAAAAGTCCACTGGCTGCCCTTTTTCACATATACGTTTTTGAAGGGTCGATAGCAGTCAAGGAACATTCTCCTCATCAGACAATAGCCTTTTGTAAGCATTACAAATGTGATCATCATATAATTTTATTTACATGATGCAGGTGTAACCTAGAATTATTTCATTTAGTGCAGGCCAGCACAACAAGCTCTGCTCCTTACAAACATCATCATTCAGTGGGGAAACATCTTGGTTACTGATGTAAACTCTGTTCCCTGATGGAGGGAACAAGACGTTGTGTCAATGTAGTGACACTAGGGGTTCGATCTTGAGAGCCCCAATCACCTTTGCTTAGAATAGAAAAGGCCAATGAGAACTGGCGAGTGGAATTTGCATGCCACTCTCTGCACCGGACATACGGGTATAAAAGGAGATGGCATGCACCACTCATTAAAATTTATGCTGAGGAGCCGATAGAGAGTCCCGGCCATGTCAGTGGCCAGTTCAGCACCGCGGCAGGAGGGACACAACGTCTCGTTCCCTCCATCAGGGAACAGAGGTTACATCAGTAACCAAGATGTTCCCTGTCTGTCACTCAATCGACGTTGTGTCGATGTAGTGACACTAGGGGTTCCTCGCAGCGAGCGCTCAACCACGTCGTGACCTTCCAGCGAGTTAGGTAAGGTGTCTCCCTAGTCCCATTAGGCACTTACCCAAATAGGCTACCGGTGGAGCCTTTCCTGATTTGCTGTCAAGCAATTTCCCACTGAGCACTTTCTAGAATAGCGCTGGGAAGTGATCTTCCCTCTCCAGGCACTACGTGACCACATCCTGCTGGAGGGAGGTTAACATATGGAGAATACCTCACATGGACTTACCTACGGGGAAGTTCACATATGGAATGATACCACCGGAGGACCCTATCTACAGAGAGGGTGCGCAGCCACAGTGGCCGAGGCAGAGAAAGCTCTGGCGAGGGGAAACACAGGGTTCACCTATGGGGAAACCGAACAGTGGAAACTCATCATACGGGATTACCAAGGGGGAATCACCACGGATGGGGCACTGAGCCTGAGCACTGAGCTGCTATGGCAGCCATGTACACTTTCAGGGTAGAGGTAGACAGCCATCTCTCCAGCCCTTCCTGAAGGAAAGACAGCACAGACCTGACGGCGCATCTCTGTGGGTCTTCCCCATTGGAAGAACACCAGTTCATGAAGAGACGCCACTTCAAGGCATACAGCCACCTCATAGAGGGTGCTCTGGCCTGAGTGATCGTTAGACCCGCTAGGTCTTCCGCATCCTGTCCAGGAGCCAGACGTGGAGATTCCAGAGGTCCAGCCGTGTGTGCTGGAGTGTGCCCTGCCCCTGAGTAAGAAGGTCCTGCCTCAGGGGAATGCGCCAGGGAGGTGCTACTGCCAGGAGCATCAGATCCGAGAACTAAGTCCGGTTGGGCCAGTACGGTGCAATGAACAGGACTTGCTGCTTGTCCTCCCTGACTCTGCACAGTCTGTGCAATGAGGCTCACAGGAGGAAATGCATACTTGCGCAGCCCCCGAGGCCAGCTGTGCACAAAGGCATCTGTGCCAAGGGGGGCCTCGGACAGGGAGTACCAAAGGGGGCAGTGAGAGGGCTCTTGGGAGGCAAACAGGTCTACCTGTGCCTCCCTGAATCTCTCCCAAATCAGCTGGACTGCATGGGGGTGGAGTCTTCACTCCCCGCGGAGCATTACCTGTCATGAGAGCATGTCTGCTGCATGGTTGAGGATGCCCGGGAGGTGAGTGGCTCACAGAGACTTCAACGTCTGCTGACTCCAAAGGAGGAGGCGGTGGGCGAGTTGCGACATGCGATGTGAGAGTACGCCACCATGGCGGTTTATGCACACTACAGTCGCTGTGTTGTCGGTCCGGACCAACACATGCTTGCCCTGAATCAACGGCCGAAGCCTCCTCAGGGCCAGCAATATCGCCAGCAACTCTGAGCAGTTGATGTGCCATTGCAGGCGGGGCCCTGTCCAGAGCCCCAATACTGCCTGCCTGTTGCACCTGGTGCCCCAGCCCGAGTTTGAGGCATCTGTCGTGACCACGATGCATCTTGAGACCTGCTCTAGGGGAACACCTGTCCGTAGAAGCGCCATGTCTGACCAAGGGCTGAAAGTCTGATGGCACTGTGGCATGATGGTCACATGCCGGGTGCTGTGGCGCCATGCCAACCTTGGGACTCAAGTCTGTAGCCAGTGCTGAATCGGTCTCATATGCATCAACCCGAGGGGGAGAACCGCTGCTGAGGATGCCATATGCCCCAGGAACCTCTGAAATTTTTTCACTGGCGCTGCTACCTTCTGCCTGAAGGTCTTCAGGCAGGTCAGCACTGACTGAGCACGTTCGGTCATAAGACGTGCCTTGAGAGTGACTGACTCCATACCGAGAAAAGAGATGCTCTCCTTCAGGTCAATGGCCGCTAACCAATCCTGATGTTGTACTGATGTGGCTTTGTTCAAGGCACGCAGATCCAAGATTGGGCACGAACCTCCCCCTCTCTTGGGCCCAGAGGACAGAGGCACCCTTGCCCCATACCATAATGGAGAGGATGCCACTGAACCTGGGAAGACGGGTGCCTGCGAACTGGATCATGTAGTCGAGGCGAATCATCCTGATGAGCCACTGTGAGGGGCTGGAGAGCGCTAACCAGGCCTCCAGCCACCGCAACAGCGGCACCAAGGGGACGACTGGACTTACCGTGCCCGGGCAGGGTGGTTTGTGGCAAGGCAGAGCAGGCGCCCCACCTGCTGCTCCGCAAGCCTGCAACGGTAGCCAGTGACTGGGGCGGGCGAGTGATCCCAGAGACCAGCACACTTACCTGTTCGCCGACTGTCTATAATACTCACCACGCGCTGGCCCCGGGGCGATGGTGGGGCTGGAGAGATCACCCAGGCCAGACCGGTCAGGAGCAGTTGCCTCATCCCTGGGCTGCCCATGTCAGGACTGCCTCGAAGCCCGTCTGGGGCCACTCAAGCCTGCAATGGAACATCAACTGCCTAGAGTTGCTGGCAGTATCGCTGACCCTGCGGAGGCTTCAGCCATTGATTCAGGGCAAGCACCTGTTGGTCCGGACGGATAACACAGTGACTGTGGTGTACATAAACCGCCAGGGAGGGGTATGCTCACGTCGCATGTCGCAACTCGCCCACCGCCTCCTCCTTTTGAGTCAGCAGACGTTGAAGTCTCTGCGAGCCACTCACCTCCTGGGTGTCCTCAACCATGCAGCGGACACACTCTCGTGGCAGGTAACACTCCACGGAGAGTGAAGACTCCACCCCCGTGCAGTCCAGCTGATTTGGGAGAGATTCGGAGAGGCGAAGGTGGACCTGTTTGCCTCCCGAGAGTCCTCTTACTGCCCCCTTTGGTACTCCCTGTCCGAGGCTCCTCTCGGCACGGATGCCTTGGCGCACAGCTGGCCTCGGGGGCTGCGCAAGTATGCTTTTCCCCCAGTGAGCCTCATTGCACAGTTGTTGTGCAAAGCCAGGGAGGACGGGCAATAAGTCCTGATGGTTGCGCCATACTGGCCCAACCGGACTTGGTTTTCAGACCTGATGCTCCTGGCATCAGTAGCCCCTCCCTGGCGCATTCCCCCAAGGCAGGACCCTCTCACTCAGGGGCAGAGCACACTCCGGAACCTGCGGCCAGACCTCTGAAATCTCCATGTCTGGCCCCTGGAAGGGATGCGGAGGATCTAGCAGGCCTTCTGCCAGCAGTGGTAGACACGATCACTCAGGCCAGAGCCCCCTCCACAAGTCGGCTGTACACTCTGAAGTGGCGTCTCTTCGTGAATTGGTGTTCTTCCCGTGGGGAAGATCCACGGAGATGCGTAGTCGGGTCTGTGTTGTCCTTTTTACAGGAGGGACTGGAGAGACGGCTGTCTCCCTCTACCCTGAAGGTGTACATGGCTGCTATTGCAGCATATCACGATACACTGGATGGGAGACCCTCTCGACAGCATGACCTGATCACCAGGTTCCTCAAAGCCAGTCGGGTGTATCGCTTGCATTGCGCCTTTCCCCTTTTGAAGTGATAATGTGCGCTATCTTGTCCACAACAGTTCCCCGTAACTGGTGAACACTGGATGCTTCTTTAATTCCTTAAGCACTATTCGGTGGTGAACTCGGTGGAGGAGTAATGCCGCCAGACCCAGTACTCGTGGTATGCCCTTTTACAGGTGAGCCCATGTACTTGGGCTCAGTGCTCCATACGTGGTGATCCCCCCCTCGGTAATCCCGTATGATGCGTTTCCACTGTTCGGTTTCCCCTCAGGTGAACCCTGTGTTTCCTCTTGTCAGAGCTCTGCTCTGCCTCGGCCACTGTTGCTGTGTACCCTCTCTGTAGATAGGGTCTTCCCCAATGGTATCATTCCATATGTGAACTTCCCTGTCGGTAAGTCCATGTGAGGTCTTCTCCACATGTTAACCTCCCTCTGGTAGGATGTGGTCTCCGCAGCGCTCTCCCTCCTGGAGAGGGAAGAGCACTTCCCCTGTGCTATTCTAGCAGGTGCTCAGCGGGAAATTGTTTAATACAAAAATCAGGAAAGGCCACCGCCTGTAGCTTCCTCAGGTAAGTCCTCCTCCTTCCCTTATTGGGACCCGGGAGACACCTTTACTAACTCGCTAGAAGGTCACGACGTGGCCGAGCGCTCGCTGTGAGGCATGCAGCAGCCTGCCCTTGTCCGCTTCTCCGTACCTCGCGACACGGTTCAGCGCCTGCGGCGTTTCATATAGGAACCCCTAGTGTCACAACATTGACACAATGTCGAGTGAGTGACAGACAGGGAACATCTTGGTTACTGTTGTAACCTCTGTTCCCTTATGGAGGGAAGGAGACGTTGTGTCCCTCCTGCCGCAGCGCTGAACCGACTGCTGACATGGCCGGGACTCTCTCTCGGCTCTGAATGAGTGGTGCATGCCGTCTCCTTTTATACCCGTATGTCCAGGGCAGAGAGTGGCATGCAAATTCCTCTCGCCAATTTTCATTGGCCTTTTCTGAATAAAGCAAAAGTGATTGGGGCTCTCAAGAGCGAATCCCTAGTGTCACTACATCGACACAACTTCTCGTTCCCTCCATCAGAGAACAGAGGTTACATCAGTAACCAAGACATTTTTGGTTGTCACCATCATTGATGGGGTCCATGCTCAATGATCGCAATGACTGTGTGCGCAATGGAATGCTTTGAGCCAAGGGGAATTTCAAAGTAAAAGTTGTGAATGTTTCTCAATGTTACTATGATTTGTTCATTCACAAGGCACGTATTCGCATGGCTAGGTTTTCCAACTTTCTACCAGCCAAATACGGGACATTCCAGCTCTAAATACGGAACTTTTTTTTTCAGCGGGGTTCCTGTGCAAGATGTTGTGTATTGTGCTAATTTAGTGTCAAAACTAAACAAACAAATAGAATGTTTTGCAAACACAATCTGCTTCTCAAAGAAAATCTCGACTCTCAAGCAATACAAAGTGACATTTGAGAGAAAGTAAAGGGAAGTTGTTGTGTACCAATGGCTTAACATACAAATGCGCTGTTTTACAATTATAATAAAATGGGTTCCATGTGAGTACACATCATATTTCACAAATAAATACAATCTATTCTACAAATGCTACACCATCATTGAAGAAATAAATATCACTTGTGAGTCCCGTGAATTCTGGCACAATTTTCTCAACCTGTCTTGATTTTCTCACAAATGCATCAAGGCAGATTTTCTCACAAATCCTCTTTCAAAATCAAAATGCACTGCAGCATCAAAACAGACGCCGCAGTGCTGCCACAAACTTATTAAACGACGTATTCAATATATATACATACATACATACACACACACTGATGAGCCAGAGTATTATGACCACCTGCTTAATATGTGTTGGTCCTCTGTGTGCCACCAAAATAGCGCTCACCCACCGAGGCATGGACACTACAAGATCCCTGAAGGTGTCCTGTGGTATCTGGCATTAGCAGCAGATCCTTCAAGTCCTGTAGGTTGCAAAGTAGAGCTGCCATGGATCAGACTTGTTGGTCCAGCACATCCCACAGATGTTCAATCGAATTGAGATCTGGGGAAGTTGGAGATTTGGAAACACATTGAACTCTTCATCATGATTCTCAAACCATTCTCGAACAATGTGTGCAGTGTGGCAGGGCGCATTATCCTGCTGATAGAAGCCACTGCCATCAGGGAATATCATTGCCATGAAGTGGTATACTTGGTCTGCAATGATGTTTAGGTAGGTGGCACGTGTCAAATTGATGTCCACATAAATGGCCGGACCCAGGGTTTCCCAGCAGAACATTGCTCATAGCTTGTCGTCTTCCCAAAGTGCATCCCGGTGCCATCATTTCCCCAGGTAAACAGCGCACACAAACATGAATGTCCACGTGACGTAAAAGAAAATAGGACTCATCAGACCAGGTGACCTTTTTCCACTGTTCCAAGTTCCAGTTCCAATGCTTGCGTGCCCATTGTAGGTCATCATGGGCACTCTGACCAATATGCGGTTACGCAGCCCCATACGCAGCAGGGTGCAATGCACTGTGTGTTGTGACACATTCCCCCCGTAACCATCATTAACATTTTCTGTGACTTGTGCCACAGTAGACCTTCTGTCGGTTTGGACCAGACGGGATAGCCTACATTGCCCTCGCGCACTGATGAGCCTTGGGCGCCCAACACCCTGTCGCCGGTTTGTGGTTTGTCCCTGTTTGGACCACTGTAAGCAGGTACTCACCACTGCTGACTGAGAGCATCCCACAAGCCTTGCCATTTGAGAGATGCTCTGACCCAGTCGTCTGGCCATAACAATTTGGCCCTAGTCAAAGTCACTCAGGCCTTTACTCCTGCCCATTTCTCCTGCATTCAACATGTTGACTATGTTATTTGCTTCACCTGTGGGTGGTCATAATGTTTTGGCTCATCAGTGTATGTGTGTATATATATATATATATATATATATATATATATATATATATATATATATATATATAGTGTGTGTGTGTGTGTGTGTGTGTGATAACATGATAAAAATGAGATAACTGTCATCCTTTGTCATTTTAACTAAATGGTTTTGGCTTGACAATTAAATGACAGCTTATTAATTTGCTTCATTCATTTATGTCCACTTGCTGATCAGTAACAGGCATGTAGACAGCTCATTACTAAGTATAATTTAAGTGCATCGTTACTGAAGCTGTCTTTTCCAAAGGTGCTGAACTACAGCTGAAACTTTTACCAATAGGTCCAGGAGTTTGTCTCGACATGAAAATAATGTTAAACATAATGCTGCCAAACATGGAATTGCAAGTCATCTCGTAAAGGTCCTTATAAAACATTTATTTAATAAAATAAACTATTATGACTTTGATTAAGACAGGTTTCATATGTATTGATGCTCAGCATCATTGGGATAAATAATATTCATTATTTAATCATTATAATAGGCACTGCAGTGACAACAAACAGATGCACACAGAACAGTATTACAATGACAGGCCTCAGTGTTGTATTGAACTACTCCATATCTCCATACACTGTTGAAACACTTCGTTCATTCATTGATCATCTGGTTTCAGATCTAAGCACTGTGTATTGTAAATTATGAAAAACATATTCTTAAAATGATCTTAAAAGCATGCAGCATTAAAGTTGCAATGTTGTCAGGAAACCCAGCCTTAGACTTAAAGCTTTTAAAATTTCTTTATGGTTTAAAGTTAGGCTAAACTTTAAGAGATCAGTTCAATTAACTATGCTATGATGATTATAAAATGTTGATTTAATTTCAGGTTATTCCATACTGAGCAGCAAGTGTACCATTGACATGCGTGAATAAAGCACTTTAATAAGCTGTCAATTCATTGTCACATCAAAATTATCTAGTTAAAAAGGCAAAGGATAATTCTCTTGTTTTTATCTCATTATTACTAGAAATGTCATTATTTATGACATAACGTCTGGTTATTTCTCATTCTCGGGGATCTCAGTTTTACTATAAAATAAATCATTTTTCCTACATAATATCTAGTAATAATGGTATAATTGAGTGAAAAAAGTTTGTGGCAGCACTGTGCCAACTGCTGAAAGAATCTTAGCCCATTTGTGAGAAAATCTGCCTTGATGCATTTGTGAGAAATTGGAAATTGTGCCAGAAGTCACGTGACTCACAAGTGGTATGTATTTGTTAAATGATGGTGTACAATTTGTAGAACAGATTGTTAATTTGTGAAATATGATGTGTGCTCACATGGAATTAATTTTTTATATTTGTAAAACACAGTGCATGTGTTTGTTAAGCTAGTGGTACACAACAAATACTGTTTACTTTATCTCGAATGCCACTTTGTATTTGCAAATCACTTTTAAATTGTTTGAGAGTCAAGATTTTCATTGCAACGCAGATTGTGTTTGTTTGCAAAACGTTCTATTTGTTTGTTTAGTTTTAGCACTAAATTTGCTCGAAAGTTGTGCAAAGGTTAATTTTTTTGCACGTGAGTTTCTGCTGTACTGATGGATCCCCCAACGTGAGTTCTTTAATGCGTGCTGTAATTTTAAAAAAATCTTACCTTACACTTCATAGCACTGGAGGACAGATTATATCACAGTAGGTGCACTGAAGGTTAGATTATATATTATCAAACATATAATGTGGTTTTTAGATGTTTATAATGATTGATTATGATAAATAAGATGCAATCACGAATGCTCTTGCAATATTGCTCGCTTGCGCCGCCATATTGTTTACATTGTAATGCAGCTTGGGATTCTGAGTGTGTCAGAAGCAAAAAAACCTAGCCCTTCCACTTTCCCAGCACCAGAAGTGGTTAGAATAAATGACGGACAGAATGGGGGAAGGCTTGAGTGGACAAGTTTGTATATATTATATGTTTGACGTCAGAAAACATAGTTGCATTGCTGCATCAAAACAGTGCGCTCCGACGGTAATGGCTTTAAACTTTTATTTTGTGATTGTTTGAATGTTAGTAACATATAAAAATAAAGATATTGTGATGTTGAAATGACTATTTGAGCTGGTTCATTATGACAACCGCTTCAGTCCCTCTTTTGCTGGTAAACAGCAACACAAATCAGAGTGTCCACTAAGAAATGGTGATATAGGCTAATAATGGCACATTTAAATTCAAATGAAAGATAAACTTTTGTTCATTATAGCTGATTTTTCATTAAAAAAATAAATAAATAAAAAAAAACAAACGTCCGTCATGGAATTAGCATCTAATTTTAAAAAATATTCAACAATGGGGGAAAAAATAAACAACTAAATTGCAATTTGACATATCTTTTTGTTAATGATAAAAACAAAAATACAAATAAAAAATCTTTAGGTTATGTCATATTATTTCTCACCAGTGTTTGAATTTATTTTAATTTGTAATAACTGGCTAACGGAAACCCTGGCACGAATGCAGATCGCACTTGTTTGATCATACGTCTCTGAGCCCATCCTAGTGTAATCACACCGGTTTGATCGCACGTAAGAAAGTGTTAAAGTAGCCTTGTTTACAGACATTTTTTTAAAAAGCAAGGATGGACACAAAATGCATTCGGTGTGAACAGCCCTTAAAATGATTAAACTGAAAACCGCTGTAATATAACAACCAGGAAAAAACACATTTCTATCAAACTTAACTTTTAACACATTATGATAAAAGAACGAAGCTGCGATCAATGTAGAAAGATATTATTTTCTGTCAAGCGTTTTTCCCCCCATAACTTAGCTTTCGTTTTTTAAAGCTCAACGAACCGGCTTTCCGTTTATAATTGGGGTCATCAGCAAAGACAGTTTATGACTGTGTAAATCTTTTTTATGTGGCCTTCCACTGCCTTATAGTAGGTTACAAGTCCTGTTTTAAGCAACCACGCTTTATAATAAAGTGGATTTTTATGGGAGACTAAACACTTAACATGAAAATAGTGTATTTCTCCGTTGAGTGTTATTGGCAGAAAATAGTGTTTATCACAAGGAAAATGTAAATCACATTAAGTGTTTTAACTAAACCTGCACTATACTGTACTTTTGTACTAAAAGTGCTGCAGTTTTTCTCACCGTCATTTAGCTGAGTCTCTCTTTCAAAATCGAGCACTGACATATGCAATGCAATTTAATTTCTTGAATAGGGACGTTTAGTGTTTTGGAACCACATGTTTGACAAAATTATCCTACTTCTGATAGAAAACATGACAGAAAACGTGCGCTGATTGTCATTGATCTTTCCACCAGCTGCTTTTGTCATGTATGCCGTCCATGTAACGTTTAAAAGCCGAAATCTCATACAGCTCACACAAAAGGTGATAGAGACATACATATGTTTGGATGTACATTTTTTTAATAAACAACTTCAGAGGACTTGAAATTCAGCATGAGTAATTTAGACTACTTTATAGTGCTTAAAGGTGCCGTAAAAGATTTTAGCCGTACTGAAATTCCATCACACTAGCCACTGAATTAGCCACGCCCCCTATTTTCAAAACACGCATTCCAAAGACATGCACAAACAAACACACAAGAGACCACTGTGTTGGAGCAGATGAAGGGGTCCCTCTGAGCATTTCGCTGTCTAACCCTGAGCACTTCACGGGAGTAGGACACTGTAGCACACTTATACATGCATAAATGTGCTGCCCTGTGAATGGGAAAAATGATTGAAAGGCAGGAAGGATTCTGATTGGCTAAACAAAGGATCTGACAGTGGCTGGCAGACATCTTTTTCCCACTGTTTACTGAACCTAGGGCTGTTATAGAGAAAGGTGTGACATTTCATGACACCTATTTCAGTGATAGCTGACAGGTAAGAGGGACTTTTTCAGCATGTCATTTAATTAAAAAAATCACTTACAGCACCTTGAATTTTTGAATAAATAATTGTGACTGTACTATTTTATCTACTTACACCTTTTATATGGTTGAGAATTGGTTAGGATTAGGAGTAAGGGTGGGGTTGGGTACTAAAAATGTAATCTATGTAATATCTATATCTATGTTATAGTATAATGTAACTAAATTTATTATGATTATGAATTTACTTGCATGTAACGTGTTATATTGTTGATACAGTATATATGGTGGTTAGGTTTAGGGTTAGGGATTGGAAATCTAAAACATCACTTTGCTATATATTGTAACTAAACTAATATATTTATAAGTAGAATAAAATTTTATAATATCCAAAGATTGCCTAGCCTATGGTGAGAATAGAATTAAACAGTGACGTTTCATTCATGAGACTGCCTTGATCAGCGATATTTATTTCTGCTTATTTTTTGGTAGATTACAGGTGTATAACACACACACACACACACACACACCTGCACCATGTTTATGATGTGGTAAGGCAGCCAGAAGAGGCCGAAGGTGATGACAATAACCAAGATGAGTTTTTCACTGCGGATGTGCCTACGAAACCGGGTCTTGCGAATTCTGCACAGGATACACATGTAACAACCTATGATCACCCCGTATGGCAACAAGAAGCCCAACACAGTTTCCAGACAGTACTGCAGTACCACCTAAAACATGTATGAAAGAGAAAGGTCAAGATGTGATATCATGGCAAAAAAAAAAAAAGAAAAAAAAGAAATAAATAATATATATATATATATATATATATATACACCCATATATACTGTGTATAATATATATATATATATATATATATATATATATATATATATATATATATATATATATATACCCATATTATACTGTATAATGTTGTTTTTTCATGAGTTAACCATGAGCCATTTATTACCAACATTATTAACCTATGAAAATGTACCTTATATATTAATAAGCTACCAACATTAGTAAGCTTAAAGTGTACCTTAAAGTAAACAACTGTTAACCATTTATTAATGAGTAACAAACATTAGTAAAGGAAATATTTTACTTTAATGTAAGTGAACACCAAAATTTGGTTACAACCAAAAGGTAAATTGATTTAATTAGGAGTATTACTATTTTATTTATTGTTAGGTGCATAATTATTCACCCCCTGTGTCAAATGATCTCAATACAAATATACTTGCTTCTGTAAGGTTCTAGAGTTTGTTACAGATTTTACAAAAGAACAAGATGCTGTCAAAACAAATCTGAAAAAGCATCTATCAAAATTAGGTTAAAAAGCTTTAGCACTTTTAGCAACATTTGTAACTTACATGCTGTGGTTTTGGGTGTTCACAGTTACACATAAGACTCTGTGGCTCTTTGGAACTCTCTGTGGTAGTCCTGAAAACCAAAGGGGGCATAGAGAGTCCCAGAGCAAGAACCCACAATACCACCAGCACCCGCATGACCATCCTTCTGTCTGTTAGGACACCAGCACTTTTCGGCCACACTATAGCAACCAGCCTGTGCAGACTCATTAGCATTATCAAAAATATTGAAGCGTACATGTTGGCACAACAGAGGTAGAAGAGAATTTTGCACAACGACAGGCCAAAAATCCAGCTGCGTTTAACTAAATACACAATGAAAAAAGGTGTCAGCAGCATGAGGAATCCATCTGCATAGGCTAGGTTTAGGATCAAGAGAGTGGTGATGGAACGGCGGCGGGCTCGAGCCAGAATGCTCCAGACAATGAAGAGGTTGCCGGGGACACCGAGAAAAAAAACAAGGCCAAGGATCACAGCGCCAGTGACTGCTCCACTGCTGTTGCTCATGATTGTGTTGGTAACATTCGTCTTTCCATTGCTGGTGTTCGAAGAAAGGTGAATTGACATGTTAAGAGATTGACTGGGAGAGGAGAGTGGTACAAGAGCAATGGGAGGAGAGGATGGTGTGATTTTAAGGAGAGGATAGGAGACAAGGAAGTCGGTATGGTTCCAGTCCATCTCAGCAATCTAAAAAAAACAAAACAAAAAAAAAAATGTGTTACTAAAATCTTGTTTAGATATAAAGCGATTTGCAGCTGTGAAGCAACTGGAAGTCCTTCATTTTTAATGGGAGTTGGCGATTTGAGGTGTGTAGTGGCACAACAAAGTTTAACATTGTACAAATGAGCAGCGATGTGATGCTGCAACTACCAATGGAAGTAAAGACATTGGAGCACACATGATCCAGCATGCAGCATGAAGCACTTGCATGTTTCCATTGATCATGGTATAAATATTGGGGTGTTGTACTTGCTTGTTTTGATTATTGGGGGGGGGGTCCCTGATTCCATGTATCATCTAGCCATGTGTGCATGTACCAAAATGAATATGCTTACAATGTTTTGAAGGCTCACAATACCAATCCACAAATACACACAGGGCATATATAAATACATGCACAAATAAATACAAAGTTTGTTGTATTTGCACCCCACATTGAGAATAAATGTACTGTAAACATACTTTTGAACTTGCAATAGTTCGTTTTGATAGTTTGGATGTTGAAAGTGTGAAATACATGCATGTTAGGTGTAAAATACATGACTGTTTGGGGAACATAGTGTTAGTTGTTTTGTTTTTTTTACACTTTAAGCACCTTTGTTTACCTTGGTGATTGACAAATAGTGAGATGCTGTTCGACTTCATATTTTCAAATGTTTAATGAAAGGAGTGTTAACTGGTTCTTAATGTAAGTTATTTAAAATAAATGATTAGATTTTCATCAAAACATTCAATGAGTAATCCAAAAGTAATCAGATTAGATTAACAACAAATTGTAATCTAAAAGACAATGTTACTGATTACAATTTTAGTTGTGTAATTTGTGATCGTTAAGGGATTACATTCCAGAAGTAATCTACCCATCACTGTTAGTGAATAAGTAGATCTTGCATTAAATGTCTGTCAAACAAAATTAATCGGACAGCAATCCATCTGATCAAAAAACCCACCAACACAGTGCACAGAGTGGAAGGATACAGACGACCAGAGCATGCCTTTATCAGATAAACTCTAGTTACAGTAAAAACCCTCAAGGAAAAGGAAAAGGAAGAGAGGGAGTGAGAAAAAAAAGCAGATAAAGTTGAAAAAAAAAAATGCTTCATATGATACCATTTAAATTAACTAGTTTAATTCCATTCAAAAATATTTTTTAACTTTACTAACTCAACTTGACTGGATTAGGTTACACCAACAAAACCTTAAAACAAATTAAAAAAATGTTTTTTTTAAGAGTTAGATCAAGTAGAAATGGATCCTTAAGGTAGTTGCAGCTGTACCACTTTTTATAACTGTGAAGTCATTTTGAATGAAATCTGCCAAAAAGAAGTTGCTTTTGAGTTTGTTGCGGTGGTTAAAAACAGATTGTCAGTGTGAACTTTCAGGAAACTTTTAGGCCCCTGACGAACTCATTTGAATGGGCCCCTTTTAAATGTGTTATCTGAGCTCCCTTCCATCTGAACTATAAATTTATTTAATTATGAGCTTAATTTCATTGATCAACATAAAAAACTTAGTGTACTGTATACAAAATAATGTATTTTCAATAAATATATTATTCATATTTAAATAAATATATCTTAAAAAATTATTACAATAATTACAAAATATTTCATATACTGAATTTTCTGGAATATAAGTCACATTTGTCTTTCACCATCCAAAAGACAACTTATTTATATAATTTATATGTAATTTATTTAGTTTTAAAGTAGCCTATTAAGAGTATTTTGCTATTACAAAGCATTTATACAACCAGTTGAAATACACTGTGCACCATAACATTATTGTGCTTTCAAACAGGATTACCGGTATCCTATTCTAAGACACATACACACAACTTCTCAAATCCCAACAACATGACATTTCACTGCATCCCTTGTAAAAACATTCAGTCGGACAATTAATGCATAACAAATAGGGCAACAAATATCAGAAATATTCTTGATTGACAGACTTTAAATTTAAATAGAATACAACAAGCATATTGTTTCACTAACAGACTAAAAGCTGTTTAAATGTACAGCATAGAGTTACATATAAAACTATGTAGCTTATTTTTTATTTATTTTATTTTTTTATTGAAACATAAACAGAATATGAAAAACTGTTACGCATGATTAGTTAAAGCAGATTCTCCAGACTGAACAAGCCCAAATACAATGTGATACGATCCATTGATCTTGATTGCGCCGTAACCACTTTTTGCTTTAGTCCATTAAGCACCGCTGTCCAATTGTCATTAAGTTGTTGGGTAACACATTACATTAACATTCCCTCTGTAAAGGGTTTATAAAGGAGTTAATTAATGATTAATAACATATGTACAAATGCATTATAAATAATTTATATGCAGTTATAACAACATGAATTAAAAGGGTGACTTACATGCAATACCTGCTAAATAGTGAGCCAATTTGAACTCATCTGTTATAAATGCTTTATAAAGGTACTTGTTCATACTTTTTTTAATCAAAATCATGAAATGTCAAGTCATCATTTATGTAATGATCCAGAAAAAATAGACTAGTATAGAGATTAAAAAGTGTTGTGTCTATATTCATTATTTTAATGTCTATGACTATGACACTTTCCTGGTGATGTTAATGTAAAAAGAATGGTGCTACTCCGAGTGGTGTCTTACATAGTCCTCACAGGTCTTCATGCTCACACACAGCACTGTTTGACAATTCTAATTTCTTTATTGTTTATAAAAAGATTGTTCATGAATTCGTAATTGTATTGGCTATTTATGAAGTAACTTTAATCGTATCTTATAAAGCTTTAAGATGAAAATATCAACCTTGTAACCTCAGAAAGGGTACCTTAATGCAAAATGGACAGCTATGTTGTTTTTTCATGAGTTAACCATGAGCCATTTATTACCAACATTATTAACCTATGAAAATGTACCTTATATATTAATAAGCTACCAACATTAGTAAGCTTAAAGTGTACCTTAATGTAAAGTAAACAACTGTTAACCATTTATTAATGAGTAACAAACATTAGTAAAGGAAATATTTTACTTTAATGTAAGTGAACACCAAACGTTAGTAAATGAAAATGTGTACCTTAATGTAAACACTTGTGAACCATTTATTAATGAGTTACAAACGTCAGTAAATGAAAATGTGTACTATATTGTAAAGTGAACACCTGTGAACCATTTATTAATGAGTTACACATGTTAGTAAATTAAAATGTGTACCTTGATGTAAAGTAGCCACTCTGAACTTTACATAAAGCAAATGAACAGTATAACAGACATTCATTAACATTAACACTCAACACAGAAAAATAGACATAAACTATCATTAGAAGAAAAAAAAAATAAACACATGCATATGTATATATGCTTTATTGCATTAGCCTAGACTATTAGTAGACTATTCTAAGCCAAAAAAAAAAAAAAAATGTATAAATAAAGTTCAGAACACATTTCAGTCTGGTCATTGTTTATCTAAAACATAATTAACAAATACCATTTGGCAACTTTTACAGGATGCATTAACAGTAAATATACACTGATGAGCCAAAACATTACGACCACTAACAGGTGAAGCGAATAACATTGATCATCTTCTAACAAGGCCACATGTCAAGCTCTGGGCAGATTAGATGGTAAGCGAACAATCAGTTCTCATAGTCAACGTGTTTAATGCAGAAGAAATGGGCAGGAGTAAAGACCTGAGTGACTTTGACAAGGGACAAATTGTTATGGCCAGACAACTGGGTCAGAGCATCTCTGAAAAGGCAAGGCTTGTGGGGTGCTCCTGGTCAGCAGTGGTGGGACAAACCACAAACTGACGACAGGGCATTAGGTGCCCAAGGCTCATTGATGCGCGAGGGCAACGAAGGCTATCCCATCTCATCTGAACCAACAGAAGGTCTACTGTGGCACAAGTCACAGAAAATGTTAATGATGGTTATGGGATACATGTGTCACAACACACACTGCATTGCACCCTGCTGCATATGGGGCTGCGTAGCCCCATACCAGTCAGAGGTACACTGCATGCATTGTTTAGCAATGGTTTGAGGAACATGACGAAGAGTTCAAGGTGTTGCCCTGGACTCCAAATTCCCCAGACCTCAAACCAATTGAGCATCTGTGGGATGTGCAGGACTAACAAGTCCAATCCATGGTGGCTCCACCTCGCAATTTACAGGACTAAGATGAACTAAATATATTTGTGCTCTCCCAGCAGTTGATTTAAAGAATTTTAACATATAAAATAAGCTTTTTTAAATACTACTTTTATAAAAATTTATGTTGTTATTTTGTTATGATTTCAAAAATGATTTACATTTTATTTTAAGTTGCACGTGATTGGTTAGGCGTCCTTTTAATTTTCAAAGCAGTTACTGGCATCTAAGGGACATCTAAAGGACGTCTAACCAATCACTGGATCATTACATAAATGATGAATTATGACATTTCATGATTTTTATTAAAATAAGTATAAACAAGTATCTTTATTAAGCATTTATAACACGAGCTAAAATTGACTCACTATTTGGCAGGTATTACAGGAAACTCGCCCTTTTTATTCATGTTGATATAACTGCACATAAATGATTTACAAAGCATTTGTAGATGAGTTATTAATAATTAATTAACCCCTTTATAAAATAGGTAAGGTTAATGCAAAGTGTTACCGAAACGCTCGTGCCGGTCCGGTTATGTACTGTGGTCTATTCTGATGAGTAATTTAGATCTAACCACGGTGTTTAGTGTAAAAGTCCACTCTCATGTCTATTTCACGAGTGCTGTTGAAGCCTTGTAACAGCTGCCGGAACAGCTGTTACATCCATGAGTTAGAATTTTATGCTATAATGCCAGCTCATGCATGAGGCAGCGCTGTGACTGGATGGAAGCATTGCTTTTCATGAATAATGTGGAGAAATACTTACAATCTTGCGATGTACATGTCCTACCAATCATAACTCAGATTTACACATATACGTAATTTTTGTTACATTGCTTCAACTTTCATTTTTTAAACTGTAGGAATGAAATTGCTCAATAAAACCAAAAAAATAAATAAAAATAACCACTTTCCTCTTTAGAATAAAAATAAATAAGGCTGTCATTGTTTTCAGTGATGTGCAACCTGTGCATATCTATTAACATCTCAAAAATTTGTTTCAGGGTTTCATGACCCTTTAATCATCAACATACATACTGGGAAGACTTTCAAGATCAGACGCGTTATTTCCTGTAATGGTATTTATATGCTGCGTTGCCCCTGTGGACTTTGTTACATTGGCAAAACTAGAATACCTACAAAAACACGGATTTCTGAACATAGAAGTGCCATAAGAAATCAAGATCCTAGGAGGCCTGAAGCTCAGCATTTTGCTTCTTTAAGACAATGTTATCACAGTGAAATATGTAGATATAGAAGTAGACAAATACCCTTGGAGGTGTAGTGACAATAATAATTTGCTTTTGAGACATATTGGATCTATACATAAGACCAAGGCCAAAACCATGTCTTGAACATAGTTATTATTTTTGGTTTTAAAATATACCCTGTACTTCTGATGTTCACACAGTACATTCAACTAACATATAATTATAAAAATCACAGGCAATGTCCACACTTCACATATTCTTTGCCACAAACAACTTCTTCTAACTACCCTTTGAAGATTTACTCACACTACTTTCTACCCAAGGGAGGACTTTTGTCTTACTGTGTACAGATACAATGAATAATATAGAAAACAAAAAACAGTACATATTTCAGAATAACATAAGGGTGGGTAAATGACAGGTTTTTCCATTTGAGGGGCGAAGTCCTTTAACTGGTTGCTCCATTTTAGAGCACAGACCTGACAAGGACATTCCAAAATAAAATGGTTGCAATTCTTGAACCCTGGTCTCTTTAGAAAGAAGACATTTAGAAGATTGTTGTCCAAATGTCAGAATTAATTCAAGACATAAAGAAAAACATTAAAAAAAAAAAAACGTACATTTATTGTACATTTTTTGCAAATTATATTGTCATTAGACTATACTTGCTGCAAGCTAAAAACACAGGTCTTACTGTGTTCTAGTTCACATATGAGGGTGATAACTCTCCAACTTTGAGTATTTTGGATCATTTTCTAAGACAATGTCAAGAGACTTTTCTAAAAGACAACTTCAAAATCAAGCCAGATAATCACACTCATTCAATTAATTCACAGTATGCACACAATCACTATTTGTCTTATGCCTGATATGCTGAAAACTGCTTAGTTAAAGTTTTAACATAGCATGCAGGGAGGGCTCTGTAGTGCCACCTAGAAAATGGGCATGTTCGGGGGGCTCTGTAGCACATCCCTTTTGAGCTACCATCACCAAACTTTGCACACATATAGATCTCATTATGCCAGACAACTTTCACACTGACAAGCTCCGCCCAACAGGAAGTCTTCCATTTTGGATTGTTTAAAAAATGCATGCTCTGGATTTTAAAATATTTCTCCTAGGGATTTCATGTTACAGGTACCAAATGTGGGCGACATCATGCCAAGACATTGACGATGCTAAATTGCGAATGGATTTTTGATATATCGAACGGTGTTGCCATGGCAATGCGAAAAAGTAATGTCAAAAAATGAGAAAAAGGAAGTGTCTCATATCTTCTGCATGCATCGTGTGATTTACATAAAAATTGACCCAAATGTTTGGCTTTGCGGGCTTGTGGGTCACGGTTATAGCGCCACCAACTGGCGGAAGGAAGTGTGCCACTTTTAACAGACTTTGAAATATCTCTCATGTTTACCTGAATTGCTTCAAAAATATTTTGATTAATGTCAAGACAGTGCGGATTTAAAATTCTGAATGGATTCTTGATATCTTAAATACTGTTGTCATGGCAACGCATTAAATGTTATTATTCCTTTTTATGTATATTCACATATTTTTGAGGTACTTGGCATGCTTGAATTTTCATGATATTTTGCACACACATCAGAGTTGTCGGCCATTAAGCATGGGCAAAAGTTAACACATGGGCATGGCTGGGGAGCTCTGTAGTGCCACCTTTTGACAAAAGTGGTGGGGTCAGTTTCTTCTACGGTCACCAAACTTGCTACATATATTGTACTCATCAAGCAGGACAACTTTAAAATTACAGTCATTAGCTCCACCCCACAGGAAGTTGGCTATTTTGGATTGAATGTGCATTTCTTTGAAAATCTCAGGCCCTGAATTTTGAATACTCCTCCTAGGAGATTAATGTGACTGGCATCAAACTTAGGCAATATTATGCCAAGACATTGAAGATGCTGAATTGTGCACAGTTTTTTGATATTTTGAATGGTGTTGCCATGGCAATGCAATAAATTAAGGGCAAAAATGTGAAACAGGAAGTTCCTTATAACTTCTGTGTGCACTGCATGATTTTGATGAAAATTCAGCTGTATGTTTTGTAATTGGGGCTGATCATATTTATGCAGCTATTATGGGTCATGGGCATAGCACCACCAACTGACAGCAGGAAGTAAGGCAATTTAACAAACTTTGAATTAGCCCTCTTGTGTTTACGTGAATTGCTTCAAAATTCATTAGAATAATGTCAAGACACTGCTGATGCAAATTTGTAAAGGGATATTTTGATAACTTATATACTATTTCCACTGCAATTTATTGCAAGTGAGTTTCTAAAGTGAAATAAAAAGCTATAGAAGTAAAAATTTATTGTAATGAAAATGTACTGCACAAACTTTTTTTTATATAAATAAAATATAATAAAAATATTAAATGAAATGTAAAAATACTAGAAATTCAAAGCCATATGTCCAACCCAGTTATGAGTGCAATTAACTTTAATCAAACGCAGTACCATAAATGTCCAAGCTCCATTGTTGAATGATTTTGGATTCCAGGATTTTTTGTGTCGTGTCTAGAAGGGATCCCTCTTTCGTACGTTATGTATATGAGGTATATGTAACTACATTCTTCAGTTAACTATTTTTCTCATTTCATATGTTAAACATCTCCAGTTCTTGAGTTGGAGTTTCTATTTCATCTGATCTGTGTATGTTTTGATTGCCGATCAGGTGCTGGAATGAGTTATTTTGAATTTATGATAAATGCTCATTGTGGCTGTTTTCAGTGCCATTTAGTGTCAGCAGTTTTTTCTGCAGCTCATGCTCTTTTTCAGGAAATAGAAAAGCGAAATATGTCCCCCATTGTGATTGCCTTCTCGGCCGTATTGTTTGTGTGTATGTAGAGTGTGGGTTTGGTCTTTATCTCTCTCTTAATCACTCTCAGGTGTGGTGTATCCAGGTGAGCTGATTGTTAATGGGGAGCACCGGCACGCAGTGTGTTTTCTTCCTATATAAACTGAGTGTTCCATGGCTGGGTTGTGCGATGAGTGATGGGTGTTCGTGAGCTGTGCCATCTTGGTCACCGATGCTCTCGCACAGATTCCCGCTACTGGAGCGGAGAGTTTGTGGTTGTCACTGTCTGAACTTCGGAGTTCGCTGGTTTTTCAAATACAGAACGGTCAATAAATGCGTCTGTGTTTCCACTACTCTCATCTCCCTGCATCTTTTATTGCATTTTATTTCTAAAGTATAACACCCATCCACTGACATACAGATGAAATCTTGGTTTATTACAATAAAACTTTATATTTGGGTGAATTAGAAACCAGAACCTCTAAAAACTAGATGCAAAAAGTAACCACTAGACCAATCAGTCATATTCTTGATTAAATTGCTGATCTACAGTGCATCCGGAAAGTATTCACAGCACTTCACTTTTTCTACATTTTGTTATGTTACAGCCTTATTCCAAAATTGATTAAATTCATTATATTCCTCAAAATTCTACAAACAATAGCCCATAATGACAACGTGAAAGAAGTTTGTTTGAAATCTTTGCAAATTTATTAAAAATAAAAATCGAAAACAAATCACATGTACATAAGTATTCACAGCCTTTGCTCAATACTTTGTTGAAGCACCTTTGGCACCAATTACAGCCTCAAGTCTTTTTGAGTATGATGCTACAAGCTTGGCACACCTATTTTTGGGCAGTTTATCCCATTCTTGTTTGCAGGACCTCTCAAGCTCCATCAGGTTGGATGGGGAGCGTCGGTGCACAGCCATTTTCAGATCTCTCCAGAGATGTTCAATTGGGTTCAAGTCTGGGCTCTGGCTGGGCCACTCAAGGACATTCACAGAGTTTTCCCGTAGCCACTCCTTTGTTATCTTGGCTGTGTGCTTAGGGACGTTGTCCTGTTGGAAGATGACCCTTCACCCCAGTCTGTTTCATCAGACCAGAGAATTTTGTTTCTAATGGTCTGAGAGTCCTTCAGATGCCTTTTGGCAAACTCCAGGCGGGCTGTCATGTGCCTTTTACTGAGGAGTGGCTTCCGTCTGGCCACTCTACCATACAGGCCTGATTAGTGGAGTGCTGCAGAGATGGTTGTTCTTCTGGAAGGTTCTCCTCTCTCCACAGAGAAATGCTGGAGCTCTGTCAGAGTGACCATAGGGTTCTTGGTCACCTGCCTGACTAAGGCCCTTCTCCCCTGATCGCTCAGTTTGGCCGGGCAGCCAGCTCTAGGAAGAGTCCTGGTGGTTCCAAACTTCTTCCATTTACAGATGATGGAGGCCACTGTGTTCATTGGGACCTTCAATGCTGCAGAAATGTGTCTGAACCCTTCCCCAGATCTGTGCCTCGATACAATCCTGTCTCGGAGGTCTACAGACAATTCCTTGGACTTCATGGCTTGGTTTGTGCTCTGACAAGCACTGTTAACTTTGGGACCTTATATAGACAGGTGTGTGCCTTTCCAAATCATGTCCAATCAACTGAATTTACCACAGGTGGACTCCAATCAAGTTGTAGAAACATCTCAAGGATGATCAGTGGAAACAGGATGCACCTGAGCTCAATTTTGAGTGTCATGGCAAAGGCTGTGAATACTTATGTACATGTGATTTTTTTTCATTTTTTTTATTTTTAATACATTTGCAAAGATTTCAAACAAACTTCTTTCATGTTGTAATTATGGGGTATTGTTTGTAGAATTTTGAGGAAAATAATGAATTTAATCCATTTTGGAATAAGGCTGTAACATAACAAAATGTGGAAAAAGTGAAGCGCTGTAAATACTTTCCGGATGCACTGTATGTGTTCATCTACTGACTAACAAAATCCCAAGACTGATAGTGGCAGATGTAGAGATGAAATTACCATATAATGTGAAATATCTATTTGAGTGCTTGAATAGGTTATTAAGAACGACTCTTTATCAAAATAAGTGATTTAAAATAATCTCTTATTGTGCATAAAATAATTCATCTTCATGAGTTTCGCAGCACTGCCACCCAAAGTACTGTTTTCCTAGAGTTTATATTTATTTAGAAATAACTTTGTGTTAATGGTCCCTTTCAAATGGCTTAATCCAGCTGTTACAAAGTTGATAGGCCTACAGGATTTTATAAGCAGAATAACACTGGATATGCATGCACTCTCCATCCATGGGTACACTTAAAAAAAATTGTCCTGCATAATGTGAAGTTTATTCCAGATTTCCAGTTTTATGTCAAGCTAAGGAACATTTAGAATTTATTGATGTGCTTAATAGACAATGTAATTAATAATTATAATTTTCTTTATTTATCACACATTATACATTTGCACATATACAGTGAAATTCTTCTTTTTCACATATCCCAGCTAGGCTAGGGTCAAAGTGCAGGGTCAGCCATGATACAGCGCCCCTGGAGCAGATAGGGTCAAGGGCCTTGCTCAAGGGCCCAACAGTGGCATTTTGGCAGTGCTGGGGCTTGAACCCCTGACCTTCTGATCAGTAACCCAGAGCCTTAACTGCTGAGTTACCACTGCCCCAATGTACTGGTACTCTGGAGATTTTTTTATTTTTTATGTTGGCAAATCAGTAGCAAAATTGTTTATATGTGGTTCATGTGGAAATGCAGTTGTATCGCAAATTCATGGATATTTATAGTTTGATTGTGACTCCAATTAATGGGTGCTTGCTTTGGTGTTGTCACCCCTCATAGTATATAGTATATAGTACAAATATTTGAACTCAAATTGTATTTGTTCGAATATGGCCATATACCAGATTTAAATATCAGACAATGTAAATATAGCAACAGGCCTAATTACTGAATCCTCATTTGTGTTTTAAGTTTACAGATTTAGATCTAAGATCTATTTTAACCTTAGAAAAGTTTACTTGCATTACCTAACTGCACCATAATTTGATGACCAAACGTTCATTGTGGCAACGTAACTGATTATGTTGTGACAACTGGGAAAGTGAAATTCCTATATTCATAGCTTTTAAAAGTTATGTTTAAAAGAAATGCAACTTTGGAACAGTGCCAATCCATCATTATGACGTTGTGGCAACATCGAAGAACAATAGTTGTTTGTTGGTTACCAGTTGGTAATCATTGCTTTTAATGATTATTCTATGGGCGGCCATGCAGTAGTCTATCCTAATTTATGTCCTTATTTTCCCAACATAATTTAAAGGTGTAACGTTTAAAGATGGGAAAGGAGGATGCTGGGACCGGCTTTACAAACACATAGACATTTAATAACACTTTTCAGCATCCAAAGAAACAAAAACACACACTGCTTTTCAGCCAGCTGCGTCAAATCATAAAGACATGCAGACAAGCTTCGTACATCTCTCTCCCGTCTGCCGCAGTCTCTTCTGTGGCTATTGTGGGTCACGGTCATAGCGCCACCAACTGGCGGAAGCGTGTCACTTTTAACAGACTTTGAAATATTCCTCTTATGTTTATCTGAATTGCTTCAAAAATTTTTTGGATAATATCAAGACAGTGCAGATTTAAAATTCAGAAGGGATTCTTGATATCTTAAATACTGTTGCCATGGCAATGCATTAAATGTCATTCCTTTTTGTGTATATTCACATGTTTTGAGGTATTTGGCATGCTTGGATTTAAAGTTTATTGTTAATAAACATATTTCTTAATTTTTATATAAATAAAATATAATAAAAATTATAGAAAACTATGTCATAAATGTAACCCAGGTCTGAGTGGCAATTACAAGAAATGTCCAATAGAGGGCAGCCAAGCTCATGAATGATTCCCAAAATAACACTGAGAAGATTTTTCATGTCTGTCCAGAAGAGATCCCTCTTTCTTACATTATGTATATGAAGTATGTGTAACTACGTTCTTCAGTTAACTATATTTCTCATTTCATGTGTTAAACATCTCCAGTTCTTGAGTTGGAGTTTCTGTTTCATCTGATCTGTGTAAGTTTTGATTGCCGATCCAGCGCTGGAATGTGTTATTTTGAATTTATGATAAATGTTTGTTCTGGCTCTTTAGTGTCATTTAGTGTCAGCAGTTTTTTCTGCAGCTTGCGCTCTTTTCCAGGAAATAGAAAAGTGAAATATGTCCCTTATTGTGATTTCCTTCTTGGCCATATTGTTTGTGTGTATGTAGAGTGTGTGTTTTGTCTTTATCTCTCTCTCTCTCTCTCTCTCTCTCTCTCTCTCTCTCTCTCTCTTAATCTCTCTCAGGTGTGGTTTAACCAGGTGATCTGATTGTTAATGTGCAGCGTCTGCACGCAGTGCGTTTCCTTCCTATATAAACCAAGTGTTTTGTGGCTGGGTTGTGCGATGGGTGTTCGTAAACTGTGCCATCTTGGTCACCGGTGCTCTCGCGCAAATTTCCGCTGCTTTTAATCTACAAAGTGTTGATATGGCAACAAAAAACAAATGAAGTTTCTTCTTACCAGCGTGTGTGGAAACGTTTAAACCACGTGTGTGACAACTAACCCCGTGTTAGTTTGTGCCCCCTCCTCTAGGCTACGAATCTGAAAATGGCAATATATGCTGAGCATTTGTATGCTGAAAGTAAGTGTTCATAAATATTTTTTCTGATATAAAAATGTCAATTATATACAGTAAATATATGCAATATACAGAATATGACAATATGTCAAATGACAATTTTCATATATATATCTTGTTTTTTAAACACTTGTGGGATTTAAATGTGTACATAAATGCTCAAATATATGAACTCTAATTGTATTTGTACATATATGGCCAGTGGCGATTTCTCAGGGCCAGCAAAGTCTTTTCATGCTTAATAAATAAATATGTTTTTATCCTTTCATTCTCATTGACCTTTTTGCCTATGTATTTTCAAATCGCAAATACAAATGAATAGCAAAAAATTATAATAATAAAAAAAATGTATCCAACTCAGTCGGACTCTTTTTATCAGCGCTGATTTATGTACTTCTCCACTGACGTAGGCTACAATATCTCATGACCGACAATAGCACACATAGAGATGAAGTTATCAAATGTATTATGTTATTATGGGAATCCCATCCCTTTACTTTATGTTTGACTGCGGCAAAATAAATGCTTAAAGTCTGAAGCAGTCGCAACATTTCCAAATATACAGCAGCTGTTTGTATAATCTACATATTAACGCTGTATCCTCCTAAAAATTCACAGACAGCACACATACATCACAGCTCGCGTTTAATCTTCACCCTGCGTGCTGAGGATGAGACACAAAAACCCGCATTTATACAAAGAATCCCTAACATTCACTTAAAATCCCCATTAGTTGTGTAATGAAATGTGATTAGAATTTGAAGTGTTATCAATACAGTAGGAGAGAGCGGGGCACAAACAAACACTTTTTGGTTTTCTGACGTTTGTGTAAATGTACTTGGGGTTCGATGTATTTTTCTTATGTTCACATTAATTTCACATGTGTCTATTACACGTATGTGGTCTTGTATGAATGGTCTTGATCAGCACTCAAGATGGCACCGAGTGTGGCTGCTGTGTTGCGAACTCCGACACAACATGGTAGTGTTTTGTTTGTTTTGTTCACAATTCTTATGTTTTTTGTCTTGGATGTTGTCTGCCTTATTGTCTACGACAGACAAACACTTTTAGACATTGGTTCAGCAATTTCACACCGTAAACTGGACTTCAAATTCCTCAATGCTGACAAACACGCAAGCGGAGCCCTTTGTCTGGGCAGTCTGGACGCGGAAATGCAGGAGGAAAAGAGGAAACAGAGCCGGTGTTCTCATCAGAGTAAGACGCCGCGCAAATCGACCCCCGCTACCCAGTATTCACCTGGCAAATGTTCAGTCTCTGGATAACAAGCTCTGCAATCTGAAAGTGCGGATCTCTTTCCAATGAGAGACGAGGGACTGTTGCATTATCTGCCTAACAGAAACTTGGATGTCTGTGGAGATTCCAGACTCAGCCATTGAACCTGCAGGGTTCTCCGTGCACATGCTTCTGTGTCGACCATTCTGGCTACTGAGGGAATTCACAGTGCTCATTATCACTGCTGTGTACATCCCCCCACAAGCCAACACAGACCGGGCAATCAAGGAACTGTATGGGAGTATAAGTGAGCAGGAAACCGCGCACCCTGAGGCCGCGTTCATTGTGACCGGGGACTTCAATAAAGCCAGTTTCAAATCAGTCACACCAAAATACCACCAGCACATTAGCTTCAACACACAAGGGGAGCGGGTTTTGGACCATTGCTACTCTCCCTTTTGGGATGGCTACAAATCCCTCCCCCGCCCACCATTTGGCAAATCGGACCACTCTTCCATTCTGCTTCTGCCCGCTTACAGGCAGAAACTGAAACAGGAAGCACCCACCCTCAGAACGATCTAGTGCTGGTCGGACCAATCAGACTCTACGCTACAGGACTGTTTTGATCACATGGACTGGGAGATGTTCCGGTCCGCCTCTGATGACGACATCAAGCTTTACGCTGATAGCGTAATGTGTTTCATCAAAAAGTGCGTGGAGGACGTCGTTCTGACCAGAACAACACGGATCTACCCGAACCAGAAGCCATGGATGTGCGGACCTCCGCTTTCAATTCCGGGAACGCGGAGGAGCAAAAACAAGCCAGTTATGCCCTCCGAAAAACATCAGAACAGCAAAATGCCAGTACAGGGACAAGATTGAAGGACAGTTTAACACCACCAACTCTAGAAGCATGTGGCAGGGAATTAATATCATCACGGACTTTAAAGGGAATAAAAACTCCGCCATTAACACCGCTGCCTCTCTCCCGGATGAGCTAAATACTTTTTATGCTCGTTTTGAGGGAAATAACACCGCCCTCGTGGAGAGAGCTTTCCTGGCCGAAGCTACAGAGGTTAGTTCACTCTCCGTCTCTGTAACAGATGTAACCCGATCCTTCCGACGGGTGAATATCCGTAAAGCCGCAGGTCCAGACGGGATTCCTGGCCGCGTCATCAGAGCATGCGCGAACCAACTGGCTGGTGTTTTTATGGACAATTTCAACCTTTCCCTCTCCTTGTCTGTGGTCCCCACATGCTTTAAAACGTTCACCATTGTGCCTGTACCAAAGCAATCCAAAATCACTTGCTTAAATGACTGGCGTCCTGTTGCTCTGACCCCCATCATCAGCAAATGCTTTGAGAGACTAATCAGAGATTACATCTGCTCTGTGCTGCCTACATTGCAGTTTGCTTACCGCAACAACCGCTCCACTGATGATTCCATTGCATCAACAATACACACTGCTCTCTCCCACCTGGAAAAAAGGAACACTTATGTGAGAATGCTGTTTGTAGACTACAGCTCAGCATTCAACACCATAGTGCCCTCCAAGCTTTATGTGAAACTCCGGGCTCTGGGCTTAAACAACTTGCTGTGCAGCTGGATCCTGGACTTCCTGTCAACCAGATGCCAAGTGGTTAGAATGGGCAGCAACATCTCCTCATCACTGACCCTCAACACTGGAGCCCCGCAGGGCTGTGTTCTCAGCCCACTCCTGTATTCCCTGTACACACATGACTGTGTGGCAACACATAGCTCCAATGCCATCATTAAGTTTGCTGATGATATGACGGTGGTAGGTCTGATCATCTGACACACTGGTGTCAGGAGCACAACCTCTCCCTCAACGTCAGCAAGACAAAGGAGCTTGTGGTGGACTTCAGGAGAAAAAACAGAGAACACAGTCCCATCACCATCAATGGAGCACCAGTGTCCACATCACTGAGGAACTCACATGGTCCGTCCACACTGAGGCCGTTGTGAAGAAGGCTCATCAGTGCCTCTTCTTCCTGAGATGGCTGAGGAAGTTTGGAATGAACCGCCACATCCTCACACGGTTCTACACCAGCACTGTAGAGAGCATCCTGACTGGCTGCATCACTGCCTGGTACGGCAATAGCACCGCCCACAACCGCAAAGCCCTGCAAAGGGTGGTGTGAACTGCCAGACACATCATCGGAGGTGAGCTTCCCTCCCTCCAGGACATATATACCAGGTGGTGTATGAAAAAAGCTTGGAGGATCATCAGAGACTCCAGCCACCCAAGCCATGGGCTGCTCTCACTGCTACCATCAGGTAGGCGGTATCGCAGCATCAGGACCTGCACCAGCTGACTTCATGATAGCTTCTTCCCCTAAGCAATCAGACTTCTGATCTCTCACGATCAATATACATCAGCACTGCACTTTATTAATCTTATTATCTCACACTGGACTGTCTTAAATTATATTCTCTCTTAACAACACACTGGCAACTGACTATCAACCGACAGCCTGAATGTCAATACAGTACAATACAACCTACTGTATATTTTATATATACTATATATACATTTTGTATTGTATAATGTGTATTCTATATTGTGTATGTGTATTCTATATTGTGTGTATTGTGTACTGTACAATATTCTATATTGTGTGTATTGTATCCTGTATATTGTATATTATTATTTGTATATTGTGTTGTGTGTAATTATGTGTATATTAGATATGTAAATTGTGATGTGTAAATCTGTTTATTGTAATTGGTATATGTCTCATCTATGTCTCATCACTGGCACGACTGCTATGTTGCTCGGAACTGCACCAAAGACTTTCACCCACTATTGCACTTGTGTATATGGTTGTGTGACAATAAAATTGAAGTGAAGTTTTAGTTTGATGTGGTGAAAGATTAAATCTTTGCCCAAAAATTAATGCTTCAACGATACCAAACACGGCACAAACCAGAAGCGAGCACAAATGATGGAGACAGGTGAGAGTAATTGACATGGGATTTAGCCTGCACGATTTCACGGCCCCAAAGCTATCTTGTTAAATACAAAGAAAGGAATATGTTATGATGTTTCTTTTAACAGCACAAATTGAGCACAAATGAACTACACCGGTTAGGAGCGATTTGGACCACATGGGGTGGAGAGTGACATCACTGCTACCGAATTGAAATTCTTATTTCTAAAGAATTCTGGGAAATAGGTATAGTGTTTCTTTTAACAGCACAAATAAGCACAAATCGAGCACAAATGAACGACACTGGTTTGTAGAGATTTGGACCACATGGGTGGAAAGTGATGTCACACAGCCAAAAAAATTATGTCTAATATCTCAAACACCGAACCAGCACAAATGTTAATTTTTGCAGCACAAATGCAGCACAACGAATGGTATCGATTTGGTAATGATTTTTATTATATGGGGTGCCAACTTCACAGAGGTTACAAACATCCAGTATGTAGTGGATTTAATCTAGTACGTCATCACGCTACTACAGGTTGTAGCAAGGACAGACTCAATAGGCTCGTTTGAGATGAGCAAGTTCTGCGCCGAACCAATCACCGGTGGGTCATAATGACAAATGTCCAAAAATGTCCCGCGAGAGCGAGGTGGCCGTAGTTGTAGCAGGCAGGCAGCATAGTTGCTTTATCCGAGTTGCACGAACTGCAAGCACGATGGGAAATGACTGGCTGATGACACAGCTTAATGCTCATTGGCTTAAACAACCATGATGTTTCATTATCTTCTAATATGTTAGATTTTTTAACTATAATATCTTGTTTTTATGTGTATAAATTATATGTGAATATTCCCAACACTATGACAGTGCAATCTCTGTATGGGATATGTGATATGGGTATCATATTTCTGTGCCGCCTGCCTGCTACAATTGCGGCAGCCTCGCTTTCGCGGGAGTATTTTTGACACAAGTGGTCATGATATCACAGCAGGTCGGACAGATTTCTAACTGGCATGCACCTGCCGGCGATCACCGGTGATTGGTTCGGTGCAGAACTTGCTCATCTCAAATGAGCCTAATGAAATGCATGCTGTTTTATCTTCAATCATTGGACTGGATCATAAGCAGAGAATGTGAAACATAAGTAGCCTACTGTTGCTCACATGTCGCATGTTTTAAAAATGCACTCTTTTAACAATTTAAAATATGTTTTCACTGTAATGTTTTTAATTGAAAAATTGACTGCAGAAGATGAAAGTTCAGTTTTTCAGTTTTATTTGATACCAAGTATGTGAACACTGATGAAATTTCTGATATTAAACAAAGCATTTGGCCCACTTAAATGGCCCACCTGTTGGCCAATGATAGTTAACAGATTTAGAATGGGCATGTAAGACGGCCTCTGTAGCACCCCCATTTTCACCTAAAGTCACTAAAATTGGTACGTATATAGTTCTCATCAAGCTGGAGAACTTTCATAATTATAGTCATTAGGTCTGCACAACAGGAAGTCAGACATTTTGGATTCTTTTAATATTGCAGTCTCTGAACTTTTAAATACACCTCCTAGGGGATTCATGAGACTGTCACCACAAAATGGGAAACAGGAAGTGTTTCATATCTTCTGTGTGCAATGTGTGATTACATCAAAATTGAGATGTATGTTTAGTCTTGGGGGCTAAACACATGGATATGACTATTTTGGGACATGGCCATAGAGACTTTAATATAGTACTCTTGATTTAACCAGATTGCTTCAGAATTGTTTAGAATAATGTTAAATACCAAATGCATGGGTCCATTTCCACCCGGTGGTTTTCAGAAAACAATGCAAGGTGGAGACATACATTTGGCATTTAACATTAGCATATCTTCTGCGTGCATTGTGTGATTTCGATCAAAATAGACCTTTTTTCACACTCAGGGTTTTGGAACGCGGAAGTAAACGCAGGGGTAAACTTTGACAACGGCGAATGGGAGTGAATGGGTGATCATAGCAAATATTATTTTCACTTGCCCATTTGCTCCAAGACCAAAAGAAAAAATCCACTATTACGTTTGAATGACTTTCCAGAAGAGGAAAAAAATAGAGAGGGATGAATTAAGAGAGTAAAGTGGGAGAAGATGCCAAATTTATTGTCACTCTCTAGTAGAAACCCCCTTGCAGCTGTAGTAATTCATTTTTAAAAACTAATTCCAGGGTAATATAACACAAAACATAATGTTATAAGCTTACCCTCAATATTTAAAAAAAATTATAATATAAAAATATTGCGAGATTTACGCTGATAAATAAAGTGGAAACGTGCCATCACAGTCTGTGAAAAAGGTCTATTGAGCTGCATGTTTGGTAATGGGAGATGATCATAAGGATGTGGCTATTGTGGGTCACAGTCATAGTGCCACTAACTGGCAGCCGAAAGTGTGGCACTTAAAACAGACTTTGAAATAGTCCTCTTACATTTACCCAAATCACTTCAAAATTGTTTAGAATAATGTCAAGACACTGCTGATGGAAATTTGTGAAGGGTCCTTGATATCTTTATTAGTGTTGTCATGGCAATGGATTAAATTACATTGTGTTACAGTCAAACTGGAATGGTGGCATATATCTATTACGCATTGTATGATTAGGGTCAAAGTTTACATGAATGTTGAGTTGTTGCAGTGTCCATCATGCATTGTTTTCCAAAAGCCAATGGGTGGAAATGGACCCATGGTGCTTGGGCCCGTCATCGCTGCTTGCAGCTATATTAAGTGGTTCAAGCCCGAAGGGTTAGAAACCCTATTGTTTTTGCTCGGATTTGCTTTTATTATTATTAGGGGTTCAAGCACGAAGTGCTAGAAACCCTTTTATTTTTGCTCAGATTTTTTATTATTATTAGGGGTTAAAGCGCTTAGTGCTGAAACCCTATTGTAATTGCTAAGATTTTTATTATTAGGGGTTCAAGCGCTTAGCTCTGAAACCCTATTGTAATTGTTAAGATTTTTATTATCATTATTATTAGGGGTTCAAACACTTAGCACTGAAACCCTGTTAAAATTTATTATTGATTATTATTATTATTAATATGTAGGGCTTTACTGGTTGTTTAGATCAGTGTTACTATCAGAAATAATTAATAATTATTTCTGTAGTTATTAATTAATATTTAAATTAATTAATTGGATCTAACTCATTAAAACCTCATATGGGACTCCAGTAAATGTAGTGTGCTACGTTTAGGAGCAAGTTTGGTTATTAGCAATAATTAATAATTATCAAAGATAATTATTAATTATTAAAATCAATAGAACATTGATGAGAATCAATGTTAGCTTTTTTTAAATCCTTTAAATCAACAATTATCAAAGATAATCGTTAATTGTTAACATCGATGAAACATTAATTAAAATTAACATTAGCTTATTGATCATTCAAATTCAATCAAAGATAATGATCAATTATCAAAAATCAATAGAATATTAATAAGGATTAACATTGACGGGGCACCACCCTGAAATCAGGGACTAATAACCGAATATTAAAACAGTCTCAATATTAGATTGTTTTCTTAGGAAAATCGGCATCCGAAGAATATCGATTTTCGGGAAAAAAAACAATGAATGAAGGTTTGAATCCGAGCACTGATATCCTGTCAGCATGACACAGGCATATGCAAAACAAACCAAAACACTTCTCTTTGTAATATAAACAAAGTTTATTTATGCAGTAATATCAATTAATAATTAATACAATGCAGTCAATAAACTTCCGACTTACAACTACAAACTAAACAGTGATATGATTAGATATGGAAATAAAAATAATCCTATAACACATAAGGTGTTTGTGTGACAGTGTGTGTGTGTGTCAGTGTGGTTAGTGAGAGAGAGAGAGAGAGAGAGAGAGAGAGAGAGAGAGAGAGAAAGATTATTAAGTGACAGCCCGAAAGCTGATTTCGTGATAGCTGGAGAGACAACAGCTGTGTTCATCACTCAGAGTGGGGCTCATAAAAGTCCTGCATTATTTGACTCTAATGGATGAACTCAGTTGCTGTCTCACCCGCGATGGCGAAAATGCACAACAATCCAATTTGGTTGGACCACAATACAGCAAAACAAATTTGTGATAATTAATACCCTGAGTATTAATAATGAGCGGACATGGCGGTCCGTAAACTATACAAGCAAAAACCTTGAAACACAAGAATAACACGCTATAATATTCTGTCTCTGCCCAGACGTAACCTCTTACTTGAATCGCATGAGGACACAGGTAGAATGTGTTTTCTTCCGTCCTTTAACTTTGACCCGGTTCCTTGAGGCTCGGGTGATGACAGGAGGCAGTTTCCTCGCTCTGTCGGCGGGCGGTACGGCTGTTGATTCTTGGCGGAGAACTCAGAAATGTCGACTTGATTTAAGATGGAAGAGAAATCTTTAATCTCTTCACTTCTGTAGGCCAACGGATGAAGATGCGAATTGCTCAGCGGTCTCCTTCGGATCTGTTAGAGTGTTCGGTTGAACACAGAGTAATCTCAACTCGTCCAGCGAGATGGAGATTGTATGGCTACAGTTTCAAGTCGGACATTACTCCCTTGTGCCACGAAGTTGCACCGGAGAGCAGCAAAAGCTACGTCTTTATTCGGTGAACGAAGTCGCTGGAAGCAACTCTGGAAGCATTTCAGAATTATTTGAACTCCTGATGATGTCATGTTTGAGGGACGTTCTGTTGTGTGCCTCATCCAATAGGAGTTGAGAGCTCGATCCTTTAGTGAGCAAGGCTTCCTGGATTTGTAGTCTGTTTTGGACTCCCTTTGTTTGATTTTGGCGCGATTTTTATCAGTAAAATTTACGACATGGAATGTGTGGGGGCTGAGTTAGGTTTTATGACTGTTAGGTCTGCCTTTGTCTTCTATCTGAATACATGAGGCCCAACATTCCCCCCTTTGTTCTGAAGAGTTGGTTGTTGTCCAGCATCTTTAGAGCAACTGAAGGGCCGAACAGTTCTTGTCGGTTCACAGTAACCTGTGGGTTACACCATCCATGTATTCCTGATAGGAAAGAGAAATGGTTGCACAGTCCATACAGTTCATTAGAGTTCAAAGAGGCTTTATCGTCTGGACAGAGATTGAGGCACATCTGGGCATAGAACTTCTAGCTAATTCTAAAACTACATTCATCACACATAAATATTTCAAGTTATTGGAAGGCACAGCATTAACCATAACACAATCCTTTGTTGTTCTTTGGTCATAACACAAAATCAAAGTAGAACCTGACATGGTTACTAGGAACAAAATGTTAGAAGAAAGGAGGGTTAAAGGTTAAAAAGGCTTATCCTTGGAAATGATGGGGTTAACCTGTGGGATGGGCTAAGACTGGTATGTAAAACGCGGCTGTATGAGAAGTGAGTCCAGTCTGGCCTGTAGGTGTTGAATGTACCTGTACATGGTGTGTGCAATAATTGCGATGATGATCCAACCACTAAGGAGGAGCCAGAGGGCAACCAAACTGATAGGGTGTTCTCGGTAAGATGACGATCTGCTTATGTGACTATGAAATATAGTGGTCAAGCTAGTCGGTTTGAGACTGAACTTCACTAATTCCATCCCTTCAGCCTGAAGCTGCTGTTGAAGGGTGTCATCAACGGTGAGGCTGTGACCTCTAAATGCGTCCATGATCTCAATTTCTGCGTCATTTTGTTGACGTTGAGATGATGGAGGACAATATCGTGAATGTGCACGATGGCTCTTTGGGGAACCGTTAAGAACACCATTTGGTTTGGTAGCCTTAGTTTAGTGGCCTTAGCTTAGTGGCTGTATCATGGCAGTCGTATGACTTTGGTGGCTGGTGTGTTAACGAGCCAGCGACTGCCTGCTCACTCTACCTTTGTCTCTGTTCCTTCTTTGATGGACATGCTACCATGACACTTGTTCATGGAATTCGGCTCTTTGGCCGCAGAGGTAGTTAGTCACCTCTCTAACAAAGGGGTTGCGTTTTGACAAACCCAATGAATGTGCTTTGTCTTGGTACACATGTTTAGGTTAGGGATAAGGTAGAGCGAGGGGTCCTCATCATGGTAGGCGAGTGTTGGTGGTGTTTTGAGGTGAATGTGTGCATTACCTCTCTGAAAACCAACATTAAATACAGATTTTAGTCTATATATATTCTGCCTATGACGGTAGATTGAGAATAAATCCTATTTTGAGGTTCTGAGGATTTACATGGATTGGAATTTCAATGCCAAAACTATATGCCATGTGTATCTGTGAAGGTTGCACAACGGAGATAGTAGCAGATCTAAGGATTTGTTCGACAAGGTCTAGGGAGACCAGGTAAGCTGGAATCCTTCCACCACTCAAACTGTTGACTGAGGAGCTAATTTCCCTGAGGTCCTGCATTAGATCTCTAACGATACATGCATAAGTTGTTTTCTCTGACAAAGTCCCTAAAGCGTGCAAAGTGTTATTGATAAGAACGGATTGCAAATTTACAGTGACTATAGTACCCTGAAGGGTTTTACCCAGGCCCTGTAATTGTTCTTATTGGAGTCGTCGTCTCTGCTGGATTTTTGGACGATGGCGACGTGTGCATCTGAAGCTGGCGAACTGTTTTCTGGACCAAGTGGTCTCGGTATGTCAACCTGAGCCCACATGTGTCCACGATGGCAGTCAATGAGCGGAGCCAATCGGTTCAGTAGGTCCTGGCCAACTAACAGTGGTTCTGTATTAATGGGACATATGTAAACAGGGTGTACTAGCGTCATCCCTTGAAAGGTGTCAATCCAGGCCCGTTTTGTGATAGACGACCTATCTTGCGTGTAGCTTGTGATGCTTGCGTTGTAGGTCTCTGTCTATAACGGTTTGCCAAGGGAGAGCTTTGCTCTAGTCACCTCTGCGAAGGTGTTGGAACCCGTTAGACTATTTTGGAACCGGTGTAGAGTAATGCGTGTGAGCTGAATGACCCGTGTCAGGCGTTGCCCTTACTGTACAGATCGCCCAAAAAGGTCAGAAAGGAGGGTGTGGCATGTTAGGAGTGACTGTTTTGGGGAGCTACTTGGACACTGTTCCCCTTTTCCCGACCTACAAAGTAAACTTTGGCGTTAACGGGAGGGGGTACATCGTCTAGTCATACTAACGAGGTTTCAGCGCCGTGTTCCTTTGAGGAGGTCGACGGACCTGGTGAACAACGGAGCACGTCAAGCTTAGTTACTAACTCAGTCAAGCGTCTCCTTATATCCTCCATTTCCTCTCTCAAATCTTGTTCTCTGAGGGGATTTGAAACCTTGCCTACCCACTCACCTTCTTGTTTGGGGTTTCGTTCGAAATGCGCATTTCTTTTCGGCCAGCGAATGTTTTGTTGTTTAGGCCTGCCATGACCCTGGGGGTGTGTCTGGTCACCACCCCCCTGGTTCTGTTGCCTACCCTGCTGGTGGGGTGATCGGCCCCTCTGGGGTCCTGTTCTAGCATTCACCTTAACGCGAGGCATTTCGTTGCCTTCAAGCGCTAGGTCTGCATATGAGGCTTGGATCCCCAGGGCTCTGGCGTCACCTTCATGCCCTCGGGCAGGGCGCATGCGTGTCTCCCATGCCAGTTGCGTGTACTTTCTGATTTCCTGCATGGTGGGGTTGCCCATTCTGCAGTGCATCGTGACGTCATATCGCACACACTCGTGGAGGTTGTGAAGGAAAAGAGACTTGAAAGCTTGTTCCTCCTCCAGACCTGGTGCGTTACTTCCTTGGAAGTACGTGGTTCTCAGGCGTCTATAATACTCACGCGGAGGCTCGTCGAAATACTGCGAATACTCCTCGAGTAGGGCTTTACACAGAGCTGAGTAGCGGTTTCGTGTACCAGTCGGTAGCGTTTCCATGAACGCATGGACACTCCTTACCGTGGTCTTCCATATGAGCTTGAGTTTTTCACACGACGAAGCTAAGGCAAGTCAATCAGGCAGTGCTCAATTTCCCTAAGATAATTGTCGATGTTTGAATCTCGATTATTTGGGTCAAAGCATTCTATGTCCCCTGCGAGGGACTCGAGTTATCGGATGCGCAAGCGTTGGTGTCGGTATGACCACGGGTCATCCGAGTCATCCGAAACATCATAGTCACTTGGATCGCTATAGCGATGAGGACGACTTCCTCCCCTTCGTAGTGGGGAAGGAGTCCAGTCGACGCGTGGGGTGGACCCCGGGTTGCGTACAGCTCCCTGGCTAATGGAATATTTGAGCCGCTTACACCACTCTGGGCTTGAAAATAATTGTCCCCCCTCCGTGGTGTAGAATCAGTCGGTTTGAAACGCACGGTGGCGTGACTGAAAACTGACTGGGGGGGGGCAACTGTAAGGAGGGGCACCTGCATCCAACCAGCGGGCCGCTGGAGGAGTTTGAAAGGTGTCTTGGAGGACGAAGTCAGAGACTGTATATCACTAGGGGCAGCTCGGCTCCTAGCGTGTGTCCCTGGGTTTCTCAGGGGCACATTTCTACGCGTAACGCTAAAAAGGGAGCCCTCTTCTATGTCAGATGTCGTGCGGTGCGTTTCAGCTGCACTTACCTGATCTGACTCTACTTTTAGCTGGGCAGCTTGAAGCTGCCTGCGCAGGGCTTCGTTTTCCTCCTGCATCCGGGCATTATCTTCCTGTGCCTGGACTTTCTCAGCTTGAGTGCACCTAATTTCTTGGTGCAGGCTGAGATTTTCATTCTGCACTGCTTGATAGCTGCTCTGCAGCTGTGTGAGCTGGGTCTGGTGCTCGGCGGTTTGCAGTTGGGTTTTGCGGCGATGAAGAAGGAACATTTGGCCCAACATTCTGTTGTGTGCCTCATCCAATAGGAGTTGAGAGCTCGATCCTTTAGTGAGCAAGGCTTCCTGGATTTGTAGTCTGTTTTGGACTCCCTTTGTTTGATTTTGGCACGATTTTTATCAGTAAAATTTACGACATGGAATGCGTGGGGGCTGAGTTAGGTTTTACAACTGTTAGGTCTGCCTTTGTCTTCTATCTGAATACATGAGGCCCAACAAATATTATTATTAATATTATTATTATTCTGCCATAAAACTGATTGGGCAGAGCCGTAAGGCCTAGAGACTTGAAACTTGGTCAGATGGTAGAAGTATTGCTCGCTACACAGAAACACGGACTCGGCCAAATTGGTCAATAGGGGGCGCTACAGCGATCAAAAACGTGAAACTGCTCATAACTCCTAGACCGTTTGTCGTAGACTCAAGATCCGCCTATAAAAAGTTTCCGCCATCTTGGATTTTTCATAAAACCTTCTTTTGTGAACTAGTCCTAGGTTTTTCGCTCAATCCCAACGAAACAAGTGCCATAAGATTCTCTGGAGTCTTTTTATGAATAATTATAAAAAAACTTTTTTACGTGTCGACGGCATGCAAAATATAAGTAGTTGACTTAGGCACTGCTACTTAAATAGCTATAACTCTTAAATGGAATGAGATATTGTCACGAAATTTGGAACATTTTTGTAAGGGCTCATTCTGAGGACAAACATACAAAGAAATGGGGCTTGGCCACTTGGTGGCGCTATAACAATGACAAAATTTAAAGTGGATGTAACAACGTTACCTCTTTTCCGATTTAGTTGACATTTTGTATGCAATTAGTGCATTGTCTTTGTTGCATAATGTTTGAGAAATGCCTAATATAGTCCAGGACATGGGCTTAAAGGCCCTATGGTGCTTGAACCCCGATAATTGCTGCTTGCAGCTATATTTATTTATTATTATTCTTCTACCGCAAAACTGATCGTTCAGACCAAACCGTAAGTCCTAGAGTCCTAAAACTTTCAGGGATGGTAGTACTCCAGCTGACATGGAGGACGCAATGTTTCGCCCCAATCGGCCACACGGTGGCGCTACAGTGATCAAAACAATAAAATTTGAAAAAATGCCCATAACTTTTGAACCATATATCATTGGATTCCTTGGCTCAAGATGAACATTTCCGTTATGAAATTGTTTTTGCAATTTTTCATAAAATCTACTTTTGTGAACTATTCCTAGGCTGTTTGACCGATCGGAATCAAATCTGTGCAGAAAAATTTGTTGGAGTCTCAATATCAATAACTTTCAATTCAGGATGGCCACACCCATCCAAAATGTCAGTAGCAGGTGGGGCCAATTTTACTTAAATGTATATAACTTTTGAACAGAAATAGATATCCACACCAAACTTGACATATTAATGTAGGGGATCATTCTGAGAACACACAAAAATGTGGTCACTTGTTGGTGCTATATGTTGAACAAACATGAAAATGGCTCTTTCTATGAGACTATTGCACCGACTGACTTGAAATTTTGTGTGTTACCTCTTTGTCCAGCTCCCCATCAATACCTGAGGGGACATTTGCATATTCAAAAAAATATGGCCGCCATTAGCCAATTAATAATCATGTGCTTTTAGACAAGGTTAGCAATGGCCGATTGAAACGAAACTTCATGGGTTTATTCGACTCTGGGTCACAGACATCTGTATGAAATTTGAAAAAATATTGGCCACCGGGAGGCGCTATCGCACTTTACTAGCACAGAAATGGCTGTATGTCTTGTAGTGTTCAACAAATACTTAAGTAATTCATATATTTAGATAAGTCTCCTCGCCCTGAACAACTTTGCCTCAAGAACTACTGCTGTCAATCAAATCGTTGTTTTAACATCATAAATTATTTCAAAAACGTACTTTTGCGAACTAGGTTTTTCATCCGATCAAAATGAAACCTGTTTATAAAGATTGTTTGGAGTCCCTACATCAATAATTAGAAAAAAATGTTGAACTTTATGTTTTGCATGCCTATAATAGTCTAATGAAATCTTGTGGGCAGAGTCTAATACACTTATTAGGCTATAAATCCTGAATGCAATGAGCAATCTCAACCAAACTTGAGACAAATCTGTAGGGGATCAAAGTGAGGACACAAGATAAATTTTCTTGGGATTGGCCACTTGGTGGCGCTATAATATTAATTAAAATTCTAGGAATGTCTCTAACTATGGAACTGTTGGTTCGAATGATTTGAAATTTTGCATGCTGTGTCTTTGTCCAAGATGCCAACAAGGTAGATGAGAACATCTGCATATCTTGATAAAACATGGCTGCCACTGACCAATCAGATTTTAGCAGCTTTTATATAGGGTTATATAAGGCCGATCAGAACTAAATTTGGTAGGCCTATTTATCTCTTGGCCCAAGAGGTCTGTGCAAAATTTGAAAACAATTGGCCACCCGGAGGCGCTATCGCATTTTACATGCATGTAAATCATTGTATATACCGCTGTGTTTCACAAAGAAACACATTGTTCATACCATACTGTAGATCTCCTCATTCTGAACAACTTTGCCTTAAGTACCATTGGTGTGAAACAAAACGTTCAATAAATACTTGAGATTATTTTAAGAGATTACTTTTTCAAACTAGTCCTAGGCCGTTCGCCGATCAGAACCAAACCAATGCAGAAAGATTCTCTGGAGTCCCAAAATGAAAAGTTATTGAAGTTATTAATTTATTATTATAATTTAATTTATTTTGTTGGTGTTGGATGGATGGGGACAGAGTGGACTTTAATATCTTTATTTGGATAGAATTTAAGTAAGTCATATTAGATCAGTGTCTAACACAAACTATGAGACAGGTATACTTTTAGCCAACCTTGACCAAAAATAACCTTATTTTGATAGATCTGACACCCCTTGATACTCTAAAAATACATGATGACTTTATGCTGGCTTTATAAAAATCCTGGGGAGTATGCCCAGACCCCCCCCCCCCTTAAAAGAGGCTTAGCCCCCACCTCCCATCCATGAATCTCTAGTGACGTCCTTGCTTGTGAGCACAATTTTCAAACTTAACTAAACTTAATATTCATGCACAAAAGAACATTCTGAGGTAACATGCAACATTTCATAAATTTCACATATTTCTTTTACAGAAGAAATAGCTATTTTTACAACTGCATTTTTAAGCAGTTAGAAATATGGAGATAGACAGCCTGTTTTACTGTTTGTCCATGAGAGGGAGCCACAAGACAAAAAATTGTAAATGTCTGATTCCACAGAAATTCTAGCATACTATATTTTGCCACAGCCCCTGTTAATCAGATAATCTTTTGAAGTCCATTATGCTCCGCTGTCTAACTGTCGTTAAATTGTTGCAGGGATTACATAATGATTAAACATTCTGTGCATCTTAATTCAGCTAATTTTTAACATGTTTAGTGATTTAAAACCGATTTAATATTTAAATCTCAGTTATGGATTAACTTTAAATTAGCAGCTGAGGTCATATAACTATTAAACTGACCTACAATTATACATTAATAACTTTGTAAGAAAACAGTGAATATGCCGTCAGCCCTCTGAGAAACATTTATCATATTATTTATATTTATTATGGCATGAAATATGCCATAATATGAAATATGGCCATCAGCCGCAATGTATGCTTTCAAATCCAGGGTGCGAGTGCGATGGCTCATCTGGGTTTCGGAGTGATTACCGCTTCCCTGTATACGGGGACACAGACGGTTCTCCCGAGAAGAAATGACAAAACAGCGTTAATTCGGCACTTAATGAGAGCAGTTACAAGTGACAGGAACATTTTTAAGCTCTTAACTATGTTTCTATGTTTCTTAACTAAGTGTCACATACCTCAAGTGCACATACTTATCTCTGTTCATTTCAAGTTGGACATCTTAGGAAAGTAAAGATAACTTGACTTTTTTTTTTTTTTTAAGTCAGAGTCAGATCATGTTTAACCATTCTGTGGATTCAGTGAAGAATTTACTAGAATGACTCAAAATGACAACAGTTTGTGAGTCTTTCTGAACAGTTCATTAAATGAACTGAAGTTTAATACATTCGTGAACCGGACTGATGTGTTTATCATTGCGTGCACAGTAGTTGCGGATTGCGAACGGAGCGGGTGAGTAAATGATGAGAGGATTTTCATTTTTGGCTGAACTATTCTTTTAAAAGGCACCAATACCATAAACATAAGGTAATATGGGGGCCTGGGTAGCTCAGTGGTAAAAGACGCTGGCTACCACCCCTGGAGTTCGCTAGCTCGCTAGTTCGAATCCCAGGGTGTGCTGAGTGACTCCAGCCAGGTCTCCTAAGCAACCAAATTGGCCCAGTTGCTAGGGAGGGTAGAGTCACATGGGGTAACCTCCTAGTGATCGCTATAATGTGGTTCGTTCTCGGTGGGGCATGTGGTGAGTTGAGCGTGGTTGCCACGGTGGATGGCGTGAAGCCTCCACACACGCTATGTCTCCGTGGCAACACACTCAACAAGCCACGTGATAAGATGCGCAGGTTGACGGTCTCAGACACGGAGGCAACTGGGATTCGTCCTCCGCCACCCAGACTGAGGCGAATCACTACACGACCATGAGGACTTAAAAGCACATTGGGAATTGGGCATTCCAAATTGGGAGAAAAAGAAAAAACATTAAGTAATATGTTTCTTTTGACCAATTGTGTTCAGATTTCAATACACTAGTAAAAAAATAAAAATACAGCATGTTTTATCTACTATAAAATGCCCTGTAATAAGCTTTGGTGATATTAATAGCCTGCAAATTGACATGTTGGTAAAAAAAAGCCTGTAAATCAGCACTTTCCAGCGATGTTGGTTAAAAAGATGCCAGAAAATGTACACTTTACGCTGCTGAGTTCACGCCACGAACATTCGTAAGATTGTAGTTGGGCTCTCTGCGTCATTATTCAAAACTGTATGCATCCATATGACCAAAGTAAGTTCATAGCTGTTGCTTCTTCCCCGAATACAATTTAATATTGTAATATTGGGATTACAGACTGTGTATCAACCACACGCCATTCGGCACCAAGTGAAACTACCATTCCGAAATTCATTCACAAACTCATGCACATAGGCATAGTAAGGGGAAAGTTTATTCGTAAAATGTCAACAAACAGCATGAAAGACGAGCTTGCGCCTGTAATTGCACTAATTTTCACACCAGTGGAAAACAGCTGAAAATAATAATGAGACGCAGGTGATATTTTTATTTTCTAATTAATTTTTGTCTGCTTCTCCCCAATGTCTTTCACTCCTTTTGAACTCTCTATTTCATTGGCTGTTGTTTATTGCGATCTCTCGCTTGTCGGCATGAGTGTACACACCTGATGTCTCGTCAGACAAATTTTAAGCAGGTGATACTTATACTAGCAGAGTAAACAGATGGACCAGCTCATATGAGATGCTTGATAGCAGGGTTGCTGCAGTTTTTAAAATTAAACATGACTTTTTAAGACCTTTTTCAAGACCTGAACGAATAAAATTGATACCGTCTCCCCATCCAAAAACAAACCCACACAATCTCAAAATAAATCATGTATCACAGACTGTTACTTAAACAGGCAGGGGCACACATTCAACATGGCCTTAACATTGCTTATCAGTAAAACAAGGTAGGCTATATGCAAGTTTTAAATACTTAAGACATGTTTACCACATATAGATCACATTAAAATTGGTTTATGTACCATTATGTAAATAAATACAAATTAGAGGTCGACAAATATCGGATTTTGCTGATACGAAAATGTGTTAAGAGAAAAACAATCTGCAAATAGTAAATGTTCTTCATTTTTCCTTCCTGTGATGGGGAGGGCCAGACAAAGGCTAAAATTGTCCAAATTGAATTTAATTCCAGATGCATTTTAGGATTCAACCAAACTACAAATAACTAGGGATAAAAAATAATAATAAAAAGATTTGATTCATAGTGCAGAACTTTTAGCTTTAAAGGCTGGAATACACTGGGGACTCTTATTTTCAATGTTTTCACTGCTTCCAGTTGCTCATTCAGACAGATTGTGCACATGCACTCCAACAATGATCTACAGCGTATTACAATATAAACAATTAAAAGTAAACATTGTTATATTTCATCAACACTATATCATCATCAACAGTTGATCATTAGCGATCACTTGTCATAAATTTCCAATATGGCCTAATGATTGTGAACTGCTTTGTAAGAGCTGGAAGCACTCACAAGCCCCCACGTGCTTGGAGAAAATACAGTGCCGCGTTTTGACTTTGAAGTACACAGCGCATGCAATTATTTAAATAAATCTTATTCTTTTGAAGTTTGATTTTCACATTAGGTCATATCACGATTCCTGTCTTTCCGTCTCCAAATTTAAGACCTCTTTAAATGATAATTAAGACTTTTGTTGTATCATTTAAGATATTTAAGGGTTTTTCTGACCTTAAATTTGGTAAAACTTAATTTAAGACATTTTAAGACATTTTAAGGGTCCGCAGGAACCATGGATAGATCTTTTTTAAACAATAATCCCACTATTTGTGCCGCTTTACCATCACCCGTGGTGAAGATAGGAGAAGCTGCCCTGATAGCACACATAAATCACTCAGACATTTATTTGATGTGTGTGTTTACATCTGGAAGACATATTTTTTAGGTTGTTTGCTCATTTGCAATACGTCTATAAGACATATATAAATAAGTGTGTCTCAGATGTCAATAAGACATTAAGCAGATGTCTTTGAGACATTTATGATTTAGAAGTTTGTAAATCTGATATTTTTAAGATGTTTAGCAGATGTTAATTAGACTGTGATGCTTCCAGAGGAAAATATCTAAAACAGACATCTCTGAGATGTACGTGTGCTATCTGGGTGACATCTGCCTCTCAGAGAAGAAGATATTTCATGGACCAGCAACCTCTAGTTATAGTTCAAATAAAACTGAAAAGGCAAATAGATTTATTCTAAGTAATAATGTAATACTTTTAATTTAATAAAAATGATTAACAATGCTTTAAACATATAAAAGTAATTTAATATTATCAGGTGAATTATTTAATTTAATTGTATTGAGTGTTTTGATAGAGAACTAATGTTTATTTTCTGTCATTTATTTTATTGTGCTTTAAAGAGGTCAGTGTTTATCAATTTTTATGATGACAATACTGCCATACTATGTCCCACAGTAATATTGTAGCATTATGCAATGTTCTACTGGGTTCCAAAAATTTAGTCGTGAACCTTGTTCATTGGCAAAAAAAAAAATTTTTTAAGTAAAAATATATAAAGGTAAATAACGCCTTTTATTAGGCTACTATGTATCATTGTATATAAAATGTAAACATAAAAGTGCATATAAGTGAAAATTATTAGATCTCTTAGGGCCTATGTCTTAGGTCACATCTAATATTCACAACATGTGCTTTGTGGAGTTTGTTGTCTACTGATTTATTTTGGAAATAATTGTTTTTCAATTATTTGTCCACAAAATGATCCAAAAAACTTTAAACAATAGCACAACCCATTGAAGAAACTGTTCGTTTGTCCATAACACTCTAATTTTCATCCCGTCAAAAAACAAATATGGTGCTACTTTGAATAAGGTCCATGTGTTCTTAGCTCTGTAGCACACCTTTGAAAATGGGATGGGGGGGCTCTGTAGCACCCCCATTTTCCCCTACAGTCACCATAATTGCTACATATATAGTTCTCATCAAGCCGAACAACTTCCATACAACTTTCAACAGGAAGTTGGCCATTTTGGATTTTATGAAAATCACAGGCTCTGAACTTTTAATACTCCTCCTAGGGGATTCATGTGACTGGCACCAAATTTGCGCAACATCATGCCAAGACATTTTGAATGCTAATTGCAAACTGATTTTTGATATTTTGAACGGTGTCGCCATGGCGAAGCAATTAATTTTTGGCGAAAAATGTGAAACAGGAAGTGCCTTATATCTTCTGTGTGCATTGTGAGATTTTGATGAAAATTCAGCTGTATGTTTGGTAATGGGGGCTGATCACATTGATGCGGCTATTATGGTCATATCACCACCAACTGGCAGCAGAAAGTATGGCAATTTTAACAGACTTTGAAATAGCCCTCTTGTATTGCTTCAAAATTCTTTTGAATAATGTCAAGACACTGCTGATGTAAAATTGTAAAGGAATATTTGATATCTTAAATACTGTTGCCATGACAACGGATTAATTGTTATTATTTCTTTCTTCCTATATTTGGGTGTTTTTGAGGCATTTGGAATGCTTAACATGTCATGAAATTTTGCACACACATCAGAGTCATTGGCCATTAGGACTGGGCAAAATTTAACAGATGGCTTTTAGGGGGGCTCTGTAGCGCTCCCTTTAAAATGGGCATGTAACAGGGTCTCTGTAGCACCCACATTTTCACCTAGAATCACCAAACTTGGTACATATATTGTTCTCATCAAGCCGAACAACTTTCATACTTACAGTTTTTAGCATTCCCAACAGAAAGTTGGCCATTTTGGATTTTTTAAAGATTGCAGGCTCTGAACTTTTAAATACTCCTTCTAGGGGATTCATGAGATTGTCACCTCATTTAGACAATATTATGCCAAGACATTGAAGATCCTAAATTGTGAAAAAAATTTGATATATCGAATGGTGTTGCCATGGTGAGGCATTAAATAAATGGTGAAAAATGGGAAACAGCAAGTGTCTTATATTTTCTGTGTGCAATGTATGATTTAGATCAAAATGTTTAGTCTTGGGGTCTAATCACATGTGATGTGACTATTTTGGGTCACGGTCATAGTGCCACCACCTGGGTACTAGGTGTGGCTCTTACAACAGACTTTAAAATAGTCCTTTTATATTTACCCAAATTGCTTCAAAGTTTTTTAGAATAATGTCAAATGCCAAATGCATGTGTCCACATGTGTCTTGCATTGTTTTCTGAAAGCCACCAGGTGGAAATGGACCCATGAAATGGACCATCATTGCTGCTTGCAGCTATATTTATTATTATTATTAGTAGTAGTAGTAGTATGATTACCATTTTTATCAACGGCTGGTTCAATTGATTGTCTAGCTGTATTATATGTTTATGTATTTTGCTGACTGAGTGCAATTGATATGCTTGTTGATAGATGTCTGGTCATGTGACAAACTGAGAAATTGTATTTAAGGGTTATATGATCTGATGAAGAGTCGGGTGACTCAAAACTTCACCAAGGTGGAATTACAATAAATGTTCTATTTTATGAGCTGTTGTGTGCCAACTTTTTTATTTTGAAGCCATCTATCAAAGGGATCCAGGCTGTAGATTTATTTCTCCTTGCTCTTGTGGATCTGTTGGATGATTAAAGGAACTTCGAGATAAAACAAACTGGGTTGGAATTTTCCTTCCCTGTTATTCGTTCTGATCTCAGCATCCCTGCTTTTATTATGGATTATTTTGCCCTTTTTCCCCAAAATTTTTTCCCATCTGTGAGTGGCCACTATATTTTTCCCCTCTACAGACTAACTTTTGTTTCCTTTCTGCTATTTTACTAATTACTGTTTATTTTGCATATAATCTATATTTTTGTTTTCATTTGTTTCATTCATGTTAATTTTTGTGGTTTATAATAGATTTGGGTCAAAGATATAGAAGTTTTTTGTTTAAAGGTGCATTCAACTTTTGTCTTTGTGTTATCTTGGACTTACACTGACACCTGGTGACTTGGATGCATTATTTAAAATTAATAGTTTTCAGTTTCAGATGCCATTGTAGAAATGTAGTATTCACAGTCAGCCATGATTACTTTAATCAATGAGTGAAAGTGTCAAATAACAGGACAGTTACTGAGATTAAGCGAGCAGTATTCGGCTGGTCATGTGATTCTAAAATTGCAGTCCCCATGTCAGGACCCTCTCCATGAAGAATGAAACAGCTTTTATAAGGTTACTGATATGACTGGAGTCTTCAATTTTAATGTGAGTGGTCATGATTTCCTACATATAGTTTGTCATTGTTTAAAATTCTGCTTAAACTATTTTAAAACTAACTTTTCATGTAAAATCCAGATTAAACTAACATCTATTTGAAGGACTAAATAAAAATGATTATTGTGGAACTGTTGTTGGTGTATGTAGTAGAGACTTTTTTTCAGTGTGGTTGAGATCTGTATGAAACTGCTGGACTTGGTGGTTTAGAATCCATTTGCAGAAGTTTATTAAAAACAGGTAAAGATACAATCAAAAATCCAAAAGTGTAGTCACACAATCAAAATCCAAACAGTCAGAATAAATCAGCGAACAAATCCAAAACGACAGGTAAATGGGCTAAACAGGTAAGAGATCAGTATCACAATAGGACATAACTAAGAGTAAATGCTCAAAATTGCAGGATGATCGGCAAGACTTCGCAAAGCATGAATGAACCACATAGATTTTTATACATATCCAAACAGGAAGACAGGTGAATTGAATTAGGCAATCAGGTTGACTGAGCTATTATTCAGGCGAGGGTTCCCGCTAGTGGGCTGGAGGGGAAACTTCAGCCTCAGATGTCATAGAATCCCCCCCAGGAACGTCTCCTGGCATGACTCTTCTCCTAGGTTTACCCCTAGGCCTAGGAGCTGGATGATCGGGATGGTCTTTGTGGAGGTCCTGAATCAATGAGGGGTCCAAGATATCATGAGCTGGGACCCACAATCTCTCCTCTGCTCCATATCCTCCCAATCTACAAAGTAGAAGATCTACCACCCACAATGTGGGGAATTCAGAATTTCCTTTACCAAATAAGTGGAGCTGCCATTGATCTCCAGAAGAGGTGGTGGAGTCACATGCTGTTGCTCGGCAATCTGCCGAGCCGTTTTCAGAAGGGACACATGGAAGGATGGAGAGATATGATAATTAGTAGGACGTTCTAGTTGGTAAGTCACTTGATTAATTTTATTAGAATCTTAAAGGGACCTACAAACCTGGGGCTCAGTTTCTTGGATGGGAGGCAAAGCCGTAGTAGGTCCCTAGTCGACAACCACACCATTTGACCAGGTTGATAGACGGGATGTGGCCTTCTTCTATGATTGACTTGGATTCTTTGCCTTCTAATGGCTCTCTGCAGATGTACATGAGCAGAGTCCCAAGTTGCCTCAATACTTTGCATCCAATCATCCACCGCAGGTACCTCTGATGGATCTCCAGACCAGGGAAAAAGAGGTGGCTGGTAACCTAGTATGCATTGAAAGGGAGTGAGCCCCATAGACGAGTGAGTCAATGAGTTTTGTGCATACTCAGCCCATGGTAGAAATCTGCTCCACTGATTTTGTTCCCTGTTGCAGTAGGAACGCTGGAATCTTCCAACCTCTCGGTTAAGTCTTTTCACATAACCAATGATTGTGGATGAAATCCTGAAGTAAGACTCACATTAATATGTTGACAGAATGCACGCCAGATTATTGTGGTAAACTGAGAACCTCTATCAGATTCCACATCCTCAGGTAATCCATAGATCCTAAATACCAGATGAAACAGAGCCTCTGCCATCTCTAAGGCAGTGGGTAAGCCTTTCATTGGTACCAGTCTGCATGCCTTAGAAAACCTGTCAATGATAGCCATAATAGTGGTGTAACCATTAGAAGGAGGGAGGTCAGTAATAAAATCAACAGCAATGTGAGACGTGGGTCGACGTGGCAGAGGGAGAGGTAGAGGTGGGGTATTCGAGTTCGGACTCTGACTCAATTTGAATAGACTTGGACTTGTCACAGACTTGGATGGATTTTTACTCTAACTTGACTTGGACTCGAGCCTTTCAGACTTGGAATCTTTTTCCGAGTCCGGCCAAGTCCATGGCATTTGTGATGCAATGAAGAACAAACAAACAAATAAAAATAACGTAACATAGGGTGACCAATACGTCCTCTTTGCCCCAGACATGTCCTCTTTTTCAGACCTGAAAAAAGCGTCAGACGGGATTTCAAAATTGCCTCTAAATGTCCAGGATTTGGCTTTGTCTTCATATTGATGTGCTCTCTACAGTTAGTACTATCATATATTCTGTGTATTTGATACTGCACATCAGTTTTCACACGTATATGTCCGTATGTGTGATTATTCTGGCTGAGAGCAACAGCGTGCACTCTTTCAAAGCAATTTTTTAACTCTCGCCTGCGCCCGTGCTGTATGTGTGTGTGGGAAAGAGATCGCCATTTGCCAGACGTGCTCTGCCGCTCTCATCCAGAAATATCAATAATGTAAGTACACTTTAAAAAAATATGTGCCCCAACTCTGCTACATATCAGGGACCTTCAAATGAATATGACTATGGGACTGTATGATGGAATTTGTACAACTCAGTCCGTCACATATATGTAGCGCACTCTCTGTGTGTTACCTGTAAAGCTGGCACTTTTGTTTCAATGGCAAAAAAGTCAGAAAATGCAATGAAGAACACAAGTGAGGGAAGAAGTCTCTATTCACCTATTATCCATACTAAATATGATGTGAAAAGAACGAAAAGTCAGCCCGAGGTGAGTTTGATCTTGACTTTAGGGAAGTAGGCTACACCTGGACACAGCAGGAGGACTGAAAAGTGTAATACTGTTGTATATAAATATTTTTTTTAATGGTATCTGATCTTTTCTGTTTTTATTTTATGTTGTTGTATTTCATTTTATGGGCATTATTAAATGTTTTAATATTACCATTTATAAATGTATTAAACACATTAAATGTATTTAATTAACTACATTAAATGTATTTCACCCATAATTTTAGATAAAACTAAACTAAACTTAATTTGAATGGACAAATTGAAAATGAAGTAGAAATAAAAATGAAATTAAAATTCTAAATAATAATAACTCTGGTTGTAATGACTAACACAGTTTTCACTTTCTTTGGTGTATGTTTGAGTGGAGGGGAAAAGCAGCAAATAATTGAAATGTCAACAGAACACAATAAGAAGTGTGTTGATGGAGTTTTTTCTTCATACACCTAAAGCATATACTTTCATTCTGAAACCACTTTGAAATTTGTTCAGCAGGATACTAATAATTTGTTTTTTGCATTTTTATTGACAAATTGTTTTTCTTAGTTATATACGCGTGAAAACTGATGTGCAGTATCAAATACACAGAATATATGATAGTACTAACTGTAGAGAGCACATCAATATGAAGACAAAGCCAAATTTCTTAAAATATTGATTTTGAGTTTACGGTTACAATTTTAATTCAGATTCTTGAACAGATTCATTCGTATTCGGACACGACTTGGTCTCGGCCTGTTATGGACTTGGTCTTGAGTCCAACTCGGCCCCTTTTGGACTCGGACTTGACTAGGACTCGACTAAGTTGGATTCAAACCCAACACTAGGGAGAGGTTCCAATAGGCCTGTTAGAAGTTGCCTGGGACTACGTGACTGAGCACAGGTAGGACAGCACTGAACATAATTGGTAGCATCTTGATTGACACTTGGCCACCAAAAGGTATTTCGAACCAGATTAACAGTCCTATGAATGACTGGGTGACCGGAACAGAGAGAAGTGTGCACCCAACTGGATGACCTGTTTTCTAAATGGATCTGGTACATACATCTTTTGTGGAGGACAAGCAGGCGGTGCAGGATCATCTTGTTGAGCTCAAGATCAAAATCTCAAAATCTCATCCATGATTTCCCATCATACAGAAGCCACAATGACAGCAAGGGAAAGAATGGGTTCAGGAACCTGTGTACTAGGTTCGTTCTCAAAAATGCATGAGAGAGTATCAGCTTTAGAGTTCTTACTTCCTGGTCGATATGTAATAGTAAAATTGAAATGAGTGAGAAACAATGCCCAGCTAGCTTGTCTAGAATTCAGTCTCTTAGCTGCCTTTTATATACTCAAGTTTCCTGTGATCCGTTAATACCTGAAATGGTTGGTTGCCCACTCCAGCCAATGTCTCCATTTTTCCAAGGCCTCCTTTATAGACAGTAACTCTTTTTTTCCAACATCGAAGTTCATTTCTGCAACCGAAGGTATTCTAGAGAAAAAGGCACAAGGGTGTAACTTGGCTGGGCAACCATGTTGTTGAGAGAGAATAGCTCCAATACCCACATCTGAGGCATCAAACTCTACAATATATGGAAGTTCAGGATAAAGGAATATGGGTGCTGTAGTGAAACTAGCTTTGAGCTTAGTGAATGCTTGATCAGCCGAGTCGTTCCAAGGAAGTTTCTTAGGCTTACCCTTAAGTAGTGCCATTAGAGGTGCCACTACTGAGCTAAACCCATGTATAAACAATGGTAGAAGTTGGCAAAGCCAAGAAATTGTTGAAGCTCCTTGACAGTGGAGGGAGTTGGCCAGTTCAATACCACACAAACCTTGGAATCATCCATCTGGACTCCTTGATCATTGACAATATATCCTAAAAAGAGATAGTCTTGACACTGAATTCACATACAAATGATTGTCAAGAACATCCGGCCTGTCTACCACTCAACCCCCATCTGCGCTCCCGGTCTATGGACCAACTTGAACTTAAATGGCTGAAGAGCCAGATACCAATGGGTGATCTGTGCGTTGGTATCCTTCATGCATTGGAGCCATTGCAGCGGGGCATGATCCGAGCAGAGGGTGAAGGCCCGCCCCAACAGGTAGTACCGGTGAGTGAGGACAGCCCACTTGATGGCTAGACACTCCTTTACAGTGCTGTACTTAGTCTCCCTCAGCGAGAGCTTGCGGCTAATGTACAGCACCAGGCGCTCCTCCCCCTCCACCACCTGCGAGAGTACGGCCCCCAGCCCTCTGTCTGAAGCGTCCATCTGCAAAACAAAAGGGAGAGAGTAATTGGGTCCCAATTTCAAAAAGCGGCCCCCCGCAAAATGCGGCTTTAACCTGCATGAACGCCTGTTGACACTGGACTGGGTCTGGAGCTCCCTTTTTAGTGAGATCAGTCAGAGGGCTGGTGACATCCGAATAATTAGGCACGAATCTCCTATAATAGCCAGCCAGCCCCAGGAACTGTCTCACCTTCTTTTTGGTCTTGGGCCTCAGGCAGGTCACAATCGCCGCAGTCTTGTCAATTTGGGGAGGCACTTGCCCGTGGCGCAAGTAGAACCCCAGATACCGTACCTCCACCCGCCCAATCGTGCACTTCTTGGGGATTGCTGTGAGTCCCGCTCGTCTCAGCGATCTCAGAACTGCCCTCAGATGCTGCATGTGCCGCTGCCAATCATTGCTGTAAATGATGATGTCATCTAAGTAGGCAGCAGCTTAAGCCGAATGCGGTCTGAGATTCGGTCCATGAGACGCTGAAATGTAGCTGGGGCTCCAAACAAACCGAACGGAAGTATCACAAATTGGTGTAATCCAGACGGCGTGGAGAAGGCTGTTTTTTCACGGAAAATTGGTGTCAAGGGGATCTGCCAATAACCCTTTGTCAAATCCAGTGTCGAATAAAACCGAGCAGTGCCCAACCGATCGAGCAACTCATCAACACGAGGCATTGGGTATGCGTCAAATTTAGACACCACGTTGACTTTTCTATAATCCACACAGAATTGTACAGACCCATCGTTCTTAGGAACTAGAACAACTGGGCTGGACCAATCACTGTGGGATTCCTCTATTACCCCCATATCGAGCATTGTATCCAATTCTTCCCGGACAATTTTCTTTTTGTACTCGGGCAATCGGTAGGGACAGCTATGTACCACCACCCCCGGCTCAGTCTCGATGTGGTGCTGTATGAGGTTCGTACAACCCGGTAGAGGGGAAAACACATCTGCAACTCCTTTTGCAACTTGGCAACCTCTGCGGATTGAGAGGTGGTTTCTGCAAGTGACAGGGGTGAAATGATTATGTTTTGTATTCACCTCTGGCCCGAGCTCCGCCCTCTCTGGGACTACCATTGCCAACGTCTACAGGGACCGCCTCCCTCCACAATTTCAGGAGGTTGAGGTGATATATTTGACGTACGCCCCCTCTATCGGTTCGCTTTACCTCATAATCAAGATCCCCTACTTGTTGTGTGACCTCAAAGGGTCCTTGCCACTTGGTGAGTAATTTGGAGCTCTATGTAGGTAGTAATACAAGTACCTTACCTCCTGGTGCAAATTCCCACAGCCGAGTTCCCCTGTTGTACAGCCGGCTCTGTCGTTCTTGAGCTTGGAGCAAATTCTCCTGTGTTATTCTCGCCCATATAGCAACTCGAATGGGGAAAATCCCGTGGAGGCTTGCGGGACCTCTCGTACTGCGAATAACAGGGGATCAAGCCATTTGTCCCAATTTCTAGCATCCTCACACACAAATTTACGAATCATATTTTTAAGGGTTTTATTAAATCGCTCCACCAGGCCATCTGTTTGTGGATGGTAAATGCTGGTGCAGATTGATTTAATGCCCAATAATTCGTAAAGCTTGCGCAGTGTTCGTGACATAAAGGTTGTGCCCTGATCGGTGAGGATTTCTTTTGGAATCCCCACCCGGGAGATTATTTTGAAGAGTGCCTCCGCAACACTGCATGCTGAGATGTTGCGCAGAGGCACTGCTTCCGGATATCATGTTGCATAGTCCACTAAGACCAATACAAAGCGATGTCCGTGTGCTGACCGCTCTAATGGCCCGACGAGGTCCATTCCAATTCTTTCGAAGGGGACCTCGATCAGCGGAAGAGGGCGCAATGGCGCTTTTGGGGTGGCCGGTGGATTTCGGCACCAATGTAACACAACTTCACAGAAGAAGGGAAGGAGAACACAGGGAAGCAGGTTTTTCCAGGCTCAGGTAGGACTTTTAATCAGCCACTTCAGTGTTTTACAACTTCACAAATTCGTCAGCTTCACAGGCACGTGGACTTAAACTCATTAGCTTCACAGGCACTAGTAACTTAAACACATCAGCTTCACAGACAAAACAGATTAAACGTAGCAGCTTCAGGAGCACCGTGGCCTTCCTTGTGCCAGACTCTCTCTCTCTCTCTCTCTGCTGGTGGTGTGGCTGCTTATATGCCGCTCTCCCCATGCTCACTGGAATTAGAGACAGGTGTTACACAAAATCTAGCTCAGGTGCAAGCGTCCTTACCGCTTTCTCTCTCTCTCCGGATGGACGCATGACCACGCCCCCCCCTGCCACATCCTGTTATCAGTGGTGGAAAAAATCTCTGTACTTACCCGGGGAGCAGATTCAGACTTTGATGACTTTTTAGGGCATGATGAGGGGCAGCGAGTACCATCTCCACAATAAAAACACAATCCTTCTCTCTGCCGATGTGATCGTTCAGATATGGAAAGTCTTGTGGGGCCGATTTGCATGGGTTCTTCGGACTGCATTGGAGTATGTGGAGGGGAATTATGGGAGACTTCCTTCCAAGAAATGGAACCCTTGGGGCAGTTTGGCATCAAATTATCAATGTGAATGGAGAGATTAATACATTTATTCAAATCCAATGAGTCATCCTTACTAGTTAACTCCAATTGTATTTCAGAATTGAAAACTCCCCGATAGGCTATCTTCAGGGCTATATTATTCCATCCACTCTGTGCTGCCAGTGTGCGGAACTGTATAGCACCTATTATACTCATTCATCAATATCAATCCTTTTTTTTACGGCACTGATTGACTATATATATTGAAATATATTATTATTTTTGTATACTGTGTATTCTATATTGTGTGTATTGTATACTGTACATAGTATATTATTATTTGTATATTGTGTTGTGTGTAATATGTGTATATTAGTTTTGTAAATTGTGTTGTGTAAATCTGATGTTTACTGTAGATTGGTATAGGTCTCATCACTGTCATGACTGCTATGTTGCTCGGAACTGTACCCAAGACTTTCACCCACAGTTGCACTTGTGTATATGGTTGAGTGACAATAAAGTGATTTGAATGTCCACACCTCTCTTTTCCATAAAGAGCTACATCTGCCGTAGTTCACATTCATGCTTGCACATATTCAACATAACTTGCCATGATATAATCAGATACTAAACACATCAGAACCAATTGCGTTTGGTGTCATTGACATTACACAAGTGTCAATGTGATTTGAGAGCTACAGTGGAGGGGGAGATTGCTGGCAAATAGTGACTTAAATTTTGAACTGTTCCTCACACCTACATAAGCCATACGCCTTCAGAAAACGTGTAATATTCTGTTGCTCACAAGTCATTTTGACTGATTTTATAGTACTTTTTGGAGCTTGACAGCCACTGGTCACTGTATGCTTTCATTGTAATGGTGAAGAGCAGCTTGGACCTTCTACTAAACCTTTCTGTTCCACAGAAGAAAGAAAATCATATTGGTTTTAAGTAACTGATGACAGAATGTTCTTTAATTTTTTTTTGGTGAAAACATTTAGGTTTCATCTGTTAGGTATCATCATGTTATTATTCAAAATGCAGCAGCTAGAGTGCTGACTATAACCAAGAAATATTATATCAGCCCAGTTTTTTCATCGTTACATTGGCTACTTGTTACATTTCATTTTTAAAAATTCTGTTAATTACTTAAAAAGTGTTGAATGCTTTAGCTTCACAGTACTTAAGACATTATATCATGCTACATTCACTACGATTACAAACTTCTGGCCTGTTAATAATACCTAGAATATCAAACAACACAAAAGGAGATAGATTATTTACCTGTTTGGCTCCTAAACTATGGTATAGTCTACCTAGCATTGGTCAGGACTCAGACACACTCTCTCAGTTTAAATACACCTAATTTATCCCTAAACTCATAGTTATGCTGCATTAGTCTGATCTGCCGGAACCAGAAATACTTCTCAAATTCTATAATTCTGCTTTAAAGTAAATGGCATCTACACTAATATTATTCTATTTGTTTCTCTGTCGCAACCTCGGGATACACATCTTGAGGTTACCAGAACCTGCCAGATCCAGCTCCATTCCTGCCTGATGTCTGACTCACATTACTATTTGTTGCCGAGTGATGATGACTAACTGCAGCCTGTACCAGCCAGATATCACTTCAGTCTACTACGATGGACTTCACAGAGGATGAACTATTCTAACAAAATATTATTCGCTTATTTACTTAATTATTTATTTATTTTTAAAGCACAATTTACAATCACATTTTTATCAAACCGCACAGTGATGACTCCAAGACATTACAGATATTACAGCTTAATCTGTTAAAGCATAATTTTCTTTAAAGCTGCTTTGAAATGATGTGTGCTGTGAAAAGCGCTATACAAATAAAAATGAGTTGACCTTTTTAATTGAATCCTTGAAAACAAAATGGTAAATTGATTTTAAATACATGAGTGCCGGTTAATTGTTAGGCAGTGAAAACATCTAAATTACATAAGGATGTTACAATAGACACTCATTCAATAAGTCATTAAGTAATTTCTCTGCATTCAATTACAAAACCAGACCAGGATTTGGAGAGCTTTGATGAGAAATCTGAGGGTGTAAAGTAGTGTATGGAAATGCAGAAATGTAAAGGCTTCAAATATCTATGTCTGTGAGGGAAGGGGACTCCTAAGAAAGAGGCATAAAGAAACAAGGAAGCAATAAGAAACCTACAGTCATTTTTCAATAGCAACATGTTTTTTCTATTAAGAACTTGCTCCCTGACAGCAAGACTAGACATGAACATTGCAAATGTGTTTACCAGGAAATCTTTCACAATTCTTTCCTCATCCCACCAAAACCAAACCCATACAAAGCTAGGATAAGAAGAATGAAAGGCAGCAAGATAACAAGATTTACTAATTTTAATTTTAACACGCTTGGGGGACATTCCAATATTCAGATTCTAATGTGGCCAGTGTTTGGACTGTAAAAGGTGTAAGTCTGAAATAATCTAGGCTAAATCTGACAAAAGATGAGACATGCCTCAGACAGATACCAAAAATCTTCACACCCACCAACAAAAGCAAACACACCCTTGGCAAGAACTCAATAGAGTAATACGTTTATGAGAACACCTGCTTACATTTACACAAACCTGTACATAATAACACACACTCGATTCCACATGGTCAATTAAGAAGATGTTGTTTAGTAACGGTTTGAAAAAAAGAGTAGCATGCCTTAAGCTTGATACAGATGACAATATTCTAGTGATGTGCACACATGGCACAAACACGTTCATTTTGCTGGTCTGTAACAGCTCGTCTGGGTAAACTATTAGGTACAATTCTTACCAGCTGCTAAGCACCTTCTTACTGCTATTGTTCCACATCATTGGTGGAGCGCCACCTAAATTGAAGTCAAGTTCAGTCATAAACACACCGGCGTGCAGAGTTATTAGCAAGCTGGTGCAAATTGACCTACACTACCGGTCAAAAGTTTTGAAACACTTGACTGAAATGTTTCTCATGATCTTAAAAATCTTTTGATCTGAAGGCGTATGCTTAAATGTTTGAAATTAGATTTGTAGACAAAAATATAATTGTGCCACCATATTAACTGATTTCATTATAAAACTAAAATTTAATTAAAAAAAAAAAAAAACATTTTTTTGAAATTGATGACTTGGACCATATAATCAAGAAAAGCAGCCAATAAGTGCCCAACATATATGGTAACTCCTTCAATACTGTTTAAAAAGCATCCCAGGGTGATACCTCAAGAAGTTGGTTGAGAAAATGTCAAGAGTACATGTCTGCAAATTCTAGGCAAAGGGTGACGTTTGGCAAAGGGTGGCATTTGAAGATGCTAAAATATAACACAGTTTTGATATTATTTTGGATTTTGTTTAGTCACAACATAATTCCCATAGTTCCATTTATGTTATTCCATAGTTTTGATGACTTTACTATTCTAAAATGTGAAAAAACAAAGTATAATAAAGAATGAGTAAGTGTTTCAAAACTTTTGACCGGTTGTGTACATCTGTACGATCATTTGCTTAGAGACATTTTTCAAGATCATGTCTTGCAATTTTTATGTTTGTTTGTTTGTTTGTTTAATTAGTCTACAAAAGGAATCAAATCTACTCTCAAGTGCCATCTGCAGCAAAACCATTCACACATTTGCCCAAAGTTAGATATGCATATCATCATTCTTTTGTCTTTATTCTACCACACATGCGAAGCATTTAACTTAAATTAATCAATGTTCTCATAATTGTATTAATTTTGTGGAGACTTTCAACACTATATATCACACTTCTGTGTGCAAACACTATATATCACAAATCTCTGCCAGCAAAAGGACAATTTAGCACACCTGCCAAACATTTTACCTAAATAAATGTTGATTATTTATAATATTGAGTTTTTAATGGGTGCACAACACAAATTTATTTTTGAATTTAAAACCGTTATCTGACTAGAGCAACTCGTGCAGAGAATCTGAATAAATCTACTTTTATTTGTCATTTTACATAGTATTGGATTTTTTTTAATTATTTTTTTTAATCTCAGATATATTTACATATACTGATCTGCCACAACATAAAAATCACTGACACAATGTTACAATGGCACCTGTTAAGGGGTGGGATATATTAGGCAGCATGTGAACAGTCAGTTCTTGAATTTCATGTGTTGGATGCAGGAAAAATGGGCAAGCATAAGGATCTGAGCGACTTTGACAATGGACAAATTGTGATGGCTAGATGACTGGGTCAGAGCATCTCCAAAATGGCAGGTCTTGTGGGATGTTCCCGGTATGCAGTGGTTAGTACCTACCAAAAGTGGTCCAAGGAAGGAAAACTGGTGAACTGGCATCAGGGTCATGGGCACTCAAGCCTCATTGATGTGCATGGGGAGCAAAGGCTAGCCGGTCTGGTCCGATCCCACAGAAGAGCTACTGTAGCACAAACTGCTGAAAAACTTAATGCTGGCCATGATAGAAAGGTATCAGAACACACAGTGCATCACAGCTTGCTGCGTATGGGGCTGTGTAGCCGCAGACTAGTCAGAGTGCCCATGCTGACCCCTGTCCACCATCGAAAGCACCTACAATAGGCACGTGAGCATCAGAACTGGACCATGGAGCAATGGGAGAGGTTGGCCTGTTCTAATGGATCACATTTTCTTTTAGATCATGTGGATGGCCGGGTGCGTGTGCGTTGTTTACCTGGGGAAGAGATGGCAGCAGGATGCACTATGGGATGAAGGCAGGCTGGCAGAGGCAGTGTGATGCTCTGGGCAATGTTCTTTGGGTCCTGGCATTCATGTGGATGTTACTTTGACACGTATCACCTACCTAAAGATTGTTGTAGACTACGTGACCCCTTCATGGCAATGGTATTCCCTGAAAGCAGTGGCCTCTTTCAGCAGGATAATGCGCCCTGCCACACTGCAAAAATTGTTCAGGAATGGTTTGAGGAACATGACAAAGAGTTCAATGTGTTGACTTGGCCTACAAATTCCCCAGATCTCAATCCGATTGAGCATCTATGTGATGTGCTGGACCAACAAGTCCGATCCATGGAGGCCCCACCTCGCAACTTACAGGACTTAAAGGATCTGCTGGTAATGTCTTGGTGCCAGATACCACAGGACACCTTCAGAGGTCTTGTGGAGTCCATGCCTCGACAGGTCAGAGCTGTATTGGTGGCACGAGGGGGACCTACATGATATTAGGCAAGTGGTTTAAATGTTGTGGCTGATCTGTGTAGTTTCCTTTTCTTGGTCACGTAAAACAAATGTTTTCACAATATTTACTTTCATATTTTATAAACTTTAAATGTAGTGAAGTGTTTCTTCATTTTAGACTCCAACTGAGATTTTAAAACTGTTATTTCTCTTTTAATTTTAACTCTGCTGCTTTTTCACCACAGAGACCAAAATGAGTACTGCAAAAGTTAAAATCATCACATTACATTATAATAGTCATTGCTGATGCTTGTATTGTTTTGGCTTTATTGCAGAAACTCTAGTTCATGAGGACATGAAAACATGAGATGTTGGGTCTCTCACCTGGACCAAAGAATGTTCCAGTCCTGACTACACAACATCAGACTTCTCTCTGCATTTATGAATAGTGTCTACAAGCATATGTTCACTTGAATAACGTGAATGCAAATATTACTTACTGTCATAAAAAGCTGAATATGTCACAGGTATGACAGCCATCTCCTTCTTGTTATCTGTTAATGTTTTGATTTCTGTTTTGTGTTTGAGCGCATGGCTCTGTTTTGTTTTTTGTCTGCCATGCATTCTTCTGACCAAGCCTACTTGTTTCCTCTTGCCATGCCTTCTTGTTTAGTCCTTGTCATGTTGATTGTCAGCACCTGTCCCTCATGTGTCTTCATCTATATATTGTGCCTTCGACCTCTTGTGTTTGTCAAATCATTTTGTTTGCCAGTTTGTCTGTTCTGGGCTTGTTCCTGTTCCCGGTCGGTCCTTGTTATTATTTTTATTCTGGTTTATGTTTAGTTTGTTTTCTCTCCCCGTGAGAGTTTTGTGTTTGCCTGTTTTTATTCTGTTGTTTAATAAAATATATTTATTTTCACTCATTCCTGCATTTGGGTCCTCCTTCCTTCTAGCATTCCTGACAGAATGATTCAACCACTAATGGGCCCAGCAGGAATGTGTTTTCTTCTGATTCTCCGGGTCGCCAAAGAGCTGCCAAAACTGAAAAACTCTTTGGTCTCCATCTGGGGAACCAGCTGGTGAGGGAATATTCCCTGGAAATTCTAGCGTTGACCTTGGGTTTGGGCTTCAACCAGGAATGCCTCACTGATCTCTTTCTGGCAGGCCTGGTTGAGCCCATCTAGTCGTGTATTACTGTTGGGGCGAAGAGGGGAGTCTTACTGAGAAGTGGGATTATTTTATTTTAGCCTGTGTCTCTCTCTTCATCCTAACCCAAAGACAGCAATGCCCCCTTACCAATGTGGGTGCTGCAGCCCCTCTTCCCATCACTCGGAGGATGAGACGGAGCTCCACACCTGAGTCCGTGGCTACCCGCCAGGATGTGGCGGCCATTCCCGCTCCCAACTGCCAGGAGGCAGCGGCCGTTCCCATTGCTGACTGCCAGGAGGCAGCGGCCATTCCCGCTGCTGACCACGAGGAGTCAGTGGCCGTTCCAACTGCGGTGCTTCTGACCGTCCAGAGGAGGAGGACGATAAGGAAGCCGATTAAGGTGCACAGCGCTCATAGCCAAGGAGGCCGTTCCCCAGTTGATGCCAGCACTCCCAGCCACGGAGGCATTCCCCAGTCGCTGCCAGTGTTCCTGGCAACGGAGGCCGTTCCCCAGTCGCTGCCAGCACTCATGACCACAGAGGCGGTTCCCCAGTCGCTGCCGGTGCTCCTGGCCACAGAGGCAATTCCCCTGTCGCTGCCAGTGCTCCTGGCAACGAGCCTGTCCAGTTCCCTGTAGTCATAGAGTCTGTCCAGTTCCCTGTGGCCATCGACGAGTCTGTCTAGTTCCCTAAGGCTGTCGACGAGCCGGTCCACTTCCCAGTGGCTGTCGACAAGTCCGTCCAGTTCCCCGTGGTCATCAACAAGTCCGTCCAGTTCCCTGAGGCTGTCAACGAGCTTGTCCAGTTCCCCGTGGCTGTCGACGAGTCTGTCCACTTCCCTGAGGCTGTCAACAAGCCTTTCCAGTTCCCCGTGGCCATCAACAAGTCTGTCCAGTCCCCTGTGACCGTTGACAATCCTGTCCAGCCCCAAGTGACCTTCAACGAGCCTGTTCAGTCCCCTGTGATCTTCGACTATCCTGTTCAGTCCCTAGCGGCTGTCGACTAGCCCTTTGCTCAGTCCAGTGTCCAGACACCAGCTACCAGTCTGTTACTCATCCCAGTAACCAGCACCCATCAGACACTAGCTACCAGTCTTTTATGCAGTCCAGTAACCAGCACTCATCAGACACCAGCTACCATTCTGTTGCTAAACCCAGAAGCCAGCACCCATCAGACACCAGTCACCAGTCTGTTGCTCAGCCCAGTAACCAGCACCTTTCAGACACCAGCCACCAGTCTGTTGTTCAGCCCTGTGAGGTCCCTGCCCAGTCTGACTAGCCCTCTGCGGTCCTCACTCGGTCTGACCCAGTCCTGTCCCCAGCGGTTGTCAACCTGTCTGATCCAGTCCTGTCCCCTACGAATACCGACCAGTCTGTCCAGTCCTCTGTGGCTGCTACTGACTTCACCAGCTCCTCAGTGGCTCAGACTTTGCCTTGGTCTCTGGGTTCCCAACTTCCTGCTAGCATTCCTGACAAGAGTGAAGAACTTGCCTTATTTAAAGCAATTCTTATTTTCTTAATGGATGTTGCTGTTTTTATTATAAACGATTTATTCGTGCACATAATTAAAAAAATGTTTTGCCTTCTTAATATTTAATAAAAAACAATAACTTGCTTAATGATTATAGTTTGATCATTCGCTTCTCAAAACTTTAGAAAAGCTGGCCAGCATTGAGATCGCTTAACAAGTGTTCCCGTGAAGCGACTCTGATATGAGCAGCACGGTGGAAAGGTGTGTGTGTAGCTGTTAACTAAAGCCTATGGACTATTTTTAAAAATGGGATGAGTTGTTCGACATGTCCCGCCCCAATTCCTGTTTCAGTAGGAAATATGTCACAACAGCTAATTGAACAGTGCTTGTCAAGGCACTCCAGTGCGACTTTAATCCGTTCAGATCCTGCATCTATTCCAACTGACCACTTTTCTCTGGGGTTTTTACAGGTTACTCTCTTTTTTTCATTTTCATTTGGTGCCACCCAAACCACAAATACATTTTTGATTAGATGCTGCTAAGTCAAACTATGAGTTGTTACTTTTGAACAGAAAACCTTCCTTTAAAATAAAGCATTATGCTATGTGACACAAGGCAATATAGTGGCATAATTTAAACTATTATACTGTATGTTTATCTCAAAACTATATAAATAATCTGACAGTTTTAAAGTAAAGCTGAGATATAACATTGGTAAGACAAGTCATAATATAATATTAAAGATTTTTTTTTCCTTAATTTGATGTCTATTGTGATGGACAGTTGGTAGCAATGTAAGGAAAATAGTATACTGTATACTACTGCAAAACTGATTGATGCCATTTCCTTAATATACACATTTTGTCCAATCTTGACCAAAATTTAGTCAATTAAATGATCTTGCCTATTAGCATGCATGACAAAAGTGATCAAATTGTGCTATTGTTCTGAATCTGTACATATTTAGCCCCATAATCAGTGCTAGCAGCAAAATGTATTATTTGTTTCTTTGTTTGCTATAAATGTTTTAAATGATCTTACACTTTCACTTGTTACAGTTTTACTATATTAGTTTTATCTGCTTTTAAAAGTGGAATTCATTATTAATATTTAAATTCCAACTATTAGTCTATAAAAAAAATTAGAAATCATTTGATTTCTTACAACAACAAAAAAAAAAAATAAAAAATAAAAATAAAAAAAAAAGAAGAAGAAGAAAAAAACAGAATCCAAAATGAGTTAGCACAGAATTGTTTGATTGATAATAATATATGGCTGCATTAAGAGTAGAAATATAGCATGGTTATATTTGTTTTGTCCCTGGAATGTAATTGGGGTCTGAAAGTGTTAAGAAATCTTAATTGTGCTGAAATAACAATTCCACAAATTTCACAATACAGCACAATGTAAGTGTAACATTTCTTTTAATGTTTTAAGTTTATAATTTTGATTACAGTAGTTAAATCTGCTAGAATTCCTTTTCTAATTTACATCAAGTGTACCAGTGTGACATTTTTCCACATTTGGCTGTTTATTTTTAAGATTCCTTATATTCTTTATATTCATTTATATCTTGTGAATAGATACTGTGAATAACTTAATGTGTTTTGTGGTGTCAAAATATTTTCTAAGTTTACAAATGTTGATTTATTAATTTAGTCAATTAACTTCGAATTAATAGTCAAATTACAATTTAAATTATAAAATGGGAAATAAAATGAAGGTCAGCCCTGGTTATCTGCAGGTAAGGTGGTATTTGAAACAGGACTACATGAGTAGAATGCAATGACAAACATACTGGCGGCGTTTTTGGTCCGAAAATATATTTTGGTCATTGGAACGTATTCGCCACCTCCCAGCAACATGCAATAATAATAATGCCACAACAAATAGGGGAATCACAAAATTCATCAGTACAATGTTATTTGGTTGCAACGTTATTTTGGTACGTCGCTGCAACGAATAGTGGATGGGTTTCCCGATAACGTTGCAACTTAAGCTTTTACGATTATCTTAACTAACGTCACTCGTTATTTTATGATGGAGTAATGCCTGTCTCCCAAACCAGCACATAGATCACTCGTTATAAAGTAGAAGTGTTTAAGTGCTTAGTTAAGGGAGCTGTCTGTTCCAAATGTGCTGATCACTTTGGCAAATATGTCCAGAATTTGTCTTCTCAACATGAAAATAATATGGAAATACTAACAAACATGGAAGTTGTTTGTAACCTTGTCGAGGCACAGAAAAGTATTAACTATTAAAAAATTTAATTATAAATAATGATGGCTTTAGTAAGATGGAGTTTCAGATGTACTGATGCTCAACCATAGAGATTAATGAAAGTGACGCAATAAATGCATGTAACGTAATGTACGCGATGTGAATCATAAGGGGCTCTCATGTAGCCTAAAGTTTTTTGGCTGGAAACTGACCAAATGCACACAGAACAGGATTAAAATGATGGGCATCAGTATTGAAATATCTAAATAGGAATAGATCATCTGGTTAGAGTTCAAGGTACCGTACTTGTACTTCACTCACGACCAAATAGAGTGTCTTCAAACAGAAAACAAATAGCTGCAGTCAGCAGTTGAAACACTCACCAAACAATTTGACACTCTCACCTCCGAAAACAAAAGATTCAATTAAACTTTACTTGATATACAAACCAGAAGTATGAGTGACAATCTGTTTTTTTCAGGAATCCCCGAAAACTCCTCCACAGACGACCCAGAAGCTCTGATCAGAAACTTTATGAAATCGAAGCTTAAACTTCAAAAAGAAATTTTCCATCGTGTACACAGGCTTGGCAAAATTTCCACCAAAGTTCCTCGACCTATAGTCGCTAAACTGGAGCACTACAAACAAAAAGATCTGATTAAAAGTAAAGAAAAGAACGTAAAGAACAAACTTTGGTATCAACGATCAATTTCCAAGGGAAATCAACGAGCGTTGAAGTTCCTGTTACCAATTATGAAGCAACACAGACTGAATAATAGATGCGCCTAAATGATGGTTGACAAACTGTCCATAGACGGTCAACTTTACCGCAATTCATCTACCACACAATGGCTAAGATCATCTAGTAGCGTTACACAAATGCCCGACTAATACTGCTGCCTTGCAAACTTCACACCCTTCCTTGCAATCCTACATGACTGAATCTGGACAGTGCACACATCTTTGCACATACAAACCCGATCTTACTCAAACTGAGATTAACACACACATCTGATTATCATCCCCAAATCGCATTTTCTTTCAACTCTTAGCTTTAAATATGTTAGTGTCTTACCTGTCATTAGTATTGTGTTGTCTATTGTTTGTTTCTTTTCAATGATGTCTATTTTGTTGTATTCTTACATGCAGTCACCATCCTGCTTAATGAATCATTGCATATACTAAAGAAGAATTAATTAGATGTTGCATTTGAAGCTTTCATACAGAGTTTAACACTATATAATAATAATAATTATTAATAATAACACCACTTAAATCAATATTATTATGATTGTTATTGGCTAAAATAATCCTTATGTATACAGTAAACTTTGTATCATGGAATGTCCGTGGCTTTCACTCACAGGAAAAGAGATATAAAGTTTTGAATCATCTAATGAAACTAAAGGCTGATATTTTGCCTTTTGCAAGAAATCCACCTTTCAGTATCAGAGGAATAAATCCTTTTATCTCCACATTTTACTAAAGTCTTTTCTTCTACCTTTGAAAGAGGTGTCCATATTTTAACTCATAAGAGACTCTCTTTTATTCTTAAGAGTGGTGGTGGCATCGTGGTCTAAAGCACAGAACTGTTAAAGGAATAGTTCACCCAAAAATGAAAATTTGCTGATAATTTACTCACCTTCAGGCCATCCAAGATGTATCTGAGTTTCTTTCTTCATCAAATCAGAATTTAAGATTTTTAGGATTTCATTTCCTTATCCTTCAAACAATGCAAGTGAATGTACTCCATTTTTTGATGGTCCAAAATGCATATTTAGGGTGCATCAAAATAATCCACATGACTCCAGTCAACAAATAAAGTTCTTCTGAATCCAAATGATTGATTATTTTTAGAAACAAAACAATACTCATATACTTTTTAATTACAAATGTTCGCTTCCGTACATCTCTGTGACATCTCTGTGACAGAGGGATGACATAAGCTCGTTAGTAAGGTCACGTGTCACGTGGACATTGTTTACAAGAGAAGGAGTGCTGTACAAAATCATTGCCTGAAGTTTTCAATCTCATAATGTCTTTTTCACAGATCTCTGACTACACTATATACTGGACAAAATCAACAGTACTTCTGGTTACAGTTGACTCATGGAATCCTTCAACCCAAGACTCACACTTCTCACTTCCCATTGGAAATATTAAATACTTGGGCATACTTGTTTCCCCTAGGCTGTCAGAATTGTTACATCTGAATTTTACTCCACTATTTGCTAAAATTAGCAATGATTTAAAACACTGGAATAACTTACAACTCTCCCTAATGGGGCAGATAGCAACTGTCAAAATCAAATTTCTTCCTCAAATTAACTACTTATTCTCTATGATCCCACTCAAACCCACTCCTAAATAGTTTCAATCACTAAACTCAACTATATCCGAATTTAATTGAAAAAAAAAACAAAAAAACAACAACAACAAAAACAAACAAAAGAAATCAAGAATCAGCCTATCCACTCTTCAGAAAAACAAGCTACAGGGAGGATTGGATGCACCCAACTTTTTAACATATTATTTAGTAATATCGTATTAATTCGATATTCTAAAAATGACCAACTCCAGGATGGAGTATTGCATGTATACCCCAATCTGGCAAAACCCTGACTTTGAGTCTAATAAATTACCTCTTTATTTTAGCAGGTGGGAACAACGTGGAGTCACACACCTTACCATCTGTTCCAGGATAACAGACTTATTTATTTCAAAGATCAATTAGCCAAATTTGATATTCCGAATGCACAATTTATTCATAATTTACAAATAAAAAATGCAATTAAAAATAAAGTAAACATTGACCATAACACACTTCAACCATCCCCATTTGTTACACAGATTACAGCTTTCTCGTCCTCAAAAAAAATATTACCTAAATTATATAGATTAACTCTCAGTACAGATCACTTGATGCATTTACCCATTCAAAAATGGGCCACAGACTTCAGCAGTCTTTTTCTCCTGACCCCAATTTGTGGACACAAATTAGTAAAACATGTTTTCATTGATTAAAAATTGATTCAATATAAAACCATTCACAGAACACATATTACACAACATAAAAAATATAAAATGGGTCTTTCTAATTCAGCAATTTGTGCTCAATGTAATCTCAACAGCTTGGACACATACATCCACTCATTATGGCAGTGTACTCCAGTACAGCACTTTTGGATGGAGGTAATGGAGAAACTGTCTTCCATTCTGAATGACAGAATCCCACTCTCTCCCTTCCTCTGTGTACTCGGTGATATATCAGATATCGATCCTCCATCGCCTTATATTAAGCCTATATGTAGCTGACACAATCATTGGCTAAATCTATTATTAGAATATTTATCAATGGAAAAATGGTTGCTACATCAAAGTGATGCACAAATAATTTTTTCTGAAATATGGTCCCCTTTTATAAACTTTTTCCAAGTAGATGAAAAGGTATCCTCCTGCTAGCGATTGCCACGAAAGCCCTGAACAAAATCACAATGCTAACTGTGTCATGGTCCTGTCACTCTGTCAGTCTGGTTTTTGTCTGACAGGATTGTGACATCATCGTCCCATGTCTGTATTGCTTTTCGTTGTCTGTCTTTGTATGAGTGCACGGTTTCGGTTGTATTCCCTGCCGTGTGCTCTTCGGTCTGTCTTATTTCCTATCTGGAGTATGGAGTTTGGGTCCTGACTTCCTGTCTGGTTCGGGATCTGGACACTAACGCTCCATGTCTGTCTGTTATTGATGTGGGTGCATCGCTCTTATATCATCTTGGCAGCATGCACTCGCGTCAATAGTTTATCTGTATCTCGTGAACACGGGTGCGCCTCACTGCGCGCCCAGGTCGCGAGCTGTCTTCACGTTGTGCTGAGGTTCGGTCACTTCTGTCTGAGATTTAAGGTTTGTGTGTGGTCGAACTCTCGCACAGGTGTCCTGTCTTGTTTTTGTCGCCTGTTGCGTGCACCGTGTGGCGTTTGCCTTGCGATGTACCCTCAGGTTTCATTTATTGTGAGAATGTGTGGCATTGCTTTGTTTGGTGTTGCTACGCATTCTCGCCTTGTTTGTTGGTTTGCATGGGCGTATATTCTCTTATTGTCTTGGCAATGTGCGCTCATACCATTCGGGTGTTTTGTTGTCTTGTGAGAGCACGTGGCTTTGTTTTGTTTCTGTATTGCCGCGTGTCTCTCTGTCTTACGTCATACCCCGCCTCCTTGTTTGCCCATTATTAGTTTATTAGTCACACCTGCCCTGTCTTGTTAACCTGGTTATTTCTCTCCCTATTTTAGTCTCCTCGTGTGTGCTATCCAGTGCTAGATCATCTTATGATCTAGTCGGTCCTGTATGTGTTTTCGGTCATTCCTTCCCGGTCCCGGTCCCGGTCCCGGTCCCTTGTTCCTGTTTGGTCCGGTCGGTCGGTCCTGTGCCCCGATTACTTCTTTTGTTGTTTTTCTCCTACGGGGTTGTTTATGTTTGTTTTTCCCATTGTGGGAGTTTTGTTTTGATTTTTGCCCTTCTGTTTGTATTAATAAATTATCTTTTAACTCTGTGTTTGGGTCCTGAGCCTCTCTTATTCCTGTCAAACTGTTATAGACTTCTTGTTTTTGAGTTTTGTAATATAATTTTTCTGTTTTACATACATGTAAATTTGACTTATGAAATGTTTTTGTTTGTTCTTTCAATTTCAAATTATTCTCTATATTTCAAAATGTAGAAAATACCTATCTACACAGATCTCAATATGCATGTTTACATAATCTTTGCCATTCTACTATATTGGAAGGTTTATACTATAATATAGCATACTGTATATGGTTATTTTATCATCTCAGCACATTATTATATAATTATATTATACTGTATATATTTAATATACTGTATAATTATATACTGAATACTACATTATATTACATAAAAGTACTCTCCCTTTATACTGTACCATGGTATAGTGGAGATCGTAAGTCTATAACCCCTCTTCCCTTACGAGTGTGCACACCCCATTAAATGCTAGTAAAATATTTTAATAAAGTGTGTATAAGAGGACAATGTATACACATGTACTTTTTTTCTCTCTCTCTCGCTCTTCTATTCTTTCTTTTAAGTACTGTCCTAAAGAACAAGTGTCCCATAAGGTGGAATAGTGACAGTTGTCCTGTTTGGGATTTTGCGTGCCCTTGGCTGTTTGTGTGGTGTGTTGCCTTCATGGGGGTCAATGTTTTTTGTTTTTGTTTTTTCTTTATGACTCTGTCCCTCAAGTTTCCCTTATCGTCGGAGACACTTCAACTCTCCCCTAACTTTTTTTAAGCAAGATCCAAACATCAAGTAGCCACTGGTGGGTGGCACTCAGATGTACGGAGACTGCTGGGAAAAAAGGAAGGAAGAGAAAGGAAGATAAAGAAGGGAGGAGAGGAGGGAAGAAGATCAGGTGGGGCTGGGACACAAGTGTAACTATCGTAGAGGTTGTAGGCGTTTGACGACCTTTTGAGGGGGGCAGCGCACCGCTCTGGGGTCCAAGGGTTTGGGGACTTTTGGACAGGATTGGCTGGGTGGGTGCAGCTGCTGTACCTCCCTGTGGGATATAGGCATATTTGTGCTTGTAAGTTAACGTTTATTTATTTAGTTGTTTAATTGTTTGTTTATTTGATGAGTACTCTACAGATTTGCCAGGGGTTTTGTGGGCGTATGACATAAACTATTTAGATGTCCATTCCTACTGATTAAATATAAAATGCTCAACACATTTTCTGTCTTTACCAGTCCCCTTTACACCAAATATATCCTACCCTGTGGATATAGTTATTATGCATACTTAGACATATGGAAATATAGATATATACCTGTTTGCTGTCATATGTCATATCTGTCTATACTGTATGTTTTAAATTCTGTATTATATGTATTGTTACACTTGGTTTATGTATGTATTCCTCTAATCTTGTCCATCTTTACGTATCTTTGTGTTATTTATTTTTTTTTTTTTTTTGCTAAATAATAAAAAAAAGGTTCTGTGGACTTGTAGCCTTACTGCCATTATGCATCATTTCCTGTGAAAGAAGGTCGCATTCAAAGGCTGCAATCGCAGTGTCCTGCTCGCTTTTCTGAAACGAGACAGCCTCGATGACTTATGCAGCCGACAAATGCGACCTCCGAGGACGCAGCCTTCGAAACGAGACACAGCCATTGTGATATTAGTGCTTGAAGTGGGTGGATACTCACTGATACGCAATACCTGCACTTCTATAATTTAGTCAACAGAGTACTGGCAGTTTTTCTTGCGTACCTTACAAAAATCGAGAGTTCTGGCAAACTCATTATTTTCATATGTGGAATTTCTATGCATTCGCTGGTCCGCTGAGGCCCCCTTCAAGTTGTTGAGCGGTGGGGGGGGGGGGGTGGAACTGCTGTGCACTGAACAAGCACTACATGGCCTTTAACATTTGCGCACCGTCACCATGTCAACAACTGAGTCTCCCGCTGAAAGCGTTTAAACACGCTCCTCCCGCTGGGCCCCAGGGGAGTTGTAGGCCGTGCCCCATGGGAGTTGTAGGCCCCTGTGCTTCAGCCCGTATAAGCCTGTGCGTAAATGCGCCCCTGCTGCTGGGTGCAGTCAAAGCTACAGACTTAAAAAATACATCATAGCTGTGACAGAAGTGATGTCAACTCATATGCACAACCTTTTTCAACAAAAGATAAATCGATGATGACAACCGAACATTCAAAGAAAATACATACAAAGTTTGCTTTTTTCCTCCATTCTTCAAGTGTTTAACAGCTGCATCTGTTCAGTACGGAACCCCTTAGAGGACAGTGCTGGATATTTTTTTTTTTTTTTCTGAAATATTTTTGTGCCTTCGCATATGTTGTGCATGCCATCAGATGGGAGTATAATAGAGAAAAAAGAAGAACAGATATTGCTCTCTTTTCAGTTTTACATTTATTTCATGGGGGGAAAACAGTTCTACATTAGACTGCCAATGTGGGTTGTTATTGTCAAAGATTCTAGCAGGTCTAAATGTTCTTCTTCAGTTTTCATAAACAATAACCCTACATTGTATGTTTTTATTTTCGAAGTTAATCAAAACCTATTTGTTAGTTGAGGGTGTGAGGTCATGTTTGTTCTTCAGCCAGATCTTTTTCCAGGAATTTGTGGCCAAACCTTAAAATGTTAATTAACTACCCCTAACTATTTAATGTAAATAAACACAAATTATTTTTGTTTTGTTTTTCATGTTAACAAGTTTGTTACAATGAATGTGTTTGGTAAGTTAATACGGAAAAATGTTTGGTACCCATTGATTTTTCATCTGGACAATCTGGCCCCTGCAAGAAAGTAGTTGAAGAGCCCTACTGTATTGTATAAACCAGGGACTAAATTTTTTTTATTTATTTTTTTAAAGCAGAAACTGTATTTTTTCATTCTGGTTTCAGCATTCTGCAGCCTCTTTTCCAAATGGTAACTGGTGAGAACTAAATAACTTTTTAAAATGACAGTACACTGTGGCAGTGACAAGACAACAAGCGACCTGGCTTAAAAAACAAGCCCAAAATAATGGACTTGCCTCACCCAAAATAAGCAATTTATCAGCAAAGAAACCATAACCAGATAGTATCCATTAGCCTATATAAAATAACGGCTTTTCAATAATATTTCAAAAATATATTTGGTCATCTAAAATCAGTTAATAGCCTAAATTTATCTCTCTCTTGCACGCACGCACAAACTGCTTAGACGCATTTGGACCAAATGTCACCTTATGCGGGTCAAATTATTTTTTCTTTTTTTTAAACCTTGTTGTACCCACAGAGAGCACATGCACAGACTGTTCTTCTGGAGCTTTTCATCATTTCCTTACAAGCATGACTGCACATCGTTATTGCCCTATGTGTGCAGCAGTTAATCATAATTACTGATAATAATTAACTGTGAACTTCACAACTGACCAAAATCACAGGAAACAACTCTTACCTTCTCAGACTTCTGCAGCTAATTCAGTGTTTCCTGGTGGCCTCAATGTGGTGGATTCTTTCCAGGTATACCTACATTCTGTGTAGCCTCATGTTGCAGCATGTTATATTTCTCTATCTCTCTCTTTTTCTCCCACTCCCTCCCTCCCTCCAAGGCAAGCCTGGGGAGGTGGAGTTTCTCCTTCCTGTCTCAGCTTTCCATTTACGTTATCATTTGACCTTCTGTGATGCATTATTTCAAAATACATAGCTGCCAATGACACACTTACACACTTCAAATTAAGATCAAACACACACACACACACACACACACAGAGAGAGAGAGAGAGAGGGAGACAAAGAAAGAAGCTGTCTGAGCAAACACTGCTCGATCAAACCACCTCCTGCTACAAATTTCTGAATCAACATCCTGCACACATACTGTTCACACGTTTACTTAGAAATCTTAATCAGGACATACCCTAGACTTCTAGCACTAATATATAAATTATTATAACCTTAACCGATACAAACACACACATCTGAGTTCCTGTCAGTGATTCGACATTGTTAATGAGTAATGAGTGAGTAAAAGGGTGTAACAGTAATGTCAGTGTAGGGCCTACTGTTTTACACAAAACAAAAATTTCCTCATATAGTCTTTACAGGGGAACCTGGTACTGAAATTTGTAAAATGGTGTCAGCAGAACCAGCTCCACCTCCCAACCACACCACCAAGACCAACGAGATGAAGGAAGATTTAAGGTGGTCAAAATTGCCACTGCCTCACATCATCATCTATGGTGAGAACATCCAGGTAGTAACAACCAACAAATACCTGCACTCTGAAAAATTATTCAGCCAGTTATTTGACATTGTTTAAATAAATTAGTATTTTTTTTTTAATTAATACATTTGGATATACTAAAATGTGTAAGTTACTGATGCAAGATGATCCAGCAGATGGAAATAACTTAAATAAATCAGATGATTTGTAGAAGGAACAACAATTTTAATTTGTAAAAACTTAAATGAATAAAATCAATTAAAATGAACACTGAATAACTGCAAAATAATAAAGAAATATATGTTGAATATATATTGAGTAATTAGGTCTTAATGCAAGGGGTCCATTTGAATCATCAGGAGTAATCAGACAAAAATGAGTTGTGTCTCTAGGACAAACGGTTCAAAAGATACACACACAAAAAAAGTGAATTTTGAACTTGCTATAGAGTATGTTCTAGAGTCCCCAAATTTGGTAGAGGGGCTATTCATTCCCACCCCTATAAGTGTGTCAAATTTCCTAATTTTCTTATGTACAGTTCATAGGGCTACTATAGACTATATATAAAACATAATAAGCAACCCCACACTAATAAAAAAATTCACAGGTGCTAAAGAGAAATACCAAGCTGAGAGTCAGCAGGTTTTAAAAAAAAAAAAAAAAAAAAGTATTCAAAATGGTTGAGAGCCGATATGGCTGATATGAAACACTGCAGAAAGAAAGAACAGACATGATGTACAGTATTTTGCAAATACTCAAATTGCCCTAAGCTGATGTCAAACTGGCAACCTTTTGATCTCCCCAGCACACAGGCATGGCTCACTGACTGCTGCACCACATTGCCACAAGCTTTGCAGGTGATGAAGAGACATACCAATCTGAGAGTCAGCACGTTTTGAATAAAATGAAAGTATTCAAAATGGTGGAGAGCCGATATGGCTTATACAGTATCAAACACAGCAGAATGAAAGGAAAGACTAGTAATGATATCTTGCAAATACAAGCTTCAAATATGCTAAATAGACATACCAAGCTGAGAGTCAGCAGGTTTTGAATGAAAAATAAAAATAGAAATTTCTCTCCACCATTTTCTGAAGACTTACAGTGCATCCGGAAAGTATTCACAGCGCTTCACTTTTTCCACATTTTGTTATGTTACAGCCTTATTCCAAAATGGATTAAATTCATTATTTTCCTCAAAATTCTACATACAATACCCCATAATGACAACGTGAAAGAAGTTTGTTTGAAATCTTTGCAAATTTATTAAAAATAAAAAACGAAAAAAATCACATGTACATAAGTATTCACAGCCTTTGCCATGACACTCAAAATTGAGCTCAGGTGCATCCTGTTTCCACTGATCATCCTTGAGATGTTTCTACAACTTGATTGGAGTCCACCTGTGGTAAATTCAGTTGATTGGACATGATTTGGAAAGGCACACATCTGTCTATATAAGGTCCCACAGTTAACAGTGCATGTCAGAGCACAAACCAAGCCATGAAGTCCAAGGAATTGTCTGTAGACCTCCGAGACAGGATTGTATCGAGGCACAGATCTGGGGAAGGGTACAGAAAAATTTCTGCAGCATTGAAGGTCCCAATGAGCACAGTGGCCTCCATCATCCGTAAATGGAAGAAGTTTGGAACCACCAGGACTCTTCCTAGAGCTGGCCGCCTGGCCAAACTGAGCGATCGGGGGAGAAGGGCCTTAGTCAGGGAGGTGACCAAGAACCCGATGGTCACTCTGACAGAGCTCCAGCATTTCTCTGTGGAGGGAGGAGAACCTTCCGGAAGAACAACCATCTCTGCAGCACTCCACCAATCAGGCCTGTATGGTAGAGTGGCCAGACGGAAGCCACTCCTCAGTAAAAGGCACATGACAGCCCACCTGGAGTTTGCCAAAAGGCACCTGAAGGACTCTCAGACCATGAGAAACAAAGATTGAACTCTTTGGCCGGAATGGCAAGCGTCATGTCTGGAGGAAACCAGGCACCGCTCATCACCTGGCCAATACCATCCCTACAGTGAAGCATGGTGGTGGCAGCATCATGCTGTGGGGATGTTTTTCAGCGGCAGGAACTGGGAGACTAGTCAGGATCGAGGGAAAGATGAATGCAGCAATGTACAGAGACATCCTTGATGAAAACCTGCTCCAGAGCGCTCTGGACCTCAGACTGGGGCAAAGGTTCTTATTCCAACAAGACAATGACCCTAAGCACACAGCCAAGATAACAAAGGAGTGGCTCCAGGACAACTCTTTGAATGTCCTTGAGTGGCCCAGCTAGAGCCCAGACTTGAACCCAATTGAACATCTCTGGAGAGATCTGAAAATGGCTGTGCACCGACGCTCCCCATCCAACCTGATGGAGCTTGAGAGGTCCTGCAAAGAAGAATGGGAGAAACTGCCCAAAAATAAGTGTGCCAAGCTTGTAGCATCATACTCAAAAAGACTTGAGGCTGTAATTGGTGCCAAAGGTGCTTCAACAAAGTATTGAGCAAAGGCTGTGAATACTTATATACTTGTAATTTTTTTTATTTATTTTTTTTTATTTAATAAATTTGCAAAGATTTCAAACAAACTTCTTTTTCACGTTGTCATTATGGGGTATTGTTTGTAGAATTGAGGAAAATAATGAATTTAATCCATTTTGGAATAAGGCTGTAACATAACAAAATGTGGAAAAAGTGAAGCGCTGTGAATACTTTCCGGATGCACTGTAGACTAAGGAAGCAATGATTCATAAAGAGTTTAGTTTGAATTGAATGAGCATTTTGATCACTAGGTGGTGCTGTCTCCCAACTGCATATTCATTTTCCTTTGTAATATATTTATATACACACTCTCCTCTTGATGATTCAAATGGACCACAGGCTGGTTTCAAGCCTACACCTTTCCATTCCACAGGCCAATGTGCCATCCACTGCACCACACTGCTACAACATTGGCAATAAACAAAGGAATATACCAAGCTTAGAGGATCACAGCCAAGCATAACAGTCACAATTATCAAATTTTTATTGACTTTTCAACAAACACAAACTACATTTTATTTGAAGCCCAGCAACCATTCAGTAAGCACAATGCAAAGATCTCCATAACAACAGAAATTTTAACTGCATGATTTGGTGAGCTGGGCATTTAAACCCATGACCTCAGATCTTTGATCAGACTTTTTCATGCAGTGCCACACAGTTGACAAGGCTGGCTGATAGCAAAGAGACATGTCAAGTTCAGAGTCCACACACAAGTGTGGTTTATCTTTTTAACTATAGGTGGCACTGTCTCAAAACTGCTCAGGTATCCTCAGGACATGATGTAGATGATGCATTCCAATTCCAAAACATATAACTTTTTATTAAAATATGGCAGAGAGACACTATGGTTGAAATCCACATCATCTCAGGAATTCACAGACACCAACCCCTTGATTTTAGGACATACAGTTCAAAAGTTATAGGCAAAAACAGCATTTTTCACAATTCTTGACCCATAGGTGGCACTGTTGCAAAATTCTGCATGTGCCCTCAGACCATGGTCTTCATGAAGCAAACCAAGTTTTGTTTAGATAGGACTAAGTATTGCAGAGATACAGCCTCAAATCCATTTTCATATTGACCTTGTTAACTTTGTGACCCAGTAACTCAAAATTCTGTATTATAATTTCTGTGCTGCTTGGTCTGGAGATTATTTCAAGACATTGTTTGGACAAATCGGACAAAGATTGAAGGACATGAAACTTTTAAACTTTAAACATCATAATACAAGATGGCTGCCACTGCAATAGGCAGATTTTTCAGAGGATACTCTCCTCTTTATGATACAAATGGACCCCTAAAATTAAATCTTGTAATATGATGTTTAAAGTAAAAAAAAAATTGTGTCTCTAGGACAAAAGGTTTAAAAGATCCGTGCAAAAGAAAAGTGAATCTTTGAACTGGTGGTGGTGCTATGGAGTTTGTCATTTGCTATGGGGACTATTCATGACTGCCCTTATCAGTGTGCCAAATGTCATAATTTTCCTACAAACAGTTCTATGATCTGTCATAGACTCCCATTGGGGAGGAATAATAATAATAATACTATAGGATACAATAGGTGCCACAGCACCTTTTGTGCCAATGACCAGGCCAACCTCTAAAGCCATTCACCAAGCACAATGCAAACAGCTCCAGCACAACAGAGGCCCAATGTTTAAACCAGCTGAGGTGGTGATCAAACTGGTATTCACCTACTTTGTAAACTAAAGCACAGCACTATAACCACTGCGCCACACAATCACCTAGTTTGACTGACATCAAAGAGACATTTTTGGTTGAGAGTACATACCTATTGCTGAGTAAATATTGTAAAAGCTTTTTAATTGAAGCAGGAATTTTGCAATAAAGTGCAGTCTGCATTGTTGTAAGCACAACATGAAGACTCATAGATCAACAGAAGTAAACATTTTAAAACTGCTCTTTCCTGGACTCACAGCCTATTCAGCCGTATTCCAATGTGTTAACCTCTGGGCCATTCAGTTGACAAAGCTCAAAATTTCTGTTGATCTATGAGTCTTCATGTTGTGCTTACAACAATGCAGACTGCACTTTATTGCAAAATTCCTGCTTCAATTAAAAAGCTTTTACAATATTTACTCAGCAATAGGTATGTACTCTCAACCAAAAATGTCTCTTTGATGTCAGTCAAACTAGGTGATTGTGTGGCGCAGTGGTTATAGTGCTGTGCTTTAGTTTACAAAAGTAGGTGAATACCAGTTTGATCACCACCTCAGCTGGTTTAAACATTGGGCCTCTGTTGTGCTGGAGCTGTTTGCATTGTGCTTGGTGAATGGCTTTAGAGGTTGGCCTGGTCATTGGCACAAAAGGTGCTGTGGCACACAACAGGCTCTAGAGTGTAAAGAGAATGGTGCGAAAAACAAAAAAACATCCAGCAAGCAGCAGTTCTATGGGCGTAAACGGCTTGTTAATGACAGAGGTTAGAGGAGAATGGCCAGACTGGTCCAATCTGACAGGAAGGTGACAGTAACACAAATAACCACATGCTACAACAGTTCTATGCAGAAAAGCATTTCTGAACGTACAACATGTTGAACATCGAGGCAGATGGGCTAGAGAAGCAGTATATCCCTCCTGGTACCATATTGTCATCTTAGAACAGGAAACTGAGGCTGCAGTGAGCACAAGCTCACCAAAACTGGACAGAAGATGATTGGAAAAACATTGCCTGGTCTGACAAATCTGGATTTCTGCTGAGGTACACAAATGGTGGGCCCACTGCAGCCTCAGTTTTCTGTTCTTGGCTGACAGAAGTCGAACCCAAAGTGGTACTGTTGTAGCCGATCCACCACAAGGTTTGAAATGTTGTGAATTCTGAGATGCTGTTCTGCTCACTACAGTTACACAGAGGGGAGAGCTACCGTAGCTTTTTTGTCAGCTTGAACCAGTCTGGCCATTCTCCGTTGACCTCTCTCATCAACAAGGCGTTTTCGTCCACAGAACTACCACTCGCTGGATGTTTTTTGTTTTTTGCACCATTCTCTTTACACTCTAGAGACTGCTGTGCGTGAAAATCACAGGAGATCAGCAGAAATATTCAAACCAGCCGGTCTGGCACCAACAATCATGCCACGGTCTAAATCACTGAGGTCAAATTTTTTCCCCAATCTGATGGTTGATGTGAACATTAAATAAAGTCAAACATTTTTATTTGTATAGCACTTTTCACAACACACATACTTTCAAAGCAGCTTTACAGGAAATCATGCATTAACAAAAAATAAATATAAAGTCTTGGAGTGATTATTGTGTAGTTTGATTAAATATGATTGTAAATTGTGTATAAAAATGTAATAATAATTGTATTTAGAACCCCTGTGAGCAAGGTTAGAGGTTGTATTTAGAACCCCTGTGAGCAAGCTGAAAGCGACTGTGGCAAGGAACCCAAAACTCCATAAGATGTTGGTTAATGGAGAAAAATAACTTTGGGAGAAACCAGGCTCACTGTGTGGGCCAGTTCCCCTCTGGCTAACAGCATGAATATAATGCCAATATTACTTATTTATGTGCAGTGCATGGTTTAAAATTATTAAACTAAGTAAGTGTTAAGGGCCACTGTTTAAACAAAGATTTTATAAGAACTGTAAGATTAATGACTAATGTCTTTGTAGTTCATCCTGGATTAACTGCAGAAGTTCATATATATGCATTGTCCTTTGTTAGTTGGCTGAAGAAGGCTTTTGTTGACAATTTATTGATAGTCTATATATTCAATTTTAAGAGTGTAGTCCATTATTAGAACAAGGTGATGCAGGCCGAAATCAGTGAGGTTCTTTGTAGTTCAACCGGCCGGTAATTTCGTTGAGGTCTATCCTAAGTCCAAGGTTCAGGCAATGGCATATGAAGTATCCCATGTCTTATGGTTGGAGCTGGCATCAGTTCATCCTCTGAGGTCCATCGTAATAGACTGAAGTTATATATGGCTGGCACTGGCTGCATTTTGTCATCATCACAGGAAGGAATGGAGCTGGATCCGGCCGGTTCTGGTGACCTTGGGATAGGAGTCCTGAGGTTGAGACATTGAAACAAATAGAATAATATTAGCATAGATGCCATTCAATTTTATGCAGAGTTATAACTCTACATAAAATTCAGGAACCTGAAACACTGATCATGATCTATAGATCATGATCAATGTTTCAGGTTCCGGCAGACCTAACTAAAGCAGCCTAATTGTGAGTTGATGGATAAATTAGGTGTATGCCTGGCTAAATAGATGAGTCTTTAGTCTAGAGTTAAACCGAGTGAGTGTGTCTGCATCCCGAACAATGTTAGGGAGACTATTCCATAGTTTAGGAGCCAAATATGAAAAGGATCTACCTCATTTTGTGGATTTTGATATTCTTGGAATTATTAACAAGCCAGAATTTTGTGATCATAATGAACGTGACAGAATATAGCATGTCAGAAGGTCACTTAAGTACTGTGGAGCTAGACCATTCAAAGCTTTGTATGTAGTTAACAGAATTTTACAATTAATAAGAAATTTAACAGGTAGCCATTGTAAGGACGATAAAATTGGGCTAATATGATCATATTTCTTGGTTGTAGTCAGCACTCTGGCAGCTGCATTTTGAACCAATTGAAGTTTATTTATTATGAACTTGCTGGACATCCTCCCAGTAATGCATTACAATAATCTAGTCTTGAGGTCATGAATCAGCAAACGAGAGCATGTGTCATAACTTAGCAATATTTCTGAGGTGGAAGAATGCTGTTCTATAAACATTGGAAATTTGATTTTGATTGATCAAATAACACCTATTCAAGAGAATGTTGTGATCCATTGTGTCGAAGGCAGTACTAAGATCTAGAAGCACTAGAAGATAAGTGCAGCCGCGATCAGATGATAAGAGCAAGTAATTTGTAACTCTGATAAGTGTAGTCTCTGTACTGTGATGGGGCCTAAATCCTGACTAAAATTGTTCATATATACCATTTCTCTGTAGAAATGATCATTGTTGGGAGGACACTACATTTCTAGTATTATAGACATAAATGGTAGATTTGAAATCGGTCTGTAGTTAGCCAATTCTCCAGGATCAAGCTGTGGCTTCTTAATAAGCAGTTCGATAACTGCCATTTAAAAGTTTCTTGGGACATGTCCCAAAGATAGCGAGGAGTTAAAAATATTAATAAGAGGTTCTGAGATTACAGCGAATACCTCTTTTAAGAGCTTAGTTGGTATTGGATCTAACATACATGTTGTGGCTTTTGATTTTTTGACAAGTTTTGTCAGCTCTTCATGACCTATGACTGAAGGATTGAATCTGCTTGTGAGGAAAATTATGAGACACTGTTTTTTGAGGTGCTGTGACAGTTGATTGCATAGTTCCAATTTTATTTCTGATTATTTTAATTTTATCAGTAAAGAAATTCATTAAGTCATTACTATTGTGCTGCGACGGAATATCTGGTTTAGTCGATGCTTTATTCCTAACCAATTTAGCCACAGTACTGAATAAACACCTCAGATTGTTGTGGTTATTTTCTATGAGTTTGCTAAAATATGCTGACCTGGTAGATTTTAGTGCATGTCTGTAGCTACAGACACTATTCTTAAATGCACCGCAAAATACCTCTATTTTGTATTCTTCCACTTGTGCTCCATTTTCAGAGCTGCTCTCTTGAGAGCATGAGTGTGATCATTGTAACATGGTGCAGGGCTTTTTTCTTTAATTTTCTTTAATCGAAGGGGTGCGACACTATCAAGAGTGCTGAGAAGACTGTATTTATATTTTCTGTTATTATATCAAGTTTTTCTAGACTTTTTTGCTTACTGAGTATGTGAGCCAATTCTGGAAGATTATTAGCGAAGCTATCTTTAGTGGTCGAAAGAATAGTTCTACCTGAACAATAACGTGGTGTAGATTGAGTGACATTAGCTGACATCAACTCCATATGACAGAATTAAATGTAGTGTATGATTATGGGGATGAGTTGGTCCTGTCACATTTTGTCTGACTCCAAGAGAGTTGAGAATATTGATAATTGCTAATCCCAATGTGTCCTTTTCATTATCTATGTGAATGTTCAAGTCACCAACAATTACAGCTCTTTTTACACTAACTACTAGGTCTGATGGAAAATTTGCAAATTCACCAAGGAAACCAGAGTATGGCCAAGGTGATCTATATACTGTAGCAAGGGCAAAAGACAACAGAGATTTTTTATTTATATCTGATGGTGTCACATTAAGTATTATTAGTTCAAAAGACTTAAACTTATATCCTGTCCTCTGAGTAACACCAAAAACTTCACTGTAAATTGTAGCAACACCTCCTCCTCATCCCTTCAGACGAGGCTCATGTTTATAACAATAACCTGGGGGAGTAGTTTCATTTAAACTAATATATTCACCGGTTTAAGGCAGGTTTCAGTCAAACAAAGCACATCTGAACAATGAACTGTAATAATTTAATATACAATTAGTGCTTTGGTAGAAAGAGATCTAATGTTTAGTAGCCCTATGGTTTATCTTAAATATACACTACCGTTCAAAAGTTTTGAAACACTTACTCATTCTATATTATAATTTTTTTCACATTTTAGAATAATAGTAAAGTCATCAAAACTATGGAATAACATAAATGGAACTATGGGAATTACTTTGCTGAGCGAGTATGCCACTGAGACGTCACCCAAACGCCCTGCTGCGGGGTCTCTACAGCCGGAACCAAAGTGTGTGTGTTACTCGCTGTTCTACCCGCATCCAAAACAGTATCTACCGGCTTCTCTTTCTCACTGACCTCCACTAGCATTCAGATGCATATCTCTGACTCATTAATCTTCTCCATCAGCCTGACTAATTCCTTACATTTATCACATGTGAATCCCTTACTGCTAAAGGAAGAAGCTATAGTAAACATGTGGCATGCAATGCAGGAAGAAATAACATGAGCGGATGCCATGACTTACCACAATTGTTTGTTGTTGTTGTTGTTGTTGAGCGACGAGGGTTTGAGATTGATGTGGTTCGATGTGGTTTACAATCAGCAGATGTTTGAGATTGATCCAACAATCCATGTAAAACACAGTGGAGCAAACAAATGCACACAGTCAAGACGCGAGATGTAGACAAGCAGAAAAAAAGAAAAAACGAGAGAAACGGGTGCACGTGGTAAAATAAACAGTAGAAAAGTGGAAAAACCCAAAGCATGCGTTAAAATGGCAAAGGATAAAACGATGAACATGAATAAGCAAGAATAAGCAATGCTAAGCAAGCTCGCAAGCTACAAACACAGACTTGTGCAGCGTGCCGGCAGTAACTGGAACAGCTGAAGCTCCTGACCCATATCTGCATGATTTTATACATTACATTGCTGCCACACGATTGGCTGATTAGATAATCTCATGAATAAGTAGATGTGTAATTGTACCTAATAAAGTGGCCGGTGAGTGTATATGTTTTTAACAAAACATATATATCAGAAGAACAATAATAATAAGAAGCACCTTTGGTGCATTGCCTCCAAGAAGAAAACTAACAAATACAGTAGGTGCCACAGCACCGAAATGACAAGCATTGTACCACACTAAGCAGGATAAAAAGAACACAGACTGAATATGACACACAAAGCAAACCAACACCACTCTGCAAGTTGCCCCAGGGCAGAATTAAACCTGTAACTTGCCGCTTCAAATTTCTGCACACTTTCCACTCACCACACTGCAAAGGACTAACAGACATCAAAGGGACATACCAATCTGAAAGTCAGCACAGTCAAGCACTGCGGTCACTCCAATCAACTTTGTACTGGTGTAACTATTCAACAAAGGTGATCATCTCAATTCTGTTCAATCATTTATTTGCGGCTTGAACAGAAGATCATCTGAGACCTTTTTTATAGGAGTAGTGGGGGAAAAAATATAAACGCCACAATCCAACATGGTGGCCACTGTAATAGGTGGCATTCTAATGTAAGTGTTGCATTAAAATCACCATATGGACATGATGTTGCATTCCAATTTACTTTTAAATCACCACTCAGCAGTCCTCCTTTTTCTGCAATGCTTGGGGCATGGTGAACCCAAGGGAAGGTCAATCAAATCAAATCAAATCACTTTTATTGTCACACAACCATATACACAAGTGCAATAGTGTGTGAAATTCTTGGGTGCAGTTCCGAGCAACATAGTAGTCGTGACAGTGATGCATACCAATTTACAATAACATCAGATTTACACAACACAATTTAAAATCTAATATACACATAATTACACACAACACAATATACAAATAATAACATACAATGTACAGTATACAATACACACAATATAGAATACACATTATACAATAAAAATAGTATATATAGTATATATAAAATATACAGTAGGTTGTATTGTACTGTATTGACATTCAGGCTGTCGGTTGATAGTAAGTTGCCAGTGTGTTGTTAAGAGAGAATATAATTTATGACAGTCCGGTGTGAGATAATAAGAGTAATAAAGTGCAGTGCTGATGTATTTGATCAAGAGTTCAAAAGTCTGATTGCTTGGGGGAAGAAGATGTCATGTAGTCGGCTGGTGCGGGTCCTGATGCTGCGATACCGCCTGCCTGATGGTAGCAGTGAGAAGAGCCCATGGCTCGGGTGGCTGGAGTCTCTGATGATCCTATGAGCTTTTTTCACACACCGCCTGGTATATATGTCCTGGAGGGAGGGAAGCTCACCTCTGATGATGTGTCTGGCAGTTCGCACCACCCTTTGCAGGGCTTTGCGGTTGTGGGCGGTGCTATTGCCGTACCAGGCGGAGATACAGCCAGTCAGAATGCTCTCTACAGTGCAGGTGTAGAACCATGTTTGGATGTGGCGGTTCATTCCAAACTTCCTCAGCTGTCTCAGGAATAAGAGGCACTGACGAGCCTTCTTCACAACGGCCTCAGTGTGGACCAACCATGTGAGTTCCTCAGTGATGTGGACACCCAGGAACTTGAAACTGCTGACTCTCTCCACTGGTACTCCATTGATGGTGATGGGGCTGTGTTCTCTTTCTCTTCTCCTGAAGTCCACCACAAGCTCCTTTGTCTTACTGACGTTGAGGGAGAGGTTGTGCTCCTGACACCAGCATGTCAGAGTGTGCACCTCCTCTCTGTAGGCTGTTCATCATTGTCAGTGATCAGACCTACCACCGTCGTATCATCAGCAAACTTAATGATGGCATTGGAGCTGTGTGTTGCCACACAGTCATGTGTGTACAGAGAATACAGGAGTGGGCTGAGAACACAGCCCTGTGGGGCTCCAGTGTTGAGGGTCAGTGATGAGGAGATGTTGCTGCCCATTCTAACCACCTGGCGTCTGCTTGACAGGAAGTCCAGGATCCAGCTGCACAGCGAGCTGTTTAAGCCCAGAGCCCGGAGTTTCACATAAAGCTTGGAGGGCACTATGGTGTTGAATGTCGAGCTGTAGTCTACAAACAACATTCTCAAATAAGTGTTCTTTTTTTCCAGGTGGGAGAGAGCAGTGTGTATTGTGGATGCAATGGCATCATCAGTGGAGCGGTTGTTGCGGTAAGCAAACTGCAATGGGTCCAGTGATGGAGGCAGCACAGAGCAGGTGTAATCTCTGATTAGTCTCTCAAAGCATTTACTGATGATGGGGGTCAGAGCAACAGGACGCCAGTCATTTAAGCAAGTGATTTTGGATTGCTTTGGAACAGGCACAATGGTGGACGTTTTAAAGCATGTGGGGACCACAGACAAGGAGAGGGAAATGTTGAAATGTCTGTAAAAACACCAGTCAGTTTGTTCGCACACGCTCTCATGACGCGGCCCGGAATGCCGTCTGGACCCGCGGCTTTGCGGATATTCACCCGTCAGAAGGATTGGGTTACATCCGCTACAGAGACGGAGAGTGAACTAACCTCTGTAGCTTCGGCCGCGAGAGCTCTCTCCGCGAGGGCGGTGTTATTTCCCTCAAAACAAGCATAAAAAGTATTTAGCTCATCCAGGAGAGAGGCAGCGGTGTTCATGGCGGAGTTTTAATTCCCTTTAAAGACCGTGATGATGTTAATTCCCTGCCACATGCTTCTAGAGTTGGTGGTGTTGAACTGTCCTTCAGTCTTGTTCCTGTACTGACGTTTTGCTGTTCTGATAGTTTTTCAGAGGGCATAACTGGCTTGTTTATGCTCCTCCACATTCCTGGAATTAAAAACGGAGGTCTGCGCATCAAGTGCCGTGCGAACATTGCTATTAATCCAAGGTTTCTGGTTCGGGTAGATCCGTATTGTTTTGGTCGGAACAACATCCTCTACGCACTTTCTGATGAAACACATTACGCTATCAGCGTAGAGCTCGATGTCATCATCAGAGGCAGACTGGAACATCTCCCAGTCCGTGTGATGGGGGAAGGAGTTATCCGATGTGGAGGTCCTTCCCCTGAACAAGACCTCCATCTCTCTTAGCCGGTAAATGTGGTTCTCCAAACCCCAATAGGGCCACAAAAAGTTCCCCCCAACTACTCTGAAGTGAGAGGCTCATCCAGTCTGGCAAGGAACAAATGTTTGAGTTGTGTATCCTCCAAGCACACCTCCAGGGTGGCCTTGAGGAGAGCCACTGCACTTCAAAATGGGCCACCCACTCTGTTGGCAGCCCAAAGACGCAACATCCAGAGCTGTGCCTAGGGAAACAGGTTCCTGGCGGATGGAAGCTGTGTAAAAGAACAGACCCATATATTTGGCTGAAGTCTGCTGGGTTCAAGAACTGGCTGGATTCTTCTGTCAGTGATTTGTCAGGAAGAACCCAAAATGCAGACTGCCAAAGTCTTCAAAAGTCTTTTATTTATACAAAAACACAAGGAAGAATCCAGCACAGGACAGAGCACAGAAGGGAAATATAAAGAGGGAGAAATCAGGCAGGCAAACAAGAGGGGCAAGTGGAGCAAATTAACTGATGATCAGAGAAACAAGGGGGCAGGGCCAGGGAACAAGACAGAGAACAGAAACAGGCAGGGTAGAGGAACACATAGACACAAAATAACAGAAAAGAAAAAACAGTAAATACGTGTCAGGATCCTGCTATTAAAGAAGAAACCAGACAGAAGGCAGGATCCTGACACAAAAAGACAACTGCAAAACTGACACTCACTTCCTGCTGAATTATTGACAGGCAAAAAGTGCTTTAAAGTGTTCGGATTGGCTAAACAAAAAATCTGACCCTGGCCCGCAGTCTTTTTATTTTATTTCCAGTTCTTTACCAAGCCTAGGGCTATTACAGGGACAGGTGTTATATTTCATGGCAACTATTTCAGTGATATCTTACAGGTAATAGGGATGTTTTCTGATTGTCATTTTATTAAAGAAAAAGAAAAAAACACAGCACCTTTAAAGATAATAAAGATAATATAAAAATTTGACTAAAAGATACACTTTCTACATATAAATAAATATAAAATTATACCAATTTATTTAAATGTACACATTTCAATTTCATTACAAATTTAAAATTGAATTGTGTAGTCTGTAACAAAAAGTAATTAAAAAATGTACGTTTTATATAATTTTTTTAATTTTATTTTCAAAACAACATACGGTAGGTATCCAACTAGAATGTCATGGTTACTGGTGTAACCTCTGTTCCCTGATGGAGGGAACGAGACGTTGTGTCGATGTAGTGACACTAGGGGTCACTCTTGGGAGCCCAAGACACCTCTGGTCTTTGATAAAAGGCCAATGAAAATTGGCGAGTGGTATTTGCATGCCACTCACCCAGACATACGGGTATAAAAGGAGCTGGTATGCAACCACTCATTCAGGTTTTATGCTGAGGAGCCGATATAAGGTCCGGCCATTTCAGCGGGTAGTTCAGCGTTGTGGCAGGAGGGACACAACGCCTCGTTCCCTCCATCAGGGAACGGAGGTTACACCAGTAACAATGACGTTCCCTATCTGTCACTCACTCGACGTTGTGTCGATGTAGTGACACTAGGGGTCCCTATTGCAAACGCCACAACTGGCTGAACTGTGTTACGTGAACTGGCGGTGTGTGGTGGGCAGACTGCTGTGTGCCTCATAGCCAGCACACCAGGTCAACACGTAACCTCCCCCAACATAGTGATGAGTGTCGAACGGCCCTTTTTGGGAACAAGTCGACTACCCAAAGATAGAGACAGGCTTAACCCAGTCATGGCCTCTTTTCCCCTTCTCTTTTTCCACTCCCTAAAAAAGAAGGGGGATTATCTGACTGGGCCGCCAGGTCTAGTCGGGGGGTGTCCGTCCCAAGGGGAAGACACCGCAGAGACCACACCTCACCCAAAGAGAGGGGGGGTGGATATTTAAGTGGAAGAATATGTATCCCATATACCCATAGGTAGAAGGACCGAGGCGGGGAGCCGAAAGCAAGACGCAACCGCAAGACGCATCCGCAACGTTGCCATGGTCATGTTCTCGCAATGAGAACATGAACCATCCACAAACGCTGCCTCCGTGTGAGTCGCACCCAGACACGAAAGACAGCGATCATGACCATCCGAAGTTGAGAGATAACGACCGCAACCAGGAATAACACACAATCGGAAAGGCATCTTTAAAAAGACGCGTCTTTAAAAAGACATTCTCTTTTAGAGAAATATATACTCTTTTAGAGGAAAAAAAGCTCTTTCAGAAAATACACTCTCTTGTTTTTCTGCTGAAGCGCCCAGGGGCGTTCTCTGCAGTGCACCAGTGCAGAAGAGGGAGAAGCCGCTGAAATGCACCGTCAGATCCAGCAGATATGAATGAACAGAAATGCTGGTTGCATACCAGCTCCTTTTATACCTGTATGTCCAGGGGAGTGGCATGCAAATACCACTCGGCAATTTTCACTGGCCTTTTATCAAAGACCAGATGTGTTTCGGGCTCCCAAGAGTGACCCCTAGTGTCACTACATCGACACAACTTCGAGTGAGTGACAGATAGGGAAATGTGATTAAGGTCAAACTTGGAAAAAAACACAAAAAAATTTAAGATAAACATCATATAAAGGTAGGACTACTAAAAATTAGATCTCATTCAATCAAAGCACTAATTGTAAATAAAATTATTACAGATCATAGTTTGAATGCGATCTGCTTGACTGAAACCTGGCTTAAACCGGATTAATATCCCCCAGGTTATTGTTATAAACATGAGCCTCGTTTGAAGGGTTGAGGAGGAGGTGTTGCTACAATTTGCAGTGAAGTGTTTGGTGTTACTCAAATGACAGGATATAAGTTTAAGTCTTTTGAACTAATAATGCTTAATGTGACACTGTCACATATAAATAAAAAATATCATGTCTTTTGCCTTTGCTACAGTATATAGATCACCTGGGCCATACACAAATTTCCTTGGTGAATTTGCAAATTTTCTATCAGATCTTGTAGATACTGTAGATAGAACTTTAATTGTTGGTGACGTCAACATTCACTTAGATATCGAAAATGACACATCAGGATCAGCATTTATTGATATTCTCAACTCTCTTGGAGTCAGACAAAATGTTACAAGACAAACTCATTGCCATAATCATACACTAGATTTAATTCATATGGAGCTGATGTTGATACTATAGAAATTCTACCGCAGAGCAATGACATCTCAGATCATTTCCTCATCTCTTGTTTGCTGCGATCAGTTTATGTCACTCAATCTACACCATGCTATCATTTAGATAGAACTATTCTTCTGACCACTAAAGACAGCTTCACTAATAATATCCAGAATTGTCTCACATTGTACTCAGTAAGCCAAGTCTAGAAGAACTTGATGTAAAAACAGAAAATATAAATACAGTCTTCTCTAACACTCTTGATAGTGTCAACCCCCCCCCCCCCCCCTTCGATTAAAGAAAATTAAAGAAAAAAGCCCTGCACAATGGTACATGATCACACTCATGCTCTTGAGAGATCAGCTCAGAAAATGGAGCGCAAGTGGAAGAACTAAAAAAGTATTTCACGGTGCATGAAGGACAGTGTCTGTAGCTACACACAGGCACTAAAAGCTGCCAGGTCAGCATATTATAGCAAACTCATAGAAAATAACCACAACAATCCTAGGTGTTTATTCAGTACTGTGGCTAAATTGGTTAGGAATAAAGCATCGCCAGAACCCAATATTCCATCGCAGCACAGTAGTAATGGCTTCATTAATTTCTTTACTGATAAAATAGAAATCATCAGAAATAAAATTGGAATTATGCAATCAACTGTCACTGCAATTTCCCCACAAGTAACTTCAATCCTTCGCTGTCATAGGTCATGAAGAGCTAACAAAACTTATAAAAAAAATAAAAAGCCACAATGTGTTTGTAAGGGGGTTTAGAGGAAAGGAGGAGGCGAGAACCGGCTTGACAACTTAAATAATAATTTATTAACCAAAAACCCAACCAAAATCACACAACTAAACACACAGTACAGCTGTCTGTAATTCTCTCTCTCTCGAACTGTCGTCCCCGGCCGCCTTTATCCCTCGCGCGCCCCATCAGGCTGATTGGGGACCGGGTGTGTCTCATTCCAGCCCGGCCCCGCCCTCCTCGGCTCTACACTCCTCCCGGCGTTGCCTCAGGCCGGGGAGCCCCCGGCATGACGTACATCCCCCCCCACCCTTCCTCTCCAGGGGGGGGGCGTTCCTTATGCCCCGACTGCCGGCGGGTCCTCCCCGCCTTCCTCGACCTGGGAGGAGACAGGAGGGAAAAACAACAACACAAAATGGCGAGGGAAAGGCCAACACGGAGCGACAGAGAGAGAGAGAGAGAGGAGAGAGAGAAAAAGAAACTCGCCAGTTCTCTGATGCGCCGTCACGTGGTCCTCGATCACTACTCCACCCTCTCAGGCGGACTGCAGCCGCTCCTCCCCGGGCGGACCGGAGTCAGACCTCCGACCCCCAGCGGACAGAACGCCCCTCCGCGTTCCCGGCGTCCCGTGGGGACTCTCCTCCGCCCCCGGCAGCGGCTCCCTCACTCCAGGCGGTCGGGGAGTCCCGTCCCCACTCGCCTCGTGGACGGCGGCCGTTCCCCGCGTCCAGGTGGTCGGGCTACTCCGTCCCCCGTCGGACGGCAGCGGTGCTCCCCTGGGTGGACGGAAGTGTCGAGGATCCTGCGACGGGAATCCCTCCTCCTCCCGGGTTTCGGCACCAGTGTAAGGGGGTTTCGAGGAAAGGAGGAGGCGAGAACCGGCTTGACAACTTAAATAATAATTTATTAACCAAAAACACAACCAAAAACACACAACTAAAAACACAGCACAGCTGTCTGTAATTCTCTCTCTCTCGAACTGTCGTCCCCGGCCGCCTTTATCTCTCGCGCACCCCATCAGGCTGATTGGGACCGGGTGTGTCTCATTCCAGCCCGGCCCCGCCCTCCTCGGCTCTACACTGTTAGATCCAATATCAACTAAGCTCTTAAAAGAGGTATTCCCTGTAATCTCAGAACCTCTTCTTAATATTATTAACTCCTCGCTATTCTTAGGACATGTCCCAAGAAACTTTAAAATGGCAGTTATCAAACCGCTTATTAAGAAGCCACAGCTTGGTCCAGGAGAATTGGCTAATTATAGACCGATTTCAAATCTCCCATTTATGTCAAAAATATTACAAAAGGTAGTGTCATCCCAACTATGTTAATTTCTACAGAGGAATGGAATATATGAACAATTTCAGTCAGGCCCCATCACAGTACAGAGACTACACTTATCAGAGTTACAAATGACTTGCTCTTATCATCTGATCTTGGCTGCATTTATCTTCTAGTACTTTCGGATTTTAGTGCTGCCTTCGACACGATAGATCACGACATTCTCTTGAATAGGCTGGAGAATTATGTTGGCATTAGTGGACTTGCATTAGCATGGTTTAGGTCCTATTTATCAGACCGCTACCACTTTGTATGTGTAAATGAGTAATTGTCAAATCAAACAAAATTTAAGTATGGAGTGCCACAGAGATTATATTATATACACAGAGACATTATATTTCTTCTAAATCCAACGAAATTTCACAATTCTCCAAATTAGCAGAGTGTATCAATGAAATCAAAGATTGGATGGCCAGACATTTCCTTCTACTCAATTCCAACAAAACACAGGTACTAAATATTGGACCAAAAACCTCTAAAAATAAGCCGCTAAAATATAATTTGACTCTCGATGGATGTACTGTTACGTCGTCTTCTACAGTGAAGAAATTAGGTGTTATATTTAATACCAATCTGTCCTTTGAAAATCTAATTTCCAATGTTTGTAGAACAGCATTCTTCCACCTCAGAAATATTGCTAAGTTAATGTCAGCCATATCACCTGGTAGCTCAGAACTGGTTGCCTATTGAAGCTAAGCAGGGCTGAGCCTGGTCAGTACCTGGATGGGAGACCTCCTGGGAAAACTAAGGCTGCTGCTGGAAGAGGTATTAGGGAGTCCAGCAGGGGGTGCTTGACCTGCATAGGTCCTAATGGCCCAGTATAGTGATGGTGACACTATACTGTAAAAAGGCACCATCCTTCAGATGAGACATTAAACTGAGGTCCTGACTCTTTGTGGTTATTAAAAATCCCAGGACACTTCTCAAAAAGATTAGGGGGGTGTAACTCTGGTGTCCTGGCCAAATTCCCCCCACTGGCCCTTATCAATCATGGCTTCCTAATAATCCCCAGCCATTAATTGGCTCTATCACTCCACTCTCTCCTCTCCACAAATAACTGATGTGTGGTGAGTGTACTGGTGCACTATGGCTGCTGTTGTATCATCCAGGTGGATGCTGCACACTGGTGGTGGTTGAGGAGAGTCCCCTATTCACTGTGTAAAGCGCTTTGAGTGTAGTGTCAGAAAAGCGCTATATAAATGTAACGTTCATCCATATCCCAAGGTTTCATCTTCTTTCTTCATCATTCTCCCTGGGAACATCAACTCTGTCATTCTAAGCTAAGTTACCAATCCCTCTTATCACTGTTGACTTACCTAAAAGTATCCTCTTCAATAAAGCTTCCGTGATTGGGTTCAACCTGTCATCTGTATCTGTGTTGTGTCGTGACAAAGGACAACATCAGATGTACTGAGATACAGTTGGTTTATGAATTTCAACTTGAATGTATAGGTCAACATGTAAAAGGACCCACACGGATAACCAGATCTTCTGAAACACAAATCGATTTGATTTTTTGTAATAAACCTGATCATATAGTAAAGTGTTTCAATATGATTACAGGGTTGTCTGAGCATAATTTGACACTTATAGCAAGGAAATTGACAAAGAAAAGGTTTGGCAGTCAAATTAATAGAATATCTGGTCATTTCAAAATACCAAAAGGTCAGTAATTTGAGAAAGGCAATAGATGATATCAACTGGTCAGAAAATAACTAACTGTACTGAAATGGATGCCAGCGTTCTTACGAAAAGCAAAGTTTAATAAGTTAAGGAATAAAGTAAAAAGTGAAAATCAGAAAAGCTAAAGCTAAATTGTATATTACTACATTAGAGGAAGGAAGAACATCCTGATTACTTGCGTAACCTCCGTTCCCTGATGGAGGGAACAAGACGTTGTGTTGATGTAGTGACACTAGGGGTCCCTATATGAAACGCCACAACTGGCTGAACTGTGTTACGTGAACTGGCGGCGTGTGACAGGCAGACCACTGTGTGCCTCATAGCCAGCACACCAGGTCGACACGTAACCTCCCCCAACATAGTTATGAGTGTCAAACGGCCCTTTGGGGACAAGTCGACTACCCAAAAGATAGAGACAGGCTAACCCAGTCGTGGCCTCTTTTGCCCTTCTTTTTTCCACTCCCTAAAAAAGAAGGGGGATTATCCGACTGGGCTGCCAGGTCTAGTCAGGGGATGTCCCTCACAAGGGGAGGACACCGTGGAGACCACACCTCGCCCAAAGAGAGGGGGGGATATTTAAGTGGAAAAATACGTGGAGAGTCTTCAAGGTAGATCCTACCCAACGGGGGAGGAGTTACTACAAACATGGAGACTGGGGCAGAGGGGCTCTGCCCAAGAAAGATGCAGTTTGCCAACAGGGAAACGAATTAGCGGAAGATATACATCGCATGGGGTTTACCTTACAGGGAACCACCACATGCGGACCGAACTCCAGGCACGTTTCGCTGACAGAGAACGCTTGCAGGTCTCCTACCCTCTTGATGGAAGTGAGCGCAGTCAGGAGGGCAGTCTTCAAGGAGAGTGCCTTAAGCTCAGCTGACTGCAAAGGCTCAAAGGGGGCTCTCCGTAGACCCTGAAGAACTACAGAGAGGTCCCATGAGGGAACAAGGCGCGGTCTGGAGGGATTCAGCCTCCTGGCGCCTCTCAGGAACCTGATGATCAGGTCGTGCTTCCCAAAGGACTTACCATCGACTGCGTTGTGGTGTGCTGCTATGGCGGCAATGTACACCTTCAAGGTGGAAGGGGACAGCCTCCCTTCCAATTTCTCCTGCAGGAAGGAAAGCACTGATCCAACTGCGCATCTCTGGGGGTCTTCCCGTCGGGAAGAACACCACTTAGCGAACAGACGGCACTTAAAGGCATACAGGCGCCTCGTAGAGGGGGCCCTAGCCTGAGTGATCGTGTCTACCACCACGTCCCATCCAGGGTCCAGACATGGAGATTCCAGAGGTCTGGTCATGGGTTCCAGATGGTGCCCCATCCCTGAGAAAGAAGGTCCTTCCTCAGGGGAATTCGCTAGGGGGGGCTGTCGCGAGGAGCCTGAGGTCCGAGAACCATGTCTGGGTGGGCCAGTAGGGTGCTACCAGGATGACCTGCTCCTCGTCCTCCCTGACCTTGCACAGGGTCTGTGCAAGTAGGCTCACTGGGGGAAACGCATATTTGCGCAGGCCAGGGGGCCAGCTGTGTGCCCGCACATCTCTGCCGAGGGAGGCCTCGGTCAGGGCATACCAGAGCGGGCAGTGGGAGGACTCTTGGGAGGTGAACAGGTCCACCTGTGCCCGTCCAAATCGACTCCAAATCAGCTGGACCACCTGAGGGTGGAGTCTCCACACTCCCCTGAGGGTAACCTGCCGTGACAGTGCGTCCGCTGTAGTGTTGAGGTTGCCTGGGATGTGAGTGGCTCACAGCGACTTGAAGTGCTGCTGACTCCAGAAGAGGAGACAGCGGGCGAGTTGTGACATACAACGAGAGTGCAGACCGCCTTGGTGGTTGACATATGCTACCGTTGCCATGTTGTCTGTCCGAACTAACATGTGCTTGCCCTGGATCAACGGCCGAAACCTCCGCAGGGCGAGCAGAATTGCCAACAACTCGAGGCAGTTGATGTGCCAATGCAGTCGCAGGCCCGTCCACAGGCCGGCGGCTGCATGCCTGTTGCAAACAGTGCCCCAGCCTATTTTGGAAACATCTGTCGTGACCACGACGTGCCTGGAGACCAGTTCTAGGGGAACACCTGCCCGTAGAAACGAGAGGTCTGTCCAAGGGCTGAAAAGACAGTGACAGACCAGCGTGATGACCACGCAATGTGTCCCGCGGCACCATGCCCATCTTGGGACTCGAGTCTGAAGCCAGTGCTGAAGAGGTCTCATAAGCATCAACCCGAGCGGGGTGGCTACTGTTGAGGATGCCATATGACCCAGGAGCCTCTAAAAAAGTTTCAGTGGAACCGATGTTTTCTGTTTGAATGCCCTCGTGAGGTGCGCTGTCAAAGAGACTGAGTCCAACTCCAAACCGAGGAAAGAAAGGTTCTGAACCGGGAGGAGCTTGCTCTTTTCCCAGTTGACCCAAAGCCCTAGTCGGCTGAGGTGTGAGAGCACCAAATCCCTGTGTGCACACAACATGTCCCGAGAGTGAGCTAGGATTAGCCAGTCATTGAGATAGTTGAGAATGCAAATGCCCACTTCCCTTAACGGGGCAAGGGCTGCCTCTGCGACCTTCGTGAAGACGTGAGAAGATAGGGACAGGCCGAAAGGGAGGACCTTTTACTGATACGCCTGACCCTCGAATGCAAACCACAGGAAGGGTCTGTGTCGAGGAAGCATCGAGACGTGGAAGTACGCGTCCTTCAGGTCTACCGCCGCAAACCAATCTTGATGCCGGATGCTCACCAGAATGTGTTTTTGCGTCAGCATCTTGAACGGGAGTCTGTGTAAAGCCCGGTTCAGTACTCGCAGGTCCAAGATTGGCCGTAACCCACCATCTTTTTTCGGTACGATGAAGTAGGGACTGTAAAACCCCTTTTTCATCTCAGCTGGAGGGACAGGTTCTATCGCGCCCTTCCATAGGAGGGTAGCGATCTCCATACGCAAGGTAGCAGCGTTTTTGTCCTTCACCAAGGTGAAGTGGATACCGCTGAACCTGGGCGGGCGCCTGGTGAACAGTAGTAGTTCAGCTCAGTGAGCATGACCGTTCGGCTCCGAAGAGAAAATCTGAATGAGATTTTTTATACCCGTATGTCCGGGGGAGTGGCATGCAAATACCACTCGCCAATTTTTATTGGCCTTTTATCAAAGACCAGAGGTGTCTTGGGCTAGTGTCTGACACATCGTCAAGTGAGTGACAGATAGGGAAGGAATGTTAAATTGATATGGGAAAATCTGAGAAACCAAATTGGAAATTATAAAAAGCCAATAAGAAATATAGAACTTGAGCTGGAAGGAAAACCTATTCATGATCATGGTGTGATAGCAGACGCTTTAATAATTATTTTGTAGATTCAGTTAATGCTCTCACAAAGTCTTTTTGTCCACAGACTCAGTGTTTTAAATGAGAGAATAACGCTTTGCCCATATTCACTCTTAAGGAGGTGTCTGAGGCAAAATTTGAAAAAAGGTTATTAGCTCTCTTAAGGATTCTAAGGCCAGAGATAAATATTGAATAGACTCGATCTTTTTAAAAACCCATCAAGAATCAATTATATGTCCTTTAACCCAGGTCATTAACCTATCAATAACGCATGGAATTTTTCCCACTGTGTGGAAATATGGAGTAGTCACACTGATTTATAAATCTGGAAATCATGCAGACATTAGTAATTATAGGCCGATAAGCATTCTTCCAGTCATGTCTAAAGTGGCTGAGAAATGGGTAGCAGAACAAATAGTTTTATATCTTAATAATAGTCCCATTTCTCTTCATCCCATGCAGTTTGATTTCAGAAAAAACTACTCTACTGAAACGGCAAACTGTTTTCTGTTAGAAAATGTTGGGCATCATGTATTCAGATAGAAGACAAAGGCAGGCCTAATACAGTCGTAAAAACCTAACTCAAGCCCCCACCTTCCAAGTCATAAATCTTACTGATAAAATTCGCGCCAAAATCAAACAAAGGGAGTCCAAAACAGACTACAAATCCATGAAGCCTTGCTCACTAAAGGATCGAACTCTCAACTCCTATTGGATGAGGCACACAACAGAACGTCCCTCAAACATGACATCATCAGGAGTTGAAATACCTCTGAAATGCTTCCAGGATTTACTTCCAGCGACTTCGTTCACCGAATATAGACGTAGCTCTTTGCTGCTCTCAGGTGCAACCTCGTGGCACAAGGAAGTAACGTCCGACTTGAAACTGTGGCCATACAATCTCCATCTCGCTGGACGAGTTGAGATTACTCTGTGTTCAACCGAACACTCTAACAGATCCGAAGGAGACCACCGAGCAATTCGCATCTTCATCCGTTTGCCTACAGAAGTGAAGAGATTAAAGATTTCTCTTCCATCTTCAATCAAGTCGACATTTCTGAGTTCTGAGAATCAACAGCCGTACCGCCCGCCGACAGAGCGAGGAAACGGCCTCCCGTCATCGAGAGTGCAGACCGCCTTGGTGGTTGACATATGCTACCGTTGCCATGTTGTCTGTCCGAACTAACATGTGCTTGCCCTGGATCAATGGCCGAAACCTCCGCAGGGCGAGCAGAATTGCCAACAACTCGAGGCAGTTGATGTGCCAATGCAGTCGCAGGCCCGTCCACAGGCTGGCGGCTGCATGCCTGTTGCAAACAGTGCCCCAGCCTATTTTGGAAACATCTGTCGTGACCACGACGTGCCTGGAGACCAGTTCTAGGGGAACACCTGCCCGTAGAAACGAGAGGTCGGTCCAAGGACTGAAAAGACAGTGACAGACCAGCGTGATGACCACGCAATGTGTCCCGCGGCACCATGCCCATCTTGGGACTCGAGTCTGAAGCCAGTGCTGAAGCGGTCTCATAAGCATCAACCCGAGCGGGGTGGCTACTGTTGAGGATGCCATATGACCCAGGAGCCTCTAAAAAAGTTTCAGTGGAACACGCACGTGACCCCTCACAAACATTCTGGCACACATTTTTGGCTCGTAGATAGCTTAAATGCTAAAGCCCAGCTTTGTCCCTAAGCTATCGTACAAGCGGATACACGCGGTAACTGGTAGACGCCATCTCTGCCCCCATTCGCGGTCATATTCCCTGGCCGGAAGTCTCGCGTGACATACTCTCCACGAGAGTCACGTCCGCCATTTTGTGCACGTCCCTCCTTACACACACACACACACACACACACACACACTGTCACATACACACACCTTATGTGTTATAGGATTATTTTATTTCCATATCTAATCATATCACTGTTTAGTTTGTAGTTGTAAGTCGGAAGTTTATTAACTGCATTGTATTAATTATTAATTGATATTACTGCATAAATAAACTTTTGTTTATATTACAAAGAGAAGTGTTTTGGTTTGTTTTGCATACGCCTGTGTCATGCTGACGGGATGTCAGTGCTCGGATTCAAACCTTCATTCATTGTTTTTTTTCCCGAAAATCGATATTCTTCAGATGCCGATTTTCCTAAGAAAAAAATCTAATATTGAGACTGTTTTACTATTTGGTTATTAGTCCCTGATTTCAGGGTGGTGCCCCGTCAATGTTAATCCTTATTAATATTCTATTGATTTTTGATAATTGATAATTATCTTTGATGATTGAATTTGAATGATCAATAAGCTAGTATTAATTTTAATTAATGTTTCATCGATGTTAACAATTAACGATTGTCTTTGATAACTGTTGATTTAAAGGATTTAAAAAAGCTAATAATCTATTGATTTTAATAATTAATAACTATCTTTGATAATTATTAATTATTGCTAATAACCAAACTTGCTCCTAAACGTAGCACACTACATTTACTGGAGCCCCATATGAGGTTTTAATGAGTTAGATTCAATTGTTTAATTTAAATATTAATTAATAACTACAGAAATAATTATTAATTATTTCTGATAGTAACACTGATCTAAACAACCAGTAAAGCCCTACAAAAACATTGAAGTAAAGATGGTGTCGTGTATTTTGTTGATTCATGTTTTTCATGTCTTTTATTTTGAAAAGTTTAGTTGCTGTTTCGTGTCATGTGTTCCTGGTCATGTGATGTACTGTTTTCTCTCCATGTTCATGTGTCTTGTTTTCATTGGTTCATTGTTTGATTATCTTGTTTAGAGTTCTGTTTGTTCATTGGTTTATGTTCTCCCATGTGTGTTGTTGTAACTTTGGTTGTTATGTCAAGTTTATATCAAGTTTATGTTTGTAGTTAGGGTTTATGGATTACACTGTTGGAATAAATTTGCACTTGGGTTCTTTACTTCATGGTCATCGTCTTTGTCATTGGCAATGCCAGCAACATCGTTACAGAATACCTGACCTACACAATATGAACCCAGTGGTCCGACTCCTACGCCTACGTCAGGGGAGTCGTCCCCTAGAGGATTATGTGGAGGACTTCTGCGCTCTGGCCTGCCGGGTGGACTTTAATGAAATAGCCCTCAAGGACATTTTCCGGGCAGGTTAGAGTGAGCCAGTTTCCTCCCTGATGCCTGGCGGTCGGAGTACTTACGGCCTGGCTCAGTATATCAACTTTGCCCTGCAGATTATTGGTTCTACGTTCACTGTAGGGGAGGCGGATGCCAAGCCAGAGTGCCACGTCATGGCCGCCGAGCCAGAGTCCCACTTCATGGCCGCCGAGCCAGAGTCCCGCGTCGTGACCACTGAGCTAGTGCCATCTTTAGCCACACCTGCACAACACCATATAGAGTGGTGGTGGTGTAGTGGACTAAAGCACTGAACTGATAAGTGGAAGGTTGTTGGTTCAATCCCCACAGCCACCACCATTGTGTCCTTGAGCAAGGCACTTAACTCCAGGTTGCTCCAGGGGGATTGTCCCTGTAATCAGGGCACTGTAACTTGCTTTGGATAAAAGTGTCTGCCAAATGCATAAATGTCAAAGCCATGCCTGAGCATGCTCATGGTTTATGTTCTCCCATGTCCAAGTATTTAAACCCTCATGTTTTCCATTGTCCTTTGTTAGGTATTGTGTGTTGTTGTTAGTTCAAGTTTATGTCAAGTCAAGTTTGTCAAATCAAGTTTATGTCAAGTTTATGTTTTATTTACATTTGAATAAATTTGCACTTGGGTTCTTTACTTCATGGTCATCATCTTTGTACTTGCCAGTGCCATCAACATCATTACAGATGGACAGAGGGGGTGTAGCTGCTGCTATATTTCTTGATTTAAAAAAAGCATTCATCACTGTAAATTATGATATTTTGCTTGCTAGGCTATCAAATTTTAATTTTTCAGTTGGTGCCATCAAGTAGTTTAAATCTTACCTAGAGAACAGGAAACGGTGTGTAAGATCTGAATATTTAGATTACAGTGTTGGAGTGCCACAACGGTCTAGTTTAGGTCCGTTGTTGTTTAGTTTGTATGTTAATGATCTTCCAAACGTTTGTCCTTTGGATGTTACCTGTCAAATTTATGCTGATGATGCTATTATTTATGTACATGCAGACAATAAACAACATGCTGCACAGAAATTGTCTTCTGCAATGGTCCAGGTATCAAAATGGCTTACCAAATCATGTTTGCATCGAAATATAAAAAAACTGGTATGTACAGTGCATCTGGAAAGTATTCACAGCGCTTCACTTTTTCCACATTTTGTTATGTTACAGCCTTATTCCAAAATTGATTAAATTCATTATTTTCCTCAAAATTCTACAAACAATACCCCATAATGACAACATGAAAGAAGTTTGTTTGAAATCTTTGCAAATTTATTAAAAATAAAAATGAAAAAAATCACATGTACATAAGTATTCACAGCCTTTGCCATGACACTCAAAATTGAGCCCAGGTGCATCCTGTTTCCACTGATCATCCTTGAGGTGTTTCTACAACTTGATTGGAGTCCACCTGTGGTAAAGCCAGTTGATTGGACATGATTTGGAAAGGCACACACCTGTCTATATAAGGTCCCACAGTTAACAGTGCATGTCGGAGCACAAACCAAGCTATGAAGTCCAAGGAATTGTCTGTAGACCTCCGAGACTGGATTGTATCAAGGCACAGATCTGGGGAAGGGTTCAGAAAAATTTCTGCTGCATTGAGGGTCCCAATGAGCACAGTGGCCTCCATCATCCATAAATGGAAGAAGTTTGGAACCACCAGGACTCTTCCTAGAGCTGGCCGCCTGGCCAAACTGAGCAATCTGGGGAGAAGGGCCTTAGTCAGGGAGGTGACCAAGAACCCGATGGTCACTCTGACAGAGCTCCAGCATTTCTGTGTGGAGAGAGGAGAACCTTCCAGAAGAACAACCATCTCTGCAGCACTCCACCAATCAGGCCTGTATGGTAGAGTGGTCAGACGGAAGCCACTCCTCAGTAAAAGGCAAATGACACCCCACTTGGAGTTTGCCAAAAGGCACCTGAAGGACTCTCAGAGCTTGAGAAACAAAGATTGAACTCTTTGGCCTGAATGGCAAGTGTCATGTCTGGAGGAAACCAGGCACCGCTCATCTCCTGGCAAATACCATCCCTACGTGAAGCATGGTGGTGGCAGCATCATGCTGTGGGGATGTTTTTCAGTGGCAGGAACTGGGAGACTAGTCAGGATCGAGGGAAAGATGAATGCAGCAATGTACAGAGACATCCTTGATGAAAACCTGCTCCAGAGCACTCTGGACCTCAGACTGGGGCAAAGGTTCATCTTCCAACAGGACAACGACCCTAAGCACACAGCCAAGATAACAAAGGAGTAGCTATGGGACAACTCCGTGAATGTCCTTGAGTGGCCCAGCCAGAGCCCAGACTTGAACCCGATTGAACATCTCTGGAGAGATCTGAAAATGGCTGTGCACCGACGCTCCCCATCCAACCTGATGGAGCTTGAGAGGTCCTGCAAAGAAGAATGAGAGAAACTGACCAAAAATAGTTGTGCCAAGCTTGTAGCATCATACTCAAAAAGACTTGAGGCTGTAATTGGTGCCAAAGGTGCTTCAACAAAGTATTGAGCAAAGGCTGTGAATAGTTATGTACATGTGATTTTTTTTTTTTTTACAAAAAGAGCAAATTCTGACATTGAACAAGAAGTATATGTCCAGGGACAGAAGCTTGATATAGTAAAATAATTTAAATATTTAGGAATAATAATTGATTCTCAGCTTTCTTTTAAAAAACATGTGAAGAAAGTTGTGAATACAGTGAAAGTCAGTCTAGCCAATTTAGATACATTAGAAACAGATACCTAAAGGTGCAGCAGTGTTATTCATAAATGTTATGATTCTTCCACATATTGCATGACTACTTGGACACAAACATGTAAGTCCATTCTTAGGCCTGTTGAAACGGTCTATAAGCAAGTTCTTAAGGTATTAGACAAAAAGTCAAATAGGTTCCATCACTGTGGTATTTTAATTAAGTATTCTTTTTTTGAGCTGGGAACATCTGATACAATTTGCTAATTTAGTGTTGGTTTTTAGGATTTTGAATGGTTTTGCTCCACCCAAATTCAAGGAGTAAATTTATAAACTAACAGGAAGGTACAAGAGCTAGTACAAGGGGTGATTGTAACATACCACTGAGAAAAAGTATGTTTAGTCAATTATCCTTTGCTTTTAGAGGAACCCATGACTGGAATAGACTTTCAATAGAATTAAAAGAACAAAAAAGTCATGGTGGTTTCTCAAAACAAAATTTTTTTCTCATAAAAAATATGTTGATATCAAATTAAAACTGTCAACATTTATAGGAATTTAGTGTAATATTTTGGTTTTTATGGAATTAAATTTGTTTTTATGTGTTCTCTCTCGCTCGCTCTCTCTCTTGCTTTGGCGTGCCTTTTGAGCTCCCTCCGCCAGCACTATAATGAGAGACAGGTGACGAGCCTTACCGCTCTCCCTCTCCCGCAGACTGACACATGACCACGCCCCCCATGCCACAGTGTTCTTTATGAGTTAAAAGCAGCTCTTACATTCATACAGATGGTCTCATCACAGATGTTTAGTAATATTGTGACCAAATCAAGGCAGAAAACAACACAAACATTTGTAACTTCTGAATGAGAGATGTTTACTGTGATGTACCGGTAAGTGTGTGCACTCGTTGGTCACACATCAGACTTGCCGGTAAATCATGGATAAATTATTTAAATGTCCACGAAAGTCAAATTTAGCAAAATTTGTGCTGACCTCAGACCTACACCTTCCTGCATCTTGGCAGGAAAGTGTTCACCGCTGATGGTCACAAATATGGCAGCTGCGGGCAAAAAGTTACGTCACTGAAACCGGTCACTTTAATGCTACCTTTAATTTTGCCTCGTTAGTTCGCATTCTAAACATCAAAATGTAAAAAATACAATACAAATAATAATATTAACAATGTAAATCATAATAACTCACTTTCTTCACACGTTGGTGCCAAAAAAACAAAACAAAAAACGATGGACCCAAAAGTGTCCATCTGCACCTCCTGACGGTGATTTTGCAATCGTGTCTCACACGTGAGAATTTAAAGTTTTAACGCTGCATTAATCCCAGCATTAGTAAGGTTCTGGTATCTGGTTGGATATCCACTGTACATTAAAATTACTGAGTGCACCAATAAATTTTTTTACCTTTACTAGTTAATTTTAAGTGGTCCTGCAGTGTTACTAATTAACTTAAGTGCAAATATTCCATGTAGTCTCTCAAATATTTAGTTAATTATTTATTAAATAGTGACAGGGTCTTGATCCGGTGGTCCTCCATCCACACCTTGATTGACCTGGCTTTGTGGCATGGAGCATTGTCCTGCTGGAAAAACCAATCCTCAGAGCTGGGGAACATTGTCAGAGCAGAAGGAAGCAAATTTTCTTTCAGAATAACCTTGTACGTGGCTTGATTCATGCATCCTTCACAAAGACGAATCTGCCCGATTCCAGCCTTGCTGAAGCACCCCCAGATCATCACCAATCCTGCACCAAATTTCACAGTGGGTGCGAGACACTATGGCATAAAGGCCTCTCCAGGTCTCTGTCTAACCATTAAACGACCAGGTGGAGGATCAGTGATGATCTGGGGGTGCTTCAGCAAGGCTGGAATCAGGCAGAATCATCTTTGTGAAGTAAGCATGAATCAAACCACGTACATGGTTATCCTGGAAGAAAACTTGCTTTTTTTCTGCTCTGACAATATTCTCTAACTCTAAGGATTGTTTTTTCCAGCAGGAAAATGCCACCACACAGCCAGGTCAATTAATGTGTGGATGGAGGACCACTGGATCAAGGCCCTGTCATGGCCAGCCCAATCTCCAGATCTGAACACCATTGAAAACCTCTGGAATGTGATAAAGAAGAAGATGGATGGCCACAAACCATCAAACAAAGCCAAGTTGTTTGAATTTTTGCACCAGGAGTGGCATAAAGTCACCCAACAGCAATGTGAAAGACTGGTAGAGAGCATGCCAAGACACATAAAAGCTGTGATTGAAAATCAGGGTTATTCCACCAAATATTGATTTCTGAACCCTTCCTAAGTTAAAACATTAGTATTTTGTTGTTTAAAAATGAATATGAACTTGTTTTCTTTGCATTATTCGAAGTCTTTTTTGTTATTTTGACCAGTTGTCATTTTCAGCAAATAAATGCTCTAAATGACAATATTTTTATTTGGAATTTGGAAGAAATGTTGTCAGTACTTCATAGAATAAAACAAAAATATTCATTTTACTCAAACACATACCTATATAGTAAATCCAGAGAAACTGATAATTTTGCAGTGGTCTCTTAATTTTTTTCCAGAGCTATATATATATATATATATATATATATATATATATATATATATATATATATATATATATATACACACACAGTTGTGCTCAAAAGTTTACATAGCCTTGGAAATTGGTAATATATGTACCATTTTTAAAGAAAACATGAGTGAGCAGGCAAAACACATTTCTTTTATTTCTTATGGGATTCATATTCAACTGTAGGTTATAACAGAATGGCACAATCATAAAACAAAACATGGCAACAAAGTAAAAAATGAAATGACCCCTGTTCAAAAGTCTGCATACCCTTAGTTCTTAATACTGTGTATTACCCCCTTTAGCATCAATGACAGTGTGCAGTCTTTTGTAATAGTTGTCTATGAAGCCCCAAATTCTTGCAGGTGGTATAGCTGCCCATTCATCTTGGCAAAATGCCTCCAGGTCATGCAAAGTCTTTGGTCGTCTTGCATGAACTGCACGTTTGAGATCTCCCCAGAGTGGCTCGATGATATTAAGGTCAGGAGACTGTGATGGCTACTCCAGAACCTTCACTTTTTTCTGCTGTAAGCACTGGAGGGTCAACTTGGCCTTGTGCTTAGAGTCATTATCGTGCTGGAAAGCCCAAGAGCGTCCCATGCGCAGCTTTCGTGCAGAAGAATGCACATTTTCTGCCAGTATTTCCTGATAACATGCTGCATTCATCTTGCCATCAATTTTCACAAGATTCCTTGTGCCTTTAGAGCTCACACACCCCCAAAACATCAGTGAGCCACCACCAGGCTTCACAGTGGGGATGGTATTCTTTTCATTATAGGCCTTGTTGACCCCTCTCCAAACATAGCGCTTATGGTTGTAACCATAAAGTTCTATTTTGGGCTCGTCACTCCAAATTACAGTGTGCCAGAAGCTGTGAGGCGTGTCAAGGTGTTGTCGGGCATACTGTAACCGGGCTTTTTTGTGGCATTGGCGCAGTAAAGGCAGCTCATTTTTGTTCAAGTATCGTTGTATTGTGCTCCTTGAAACAACCACACCGTCTTTTTCCAAAGCAGCCTGTATTTCTCCTGAGGTTACCTGTGGGTTTTTCTTTGTATCCCGAACAATTCTTCTGGCAGTTGTAGCTGAAATCTTTCTTGGTCTACCTGACCTTGACTTGGTATCAAGAGATCCCCGAATTTTCTACTTCTTAATAAGTGATTGAACAGTACTGACTGGCATTTTCAAGGATTTGGATATCTTTTTATATCCTTTTCCATCTTTATAAAGTTCCATTACCTTGTTTCGCAGGTCTTTTGACAGTTTTTTTTCTGCTCCCCATGGCTCAGTATCTAGCCTGCTCAGTGCATCCACGTGAGAGCTAACAAACTCATTGACTATTTATACACAGACACTAATTGCAATTTAAAAAGCCACAGGTATGGGAAATGAACCTTTAATTGCCATTTAAACCTGTGTATGTCACCTTGTGTGTCTGTAACAAGGCCAAACATTCAAGGTTATGTAAACTTTTGATCAGGGCCATTTGGGTGATTTCTGTTACCATTATGATTTTAAAAGGAGCCAAACAACTATGTGATAATAAATGGCTTCATATGATCACTATCCTTAAATAAAAGACTAAAGATACTAAGATTAAAAGCATAGTAATAAAACAAAACTTTGGGGAGGCCTAAATCTCCTTTGTCAGTTGGTCTATGTAACTTACTGAAATGTAACCAAGGTCGTTTACCATTCCAAATGAAAACTTACATATTCTATAAAATTGTTTAAAATAAGAAAGTGGAACTTCTAGAGGGAGATATTTCAATTTGGGGATACAATTCATTTTTAGAATATTGACCTTTCCAGCCATAGACAAATGCTGTGAAGCCCACCTGTCAACATCACACAAGAACCTTATCATTAATGGGTCAAAATTAACTTACTAAATCTCTCAAATTTTCTGTTATCATTATGATTTAAAAAGGAGCCAAACAACTATGTGATAATAAATGTCTTCATATGATCACTATCCTTTTTTTTGCATGATCAGTCATATTTTCAAAATCAATGCCAAAATTTCACAATTCTGCCAGGGTATGCAAACTTTTGAGCACAACTGTGTGTGTGTGTGTGTGTGTGTGTGTGTATATATATATATATATATATATATATATATATATATATATATATATATATATATATATATAGCTTGGTTTTATGTTTGTGTGTATGTGTAATTGGCTGTGTCTGTTTGTCTTAGCCATGTGCTTCCCTGACCCCACCTCCTCGTTACCCTCATCACTGTCCCTCATTTAGTCCATGTCATGTTTATTGCTTTAACCTGTTCCTCATATGCTTGTATTTGTCAGATCGTTTGGTTAGTAGTCAGTCTGTTCCTGTCTTGTTTCTGTGCCTGGTTGGGCCTAGTTATTATCTTTACTCTTATGTTTTGATTTGTTTTCTCTCACCTTTTTATAGAGTTCTATAGAGTTTTGTGTTACCTAGTCATTGTCTTTATTGTAGTTTATCTTTAGCTTGTTTTCTCTCCCTCATGATAGTTTTGTGTTGCCTTTTTTGTTTTCAGTTGCTTTAATAACATATTTTATTTTTCACTCATTCCTGCATCTGGGTCTTCATTCCTGACACATTCCGTGACATAACGATCTGATCAACATGGACCCAGCATGAATTTGTTTTTCTTTTTGTTCACTACTTCCCACACGACACAGAACCAAGCAGGCCAGGAAACGTCTCGGTTACTGTTGTAACCTCCATTCCCTGATGGAGGGAACGAGACATTGTGTCGATGTAGTGACACTAGGGGTCACCCTTGGGAGCCCCAAACACCTCTAATCTTTGAGAAAAGGCCAGTGAGAATTGGCGAGTGGAATTTGCATGCCACTCCTCCGGACATACGGGCATAAAAGGAGCTGGCTCACAACCACTCATTCAGGTTTTGTGCTGAGGAGCCGAGACAAGGTCCCGGCCATTTCAGCAGATAGTACCGCGTTGTGACAAGAGGGACAGAATGTCTCGTTCCCTCAATCAGGGAACGGAGGTTACAACAGTAACCGAGACGTTCCCCTTCTGTCACTCACTCGACATTGTGTCGATGTAGTGACACTAGGGGTCCCTATAGAAAAATGGCACAACAGCTGGATTGTGTTACGTGAACTGCCGATGCAGGTGCAAGCAAGCTGCTGTGTGCGTAATAGCAGGTGCATCAGTCCGCACGTAACCTCCGCCAAGGCCCCACAAGACGTCATGTAGTTCCCCACATCCCAGAGGGGGGGAAGCGACGTAACTAGCGTGGGAGCAGGCCATGCCAGCTGCGGCCTTTTCTCTCTATGTTTTCTCTCCACAGAGTATTCGATTCGGCTGGGGCCATCTAACGCTATTACATGTGCCGGGGAAGGTGTTCTTTTCCTTTCCTATTCTTTCAGGGGGAAAAGACCCCGTGGAGACCACATCCTGCCCGGAGGGGAGGTAATGTGGCAATACATCACGTGAGCTCACCAGCCACACATGGAAGTGGCGCAGTGGTAGGTCCTGCCTGGAAGGGGAGGAGCTCTACAAACACAGCAGCTGGCAGAGAGGGAGACGCAGGTCTGCCGACAGGGAGACCGTACCACGGAAAATACATCACAGGGGGTTACCGGAGTAACCGGCACCTGTGGAGCACCTATCCTAATACAGGGCATATTAGTACCCATGGTGGGTCCGGCTGCAAATTCCTTCGCCGAATTTGTGAGCCACAGGGCTAGGGAGGAAGGACATCCAGGGTTCATGGTTCGTGAACTCGCATGGGAGAAGCGCACATCTTCACCTCATGGAGGGGAAAGGCGCTATACGCATGCGATACACCCGGCCAGCTGTTCCATATTACCAAACTTACCTGTTCGTACCTGACAAAACACGGGATGAAACCGGCTCAACCCGGAGATTGTAAAATCTCGCAAAGGTATTGGGTGTTGCCTAACCCGCTGCTCTGCAGGTGTCTGCTAGAGAGGCGCCATTGGCCAGTGCTCACGAGGATGCCAGACTCCTTGTAGAGTGTGCTCGTTTTCCCAAAGGGGCGGGCACGGCCTGGGCTTGGTATGCCAGGGTGATGGCATCCATGATCCAGTGGGCAAGCCTCTGTTTGGAGACAGCGTTCACTTTCCAATGTCCACCGAAGCAGACAAAGAGCTGCTCAGAGTGTCTAAATCTCTGCATGCGATCCAAGTAGATGCGCAAAGCACGCACCGGACATAGCAACAACAGGGCTGGGTCTGCCTCCTCCTGAGGCAGCGCTTGCAGGCTCACCATCTGATCCCTGAAGGGCGTCGTGGGAACCTTGGGCACATAGCCCAGCCGGGGTCTCAGGACCACGTGAGAGTCTATCAGACTGAACTCCAGGCAGGTATCGCTGACAGAGAACCTCTTGATGTAGGTGAGTGCAATCAGGAGGGCTGTCTTCAAAGAGAGGGCTTTCAGCTCAACTGACTCTAGCGGCTCAAACGGGGCTTTCCGAAGGCCCAGGTGGACCACGGAGAGATCCCATGAGGGAAAGAGGCGTGGCCTAGGAGGATTCAGCCTCCGGGTTCCTCTCAGGAATCTGATGATCAGGCCGTGCTTCCCTAAAGACTTACCATCCACTGCGTCGTGGTGTGACGCTATGGCGGCCACATACACCTTCAGGGTGGAGGGGGACAGCCAAGGATGCCATATGCCCCAGGAGCCTCTGAAAGTGTTTCAGTGGAACCGCTGTCTTCTGCCTGAATGACTTTAGGCAGTTCAGCACTGACTGCGCACGCTCGCTTGTGAGGCGCGCTATCATTGAGACCGAGTCTAACTCTGTAGGGCTTTACTGGTTGTTTAGATCAGTGTTACTATCAGAAATAATTAATAATTATTTCTTTAGTTATTAATTAATATCTAAATTAATTAATTGAATCTAACTCATTAAAACCTCATATGGGGCTCCAGTAAATGTAGTGCACTACATTTAGGAGCAGGTTTGGTTATTAGCAATAATTAATAATTATCAAAGACAATTATCAATTATTAAAATCAATAGAACATTGATGAGAATCAATGTTAGCTTTTCTAATCCTTTAAATCGTCATGGTTACTGGTGTAACCTCCGTTCCCTGATGGAGGGAACGAGACTTTGGTGTCGATGTAGTGACACTAGGGGTCACTCTTGGGAGCCCGAGACACCTCTGGTCTTTGATAAAAGGCCAATGAAAATTGGCGAGTGGTATTTGCATGCCACTCCCCCGAACATACGGGTATAAAAGGAGCTGGTATGCAACCACTCATTCAGGTTTTACGCTGAGGAGCCGATATAAGGTCCAGCCATTTCAGCGCGTAGTTCAGCGTTGTGGCAGGAGGGACCAACGTCTCGTTCCCTCCATCAGGGAACGGAGGTTACACCAGTAACCATGACGTTCCCTATCTGTCACTCACTCGACGTTGGTGTCGATGTAGTGACACTAGGGGTCCCTATACAAAACGCCACAAGGCTGAACTGTGTTACGTGAACTGGCGGTGTGTGGTGGGCAGACTTGCTGTGTGCCTCATAGCCAGCGCACCAGGTCGACACGTAACCTCCCCCAACACAGTTATGAGTGTCAAACGGCCCTTTTTGGGGACAAGTCGACTACCCAGAGATAGAGACAGGCTTAACGCAGTCGTGGCCTCTTTCCCCTTCTCTTTTTCCACTCCCTAAAAAAGAAGGGGGATTATCTGACTGGGCCGCCAGGTCTAGTCGGGGGGTGTCCCTCCCAAGGGGAGGACACCGCGGAGACCACACCTCGCCCCAAGAGAGGGGGGATATTTAAGTGGAAGAATACATCACATGGTCTTTCCAACCATGTGGAGAGCCTTCAAGGTAGATCCTACCCAATGGGGGAGGAGTTACTACAACATGGAGACTGAGGGGCTCTGCCCAAGGAAGACGCAGTTTGCCAGTAGGGAAACGAACTAGCAGAAGATATAGATCGCATGGGGTTAGCCTTACAGGGAACCGCCACATGCGGAGCACCTACCCCAGAACCGGGCTCTTAGCGCGTGTACTGGGCCGGCAGCGAGTCTCTCCGAAAACTCGACTGCCACAGGGCTCGGAGGAAGTCAACCAGGGAACAACTTTTGTGAACACTACTGGGAATTAACAGCGCATGTCTTCAGCTCAAAAGGAGGTGGAAGGCGCTATGTGCAAGCGATACACCCGGCCGGCTATCCCGGGCTTATCCGCTTGTGTTGCGTGCCACTACCTGGGACGAAACCGGTTCCACCCGGAGGTTGTAGAACTTTGCAAAGGTGTTGGGTGTTGCCCAGCCCGCTGCTCTGCAATGTCTGTTAGAGAGGCACCTCTGGCCAGGGCCCAAGAAGCCACTACACCACGGGTAGAATGGGCTCGTAGCCCTACCGGGGGCGGCATGTTTTGGGCGAGACATGCCATAGTTATGGCGTCAATAAGCCAGTGGGCGATCCTCTGCTTGGAGACAGCGCTTCCTTTCCGCTGTGCACCAAAGCAGACAAAGAGCTGCTCAGAGATTCTAAAGCTCTGCGTGCGATCCAAATAGATGTGTAAAGCGCGCACCGGACACAGCAACGACAGGGCTGGGTCTGCCTCCTCCTGGGGCAGCGCTTGCAGGTTCACCACCTGGTCCCTAAAAGGAGTGGTGGGAACCTTGGGCACATAGCCCGGTCGGGGGTCTCAGGATCACGTGAGAATAGCCCGGACCGAACTCCAGGCACGTTTTGCTGACAGAAAACGCTTGCAAGTCACCTACCCTCTTGATGGAAGTGAGCGCAGTCAGGAGGGCAGTCTTCAAGGAGAGTGCCTTAAGCCCGGCTGACTGCAAAACTCAAAGGGGGCTCTCTGTAGACCCTGAAAAACTACAGAGGTCTGATGAGGGAACAAGGCGTGGCCTGGAGGGATTCAGCCTCCTGGCACCTCTTAGGAACCTGATGATCAGATCATGCTTCCCTAAGGACTTACCGTCGACTGCGTCATGGTGTGCTGCTATGGCAGCAACGTACACCTTCAAGGTGGAAGGGGACAGCCTCCCTTCCAACCTCTCTTGCAGGAAGGAAAGCACTGATCTGACTGCGCACCTCTAGGGGTCTTCCTGATGGGAAGAACACCACTTAGCGAACAGACACCACTTAAAAGGCATACAGGCGCTTCGTAGAGGGAGCCCTAGCCTGAGTGAACGTGTCTACCACCGCAGGTGGGAGACAGCTTAGGTCTTCCGCATCCCGTCCAGGGGCCAGACATGGAGACTCCAGAGGTCTGGGCGCGGGTGCCGGATGGTGCCCCTTCCCTGAGAAAGAAGGGCCTTCCTCAGGGGAATTTGCCCGGGGGGAGCTGTCACGAGGAGCGTGAGGTCCGAGCACCACGTCTGGGCGGGCCAGTAGGGTGCTTACCAGGACGACCTTCTCCTCGTCCTCCCTGACCTTGCACAGGGTCTGTGCGAGCAGGCTCACTGGGGAAAGCGCATATTTGCGAATGCCAGGGGACCAGCTGTGTGCCAGCGCATCTATGCCGAGGAAGGCCTCGGTGAGGGCGTACCAGAGCGGGCAGTGGGAGAATTCTTGGGAGGCGAACAGGTGCACCTGTGCCTGACTGAATCGACTCCAAATCAGCTGGACCACCTGAAGGTGGAGTCTCCACTCTCCCTTGAGGGTAACCTGTTGTTACGGCGCGTCCGCCGGAGTGTTGAGGTTGCCCGGGATGTGAGTGGCTTGCAGCGACATGGTGCTGCTAACTCCATTGGAGGAGACGGTGGGCGAGTTATGACATACAGCAGGAGCGCAGACTGCCTTGGCGGTTGACATATGCTACCGCTGCCGTGCTGTCTGTCCGAACTAGCACGTGCTTGCCCTGGATCAACGGCCGGAACCTCCGCAGGGCGAGCAGAATTGCCAGTAACTCGAGGCAGTTGATGTGCCAACGCAGCCGCGGACCCGTCTAGAGGCCGGCGGCTGCGTGCCCATTGCCAACAGCGCCCCAGCCCATTTTGGAGGCGTCTGTCATGACCACGACGTGCCTGGAGACCAGTTCTAGCGGAACACCTGCTCGTGGAAATAAGAGGTCGGTCCAAGGGCTGAAAAGACGGTGACAGACCGACGTAATGGCCACGCGGTGTGTCCCGTGGCGCCATGCCCGTCTCGGGACTCGAGTCTGGAGCCAGTGCTGAAGCGGCCTCAAATGCATCAACCCGAGCGGGGTGGCCACCGCCGAGGATGCCATATGCCCCAGGAGCCTCTGAAAATGTTTCAGTGGAACCGCTGTTTTCTGTTTGAACGCCTTCAAACAGGCCAGCACCGACTGGGCGCGCTCATTCGTAAGGTGCGCCGTCAAGGCCAAACCGGGAAAAGAGATGCTCTGAACCGGGAGGAGCTTGCTCTTTTCCCAGCTGACCCGAAGCCCTAGTCGGCTGAGGTGTGAGAGCACCAGGTCCCTGTGTGTGCATAACCCGTCTCGAGAGTGAGCTAGGATTAGCCAGTCGTCGAGATAGTTGAGAATGCGAATGCCCACCTCCCTTAACGGGGCAAGGGCAGCCTCTGCGATCTTCGTAAAGATGCGAGGAGACAGGGACAGGCCGAAAGGGAGGACTTGTACTGATACGCCTGACCCTCGAACGCGAACCGCAGGAAGGGTCTGTGTCGAGGAAGGATCGAGACGTGAAAGTACGCATCCTTCGGGTCTACCGCCGCGAACCAATCTTGATGCCGGACGCTCGCTAGAATGCGTCTTTGTGTCAGCATCTTGAACGGGAGTCTGTGTAAGGCCCGGTTCAGTACTCGCAGGTCCAAGATTGGCCGCAACCCACTGCCTTTTTTCGGTACAATGAAGTAGGGGCTGTAAAACCCCTTCTTCGTCTCGGCTGGAGGGACAGGTTCTATCGCGTCCTTCCGTAGGAGGGTAGCAATCTCCGCGCAAGGTAGCAGCGTTTCCGTCTTTCACCAAGGTGAAGTGGACACCGCTGGACCTGGGCGGATGTCCAGCGAAGTGAATCGTGCAGCCGAGTTGGACGGTCCGGACCAGCCCTTGTGACGGACTGGAAAGCGCAAGCCATGCGTCCGAGTTCCGCGCAAGGGGGACCAAAGGGACAACGTCATCGGATGTACCGGCGGGTGGGGCCTCGCGGCGGGGCGGAGCTTGAGGTGCCACACCACATCGTGGCTGTGCTGAGTCCGAGGACATCGAAGCACTTACCTGGCTCCTTGTGACAACCCCCGGAACAGCCTGGGACGGGGGAGGAAGAGGCCTGTCCTCATGACCCGTGGAGACTGTCACATCGGGGGTGGATTTGTGCCACAGCTGGGCGCTCAGGGCGGGAGACCACCGCTGGAGCGCCAACCTGCCAAATGGAGTGGTGGACGGTGGTCGTGATGCCAGCCGTACACACCGAATATGTGACCCAGGGAACAAGGAAACCACTCTTGCGGAACTCTTGAGTACTGCAGCCACTTGGGCATGCAGCGCAATTAAATGCAAAAGGTAACAAAAAGAAGATCTGCTTACCAGCTCCAGAGCAGCGGGTTTCGTTGTCCCTGGGTCGCCCGTCTCAGGGGCGCTTCGAAGACCTCCGTGGGTTCTTCGGTGCCGGCTGTGAGACGGGTGGCGTCGGCTTCCTGCGGTGGGCTCCACGCCGGGGCCGGGCCGGAGGGGCGGGCTGCGGCGGAGCCAGTGCAGTCACCGCAAGGGGACGCCCTCGGTGATGAGTAGATGGGGTGCGGGATCTTGAGCCACGCCGGGGCAGGACAAGCCGGCTAGCATCCATCTACTGCTCCACCATCGAGAACTGCTGGGCAAAGTCCTCGACGTAGTCGCCAAATAGGCCAGCCTGGGAGATGGGGCAGCAAGGAATCGTGTCCTGTCGGCCTCACCCATCTCGACCAGGTTGAGCCAAAGGTGGCGCTCCTGCACCACTAGTGTGGCCATCGTCCGCCCGAGAGACCGCGCCGTGACCTCCGTCGCTCGGAGAGCGAGGTCGGTCGCCGAGCGCAGTTCCTGCATCAATCCCGGGGCGGAACTACCCTCGTGCAGTTCCTTTAGCGCCTTGGCGGACTTGCAGGAGAGCCATGGCGTGCAGGGCGGAGGCGGCTTGTCCAGCAGCGCCGTAGGCTTTGACCGTCAGAGACGACGTAAACCTACAGGCCTTGGACGGGGGCTTTGGGCACCCGCGCCAGGTGGCGGCGCTCTGCGGGCATAGGTGCACCGTGAGTGCCTTTATCCACTGGGGGATTGCCGAATAACCCTTGGCCACCCCACCATCGAGGGTAGTGAGAGCGGGGAAGCTGAAAAGATCGGGACCGGGCAGTAAAAGGTGCCTCCCGCGACCTTGTCAGCTCTTCATGCACTTCCGGGAAGAAAGGAATGGGGCGGGGCGTGGCTTTGAGCGGCGCTGCGAGCCCAGGAACCAATCACAGAGCCGCGAGGGTTCAGGGAAGAGCGGTGAAATCCACTCTAACCGACGCTCGCGGCTGTCCGGGAAAGCATGTCGTCATCTCCGCGTCAGCCTGTGACTGGGCGATCGACCCCGAAGGGAGGAGCCCAGCTGAGGCTTCCGACTGGACGAGCCCGCTCTCCGATGCTGCGCTCAAGAGCTCATCACTTTCGCGGGCTCCGAATAAGAGGTCGAACTCGCTGTGAGACGAGCCGGCGGACTCACCCAGAAGCCCGATCGGGGCAGACGAGCGTGCAGGGGAATGGGAGGTCCGCGGGGGGATACCCAGCGGAGGCGGTCCCATTGGGTTCCCCAAATCGCCCCCAGTGCTAGCCGCGCTGGCCTCAAACCCGTGGGTAAAAGGACCGAGGCGGGAGCCTCTGGGGTGGCTCGCTTCCTTACGAAGGCGAGCCGTGACCGCAACGTTGCCATGGACACACTCTCGTAATGAGAATGTGACCATACACGAACGCTGTCTCCGCGTGAGCAGTGCCCAGACACGAAAGACGATGATCGTGACCGTTAGAAGGCGAGAGATAACGAGCACAACCAGGAATAACACACAATCGGAAAAGCATCTTTAAAAAGACGCGTCTTTAAAAAGACGTTCCGTGTGTGCGCTCTTTTAGAGAAATATATAATCTTTTAGAGGGGAAAAATGCTCTTTCAGAAAATACACTCTCTAGTTTTTCTGCCGAAGCGCCCAGGGGCATTCTCTGCAGTGCACCAGTGCAGAGGAGGGAGAAGCCGCTGAAATGCGCCGTCAGATCCAGCAGAGGTGAATGAACAGTAGTATTCAGCTCAATGAACATGACCGTTCGGCTCTGAAGAGAAAATCTGAATGAGTGGTTGCATACCAGCTCCTTTTATACCCGTATGTTCGGGGGAGTGGCATGCAAATACCACTCGCCAATTTTCATTGGCCTTTTATCAAAGACCAGAGGTGTCTCGGGCTCCCAAGAGTGACCCCTAGTGTCACTACATCGACACCAACGTCGAGTGAGTGACAGATAGGGAACAACAATTATCAAAGATAATCGTTAATTGTTAACATCGATGAAACATTAATTAAAATTAACACTAGCTTATTGATCATTCAAATTCAACAATCATCAAAGATAATTATCAATTATCAAAAATCAATAGAATATTAATATGGATTAACTTTGACGGGGCACCACCCTGGAATCAGGGACTAATAACCAGATAGTATAACAGTCTCAATATTAGATTGTTTTCTTAGGAAAATCGACATCCGAAGAATATTGATTTTCGGAAAAAAAAACTTGAATCCGAGCACTGACATCCTGTCAGCATGACACAGGCGTATTCAAAACAAACCAAAACACTTCTCTTTGTAATATAAACAAAGTTTATTTATGCAGTAATATCAATTAATAATTAATACAATGCAGTCAATAAACTTCCGACTTACAACTACAAACTAAACAGTGATATGATTAGATATGGAAATCAAAATAATTCTATAACACATGAGGGTGTGTGTGTGTGAGAGAGCGAGTGTGTGTGTGTGTGTGTGGTTAGTACGTGAGACAGAGAGAATAAAATGATGGCCCTAAATCCGATTTCGCGATCGTGGGAGAGAAAGCAGCTGTTAGTTTATCGCTCAGAGACGCGGTGGACGGCTCATAAAAATCCCGCATTCTTAGACTCTTTAATGGATAACTCAGTTTGCCGGTCTCACCCGCGATGGTGAAAATGCACAACAGTCCAATTTGGTTGGACCACAATACAGCAAAACAAATTCGTGATAATTAATACCCTGTGTATTAATAATGAGCGGACATGGTGGTCCGTAAACTGTACAAGCAAAAACCTTGAAACACAATTATAACACACTATAATATTCTATCTCTGTCCAGACATAAACCTCTTACTTGAATCGCATGAGGACACATTTAGAATGTGTGTTCCTCCGTCCTTTAATTCCGACCCAGTTCCTTGAGGCTCGTGTGATGACGGGAGGCCGTTTTCTCGCTCTGTTGGTGGGCACGGCTGTTGATTCTCGGCGAGCTGGCGGAGAACTTCAGAAATGTCGACTTGATTGAAGATGGAAGAGAAATCTTTAATCTCTTCACTTCTGCAGGCAAACAGATAAAGATGCGGATTGCTCGGTGGTCTCCTTCGGATCCATTAGAGTGTTCGTTTGAACACAGAGTAATCTCAACTTGTCCAGCGAGATGGAGACTGTATGGCCACAGTTTCAAGTCGGACGTTACTTCCTTGTGCCACGAGGTTGCACCTGAGAGCAGCGATGAGCTACGTCTATACTCTGCGAACAAAGTTGCTGGAAGCAAATCCCGGAAGCATTTCAGAGGTATTTCTACTCCTGATGATGTCATGGTTTGAGGGACGTTCTGTTGTGTGCCTCATCCAATAGGAGTTGAGAGTTCGATCCTTTAGTGAGCAAGGCTTCATGGGATTTGTAGTCTGTTTTGGACTCCCTTTGTGTGATTTTGGCGCGATTTTTATCAGTATAATTTATGACTTGGTATGTGGGGGCTGAGTTAGGTTTTACGACTGTGTAAGGCCTGCCTTTGTCCTCTATCTGAATACATGAGGCCCAACAAACTCCATACGAGAAAAGAGATGCTCTGAACAGGGGAGAGCTTGCTCTTTTCCCAGTTGACCCGAAGCCCTAGATGGCTGAGGTGCCTGAGCACCAGGTCCCTGTGTGCGCACAGCAACTCTCGAGAGTGCGCTAGAATCAGCCAGTCATCAAGGTAGTTGAGTATGCAGACACCCACTTCCCTTAACGGGGCAAGAGCTGCCTCTGCGACCTTCGTGATGAAGCGAGGGGACAGGGACTGGCCGAAGCGGAGGACCTTGTACTTATACGCCCGGCCGTCGAAAGCAAACCGTAGGAAGGGTCTGTGACGAGGTAAAACCGAGACGTGAAAGTACTTATCCTTCAGGTCTACCACCACAAACCAATCTTGATGCCGGACGCATGCCAAAATGTGCTTCTGCGTCAGCATCTTGAACGGGAGTCTATGTAAGGCCTGGTTCAAAACTCGCAGGTCCAAGATTGGCCGCAACCCACCGCCTTTCTTTGGCACGATGAAGTAAGGGCTGTAGAACCCTTTCCTCATCTCAGCTGGAGAGACGGGCTTTATTGCGCCCTTGCGCAGAAGGGTCGTGTTCTCCGCACGCAGGGTGGCGGTGTTCTCGCCCTGCACCGAGGTGAAGCGGATGCCACTGAACCGGTTGGGTGCCTGGCAAACTGAATCGCGTAGCCGAGTTGGATGGTCCTGGCCAGCCACCGTGATGGTTGGAAAGCGCTAACCATGTGTTTAAGCTCCGGGCGAGGGGCACTAAGGGGACAATCGCGTCTAATGTACCTGTGGGTGGGGACTCGCGGTGGGGGGAGCAGGGGATGCCACGTCGAGGAGCCTTGCTTCGTCTCAAACTCGTGGCTGCACTGAGGGGGCCCTCAAAGCACTTACCTTGCTCCATGTACCTGGCATTGGGGGGGTCAGCAATGGGGGAGGAGGGACTTTTTGCCCATCTTCGTAACTCGTCACAACCGCCTGGCCGTGGGTGTGAGTGTGGTGCGGTCGGGCACGTGAAGGCAGGGGGCCCGCGTTCACGATGTCCAAGTCGCAGGTGCTCAGTGTCTGGTCGCTGTGATAACACCGACCGTGTGACCCAAGGAGTGAGGAAACCGCTCTTTTTTGGAAAATGTGGGTACCACAGCCCGTTCGGGGTGCGGTGAACACAGAACAAAAAGGAACACAAGATTTACCTCCCGGCCCTCCACCGGGGCACAGAGTGGTCTGGATACCAGCTCCATGGCAGCAGCGGACATCTCCTTCCCTAGGTCATCTGTCTCAGGGGCATTTAGGAGCCTTTCGGGTCTTTGCGCCCGGTCATGAGGCAGGGGGCGTCGGCTCTACGCTGGGGCCGAGAACTGGGCTCGGGCTATGGCGGAGCTGCCTGGGCTTTCGCCGCCGCAGGGGGATGCCCTCAGTGAGCAGATGGGGTATGGGATCTTGAGCAGCATCGGGGCAAGATGTGCTGTATCGCCTCAGTCTGCCTCTTCACCACCGAGAACTGCTGGGCAAAGTCCTCGACGGTGTCGCCGAATAGGCCGAACTGGGAGCATTGTGAAAGCGAGCCTTGTCATCGTCCCTCTCGACCAAATTCAGTGGGTCCTTAGAAGATGCCAAGAGTTGTCCCCGAGTGGCTGCGCCCCACGGTGGCCGCGTTACAAGCGGTCAAAAACTGACCATTTCTCTTTCAGTTCTACAGTCAACCACAGGGTGGTGCCACTACATCCCACCGCAGGCTTATTGCGATGGGCTCCCTCTCCATTAAAATAAACCACAGATTTTCACGTCTCGAAAAATTTTCAATTTGGATTGGTGGACATCAAATTAAATAATTTTACTGTCACTCAACCATATGCACAAGTGCAACAGTGGATGAAAGTCTTGGGTGCAGTTCCAAGCAACATAGCAGTCATGACAGTGATGAGACATGCACCAATCTATATATATATATATATATATATATATATAAACATCTAATTTACACATCACAAAATATACTGTATACAATATACACAATATAAAATGCACAGAGAAAGTATAAAGTATGAGAGTCCAGTGTGAGACTAATAAAGTGCAGTGCTGATGCATATTGATCATGACAGATCAAGAGTTCAAACATCTGATCGCTTGGGGTAAGAAGCTGTCATGGAGTCGGCTGGTGCATGTCCTGATGCTGCGATACCATCTGCCTGATGGTAGCAGTGAGAGCAGCCCATGGCTCGGGTGGCTGGAGTCTCTGATGATTCTCCAAGCTTTTCTCACACACCGCCTTTTGTAGATGTCCTGGAGGGAGGGAAGCATATGATTGACTTGATACATTTTGATAGGAGCACTTGTTTGGCACTCAGCACCCTCAGTGTAACACATTGCACCCACTTTGAACTCAAGCTTCCACTGTCCACGAACTGCTTAAATGTTTGAATGGAATAAATTGTACATGGGATCTCTATATCTCAGCTCTGGGTTGACTTAGGACGCTGAAACCTGTACTCCTGTGCTCAACTCTACCTCCTCTATGTATGGTGTGAATTTCAAGAGGATTGGAGAAAGTCGAAAATTTTGTCCGAAAATTGTTTTTTTGCACAAAGTTTTCATCTTTCTCCCATCTTCTCTAAATTCACACCATAGAGAGAGGAAACTGAGATGAGCGCAGGAGTACAGATTTCAGCTTCATAAGTCTACCCAGAGCTGAAATATGGAAATCCCATGTACAACTTATTCCATTCACAGAAATAGTGTGTTCGTGGACCAGGGGTGGTTCTAGAACCTTTTTAGTGGTGCTTCAGCCCCCCTGTCTGTCATCTCAGCCCTCCTAAAACTATCAACTATCAAACTATCAATTCAAAACTTATTTGAAAAGTATCATTTTTACTTTTGAAAATAAAAATGAAAATAACCCAAAAATGCAGGACATGTCGATAAGAAAAATAAAGAGTTTTTATTCTCTTTGCTATTTTGTGCATGCATGGTAACCCTTCGTACATGCGTTGCCATCTACCTGCTTCATTTGAATGGAGAAGCGGCTGTGCTGCATGTATGTTATAGATGCAGCCAGACCCGGAGGCAGCAAACTTTAATCAGTGGCTTACTTTTTCTGTGTTTCATGAAACATCCCGCTATGAAGGTATTTTCTATGATTTTTTTTACTTGTTTGCTAGCCTGCATTAATGCATTCAATGTCTACAATGTCTAAGGAAATATGCCTTCTCAAATTAGCTTAGTTAATAATCATCCAGTTTATAATTCAAGATTGCTTGGTCATGCTTTGCAAACTGAAGAAATTGAGTTTTTAGTTGACTGTCATAAATTACACATTTCTTGAATACAAAGTCTATATTTTTTGCCTTTAACTAGCTAACAGTAATACTGGCTAATAATAATGATATGATGGCTAACAAGATTATAATGTTTACATTTGTGCCGTTGTGAAATTTGGCAGTGGCATTCACAATACCTGAGTTTAACCTACACAAATTAAATTTCTGTCTGTAGCCCAGTGCTCACACTCACAAATTTTGTATACCACACACACACATCAGATAGACCACAAATGACATTCAAAGACATGTTTGCTTTTTTATAGATGGATATATGACATTGTTTTAAAAAAACATAAATGCTGGAGGACAAGGAGAGCCAACAAGTGGAGAAAGAGGTAGACAGACTGAAGGGGTCACAGGAGAAAGAGAGTTAGAGCCATGTAAGAAATGATCAAGAATAAAGAGAACATTTTCTAGTGTTTTCACAATTAAGAACACTTTGCCATATTGCCCAGTGCCCACAATTCAGTAGTATTCCAGAAAATGTTTTCTTGCTGTCTATTTCCCTAAACTATTTGATGTTCAAATATGGCAGTTTCATATTCATGATACATCCTTTAACAGGCTAATTAACACCAAAATAAAAATCCTGACATTATTTACTCACCCTTATGTCATTCCAAAACATCATAACTTATTCAATCTTCAGAACAGTAATTAAAGTGGTCATGACATGATTTATTTTTTCCCTTAGGCCCACCTTTACCTACCTACCTACCACCAGCACATTAGTTTCAACACACAAGGGGACCGGGTTTTGGACCATTGCTACTCTCCCTTCTGGGATGGCTACAAATCCCTCCCCCACCCACCATTTGGCAAATCGGACCACTCTTCCATTCTGCTTCTGCCCACTTACAGGCAGAAACTGAAACAGGAAGCACCCACCCTCAGAACGATCCAGTGCTGGTCGGACCAATCAGACTCTACGCTATAAGGCTGTTTTGATCACACGGACTGGGAAATGTTCCGGTCCGCCTCTGATGACGACATCAAGCTTTACGCTGATAGTGTAATGTGTTTCATCAGAACGTGCGTAGAGGACGTGGTTCCGACCAGAACAATACGGATCTATCCGAATCAAAAACCATGGATAAATAACGATGTTCGCACTGCACTTAATGTGCAGACCTCCGCTTTTAATTCCGGGAACGCGGAAGAGCATAAACAAGCCAGTTATGCCCACCGAAAAACTATCAGAACCGCAAAACGCCAGTACAGGAACAAGATCGAAGGACAGTTTAACACCACCAACTCTAGAAGCATGTGGCAGGGAATTAACATCATCACGGACTTTAAAGGGAATAAAAACTCCGCCATGAACACCGCTGCCTCTCTCCCGGATGAGCTAAATACTTTTTTATGCTCGTTTCGAGGGAAATAACACCGCCCTCGTGGAGAGAGCTCTCGCGGCTGAAGCTACAGAGGTTAGTTCACTCTCCGTCTCTGTAGCGGATGTAACCCGATCCTTCCGACGGGTGAATATCCGCAAAGTCGCGGGCACAGACGGCATTACGGGCCACGTCATCAGAGCGTGCGCAAACCAGCTGGCTGGTGTTTTTATGGACATTTTCAACCTTTCCCTCTCTTTGTCTGTAGTCCCCACATGCTTTAAAACATCCACCATTGTGCCTGTTCCAAAACAATCAAAAATAACTTGCTTAAATGACTGGCGTCCTGTTGCTCTGACCCCCATCATCAGCAAATGCTTTGAGAGACTAATCAGAGATTACATGTGCTCTGTGCTGCCTCTCTCTCTTGACCCGCTGCAGTTTGCTTACCGCAACAACCGCTCCACTGATGATGCCATTGCATCTACAATACACACTGCTCTCTCGCAACTGGAAAAAAAGAACACTTATGTGAGAATGCTGTTTGTAGACTACAGCTCAGCATTCAACACCATAGTGCCCTCCAAGCTAGATGAGAAACTCCGGGCTCTGGGCTTAAACAGCTCGCTGTGCAGCTGGATCCTGGACTTCCTGTCAAGTAGACGCCAGGTGGTTAGAATAGGCAGCAACATCTCATCACTGACCCTCAACACTGGAACCCCGCAGGGCTGTGTTCTCAGCCCACTACTGTATTCCTTGTACACACATGACTGTGTGGCAACACATAGCTCCGATGCCATCATTAAGTTTGCTGATGACACGACGGTGGTAGGTCTGATCACTGACAATGATGAAATAGCCTACAGAGAGGAGGTGCACACCCTGACACACTGGTGTCAGGGGCACAACATCTCCCTCAACGTCAGTAAGACAAAGGAGCTTGTGGTGGACTTCAGAAGAAAAGACAGAGAACACAGTCCCATCACCATCAATGGAGCACTGGTGGAGAGAGTCAGCAGCTTCAAGTTCCTGGGTGTCCACATCACTGAGGAACTCACATGGTCCATCCACACTGAAGTCGTTGTGAAGAAGGCTCATCAGCGCCTCTTCTTCCTGAGACGGCTGAGGAAGTTTGGAATGAACCGCCACATCCTCACACGGTTCTACACCTGCACTGTAGAGAGCATCCTGACTGGCTGCATCTCCGCCTGGTATGGCAATAGCACCGCCCACAACCGCAAAGCACTGCAAAGGGTGGTGCGAACTGCCAGACACATCATCGGAGGTGAGCTTCCCTCCCTCCAGGAAATATATACAAGGCGGTGTGTGAAAAAAGCTCGGAGGATCATCAGAGACTCCAGCCACCCGAGCCATGGGCTGTTCTCACCGCTACCATCAGGTAGGCGGTATCGCAGCATCAGGACCCGCACCAGCCGACTCCATGATAGCTTCTTCCCCCAAGCAATCAGACTTCTGAACTCTTGATCTCCCACGATCAAAATACATCAGCACTGCACTTTATTACCCTTACTCTTATATCTCACACCGGACTGTCATAAATTATATTATTATTATATTATATTCTCTCTTAACAACTGACTATCAACCGACAGCCTGAATGTCAATACAGTACAATACTGTACATTCTATATATACTATATATACTTTTTTTTATTTTTTTTATTTTTATTGAATAATGTGTATCTATATAGTGTGTATTGTATACTGTACAGTGTATGTTATTATTTGTATATTGTTGAGTGTAATTATGTGTATATCAGATGTTTAAATTGTGCTGTGTTAATTTGACGTTATTGTAAATTGGTACTGTCTCATCACTGTCACGACTGCTATGTTGATCTGAACTGCACCCAAGAATTTCACACACCATTGCATTTGTATATATGGCTGTGTAACAATAAAGTGATTTGATTTTGATTTTTTTGATTAATGTTAGTAATGTTTTTTTTTTTGTTTGTTTTTTTACCAAAAACAGTCATAATTTAGAAATACAATACTACCCTAATACATTGTCAAATGCATTTTCTATCCTGTTTTTGACCCTCTGTTTAAAAAGCTTGGTTTTGCAGATGTTTCCCATTTAAGGCTTCTCTGTAACCACCCACTGTTCTGATTGACTCACTTCATCGCCTGTGTGCAAAGTGGGCAAAGAAATAATGTCTTTGTGGTGTGTTTGACTTTGTCTTGAAGCAGTGCATGGTGGTTACAAATTTTGTTTGACTTTTTTGTCTGCACCTGCACAATGTCACAGTCACATGTGTCATCAACACACCACAAGAGCAATTTGAGAGCAGCCACCTGGCTCAGCCTCTGAAGATTATCCATCTCATTTCATGTAATATTAATCTTATATTGTGTCATGTTTACCAAATTAAAAAAAGAATGATAAAAATATCACTCCATTTTGATGGTGTTGAAATAATATAAGTTTATACTAAATATATGATGATATATAATGATAAATTATAAATTAATGCACATTAAGGTAAAACCATCGGGTATAATAATATAAGGGATATGAGCACATAAAATATCAGCACAGTTAAAAGAAAGCACAGGATCACTGCCTTGAAGTTATAACTGTTTGTATATACTTGACTTTATGCTTGAAAATTTGAATCCCCATGTCATGACCCCTTTAAGATAACTGAAGAATGTCTCCATATAATGAAAGGCAATGTATTTAAGTTCCATGAAGGACATAAAAGCATTGTAAAAGTTCTCCATGTGACTCAAGTTGTATATCCCAAATCTTCTATTGCGATACGATCACTTTGGGTGATGAACAGATCAAAATTCAAGTCATTATTCACTGTCAAATCAAATCAAATCATTGATCAACTTGTGCATACACAGCCGGAAATAAAAACTGGCAGCAAGCTATTTTACATCAAACCGCATTGGTTCTTTGATGTCAGTCACATTTGAGAACCAATGCAGGTTAATGTTAGTTTTTGAATCGGGCTGTGCTATGTTATGATTTGATTGGAGAGTAAATAACAACTGTTCGTCATACAAATTGTTAGTATTCCTACAGAAATCTTGGAATATACAACTCAAGACACATGAATAACTTTTACACCTTTATGTCATTTTTGGAGCTTAAAGTTTTGGGTCACCATTGCCTTTCATTATACAGACAAAAACAGCAGAGAACATTCTTCAGTTGTTTTATTTTTTGTCTGAAGATGAACAAAAGTCATAAAGGTTTGGAACTACATGTGGGTGAGTAAATAATGACACAATTTTCATTTTTTGGGTGAAATATCCCTTTAACACTTTAAAATAAATCAAAGGTATTGAGGCGCCAAAACATGTTTTACCTTCATTAGAACTACCCCATTTTATGTAAAAGTGTGTGTTCTGTCTCCTCTTCCCTCTACTTTTTAAAGCATATCCGACTGCCTAGGCTAATGAGGAAGAAGAAAGAACGGGTAGAGAGAAGATGGGAGTTATTTTTATTTAAATTGGTCAATAATTCATAAAGATAACTTATTACTGTGGTATGTTTGTTTTTGTTTTACTAAAATATATTAATGTAGTTATTCTGTACAGTTGACATGCCATTACTATAGCAGTTTTGTTTCATCTTACAATACATGGAGAGAAAGGAGAGGAAGAGAAAGACAGAGGAATCACATGTGAAGACAGGGAAGGAAGGGATAGAGAGACTATCTATGAAGCCATAGGGAGACAATGCAGAGACAGCACAAATGCAGATAGAGGAGAAGAGAAGGATAGAGAGGCGGACGAGGCTGTATGTGAAATGCAGGCAGCAGCATCTCTTGATTTGAATAATTTGGAGGATAAGGTCACAGGTCCCAAAAAATCCAAATTGTCATATTACCCTCAAGAACAGTTTGGTTCACAGAAAAGGTCCTTTCAACCAAGTTGGTTCCAAAGTTTTATGTGGCTAGAATACTCCCAACAGAAAAATTCTGCATTCTGCTTTGCATGAAGAGTATTTGGTAGAAACCTGAAACACGATGTTTGTGCATGGTGGCTGCAAAAATTGGAAAAAAGCTTTGAGTGCATTTCAAAAACATGAATCAACGCAATACAATAAGGAGAGTTTAGTCTACTTGCAGAGCTATAAGGCAAGTGCATCACAAGGAAGTGTTGGGCCTCATGTATTCAGATAGAAGACAAAGGCAGGCCTTACACAGTCGTAAAAACCTAACTCAGCCCCCACACACCAAGTCGTAAATCTTACTGAAAAAATTGCGCCAAAATCAAACAAAGAGAGTCCAAAACAGACTACAAATCCCATGAAGCCTTGCTCACTAAAGGATCGAACTCTCAACTCCTATTGGATGAGGCACACAACAGAACGTCCCTCAAACCATGACATCATCAGGAGTAGAAATACCTCTGAAATGCTTCCGGGATTTGCTTCCAGCAACTTTGTTCGCCGAGTATAGACATAGCTCATCGCTGCTCTCAGGTGCAACCTCGTGGCACAAGGAAGTAACGTCCGACTTGAAACTGTGGCCATACATTCTCCATCTCACTGGACGAGTTGAGATTACTCTGTGTTCAACCGAACACTCTTAACGGATCCGAAGGAGACCGCTGAGCAATCCGCATCTTCATCCGTTTGCCTGCAGAAGTGAAGAGATTAAAGGTTTCTCTTCCATCTTCAATCAAGTCGACATTTCTGATTTCTCCGCCAGCCCGCCGAGAAACAGTCAGCCGTACGCCCGCCGACAGAGCGAGGAAACGGCCTCCCGTCATCACCCCAGCCTCAAGGAACCGGGTCGGAATTAAAGGACAGGTGAACACACATTCTGCATCCTCATGCGATTCAAGTAAGAGGTTTACGTCAGAGATAGAATATTATAGTGTGTTATTCTTGTGTTTCAAGGTTTTTTTTTTGCTTTACGGACCGCCATGTCCGCTTATTATTAATACTCAGGGTATTAATTATCACAAATTTGTTTTGCTGTATTGTGGTCCAACCAAATTGGACTTTTGTGCATTTTCGCCATCGCGGGTGAGACCGGCAAACTGAGTTTATCCACTAAAGAGTCAAAGAACGCGGGACTTTTACGAGCTGTCCACCGCGTCTCTGAGCGATAAACTAACAGTTGCTTTCTCTACCACGATCGTGAAATCAGCTTTAGGGCCGTCACTTAATTCTCTCTCTCTCTCTCTCTCTCTCTCTCTCTCTCTCTCTCTCGTACTAACCACACACACACACACACACACACACATGCTCTCACACACACACACACACACCCTCATGTGTTATAGGATTATTTTGATTTCCATATCTAATCATATCACTGTTTAGTTTGTAGTTGTAAGTCGGAAGTTACTGACTGCATTGTATTAATTATTAATTGATATTACTGCATAAATAAACTTTGTTTATATTACAAAGAGAAGTGTTTTTTTTTTTTTTTTTTGCATACGGCTGTGTCATGCTGACGGGATGTCAGTGCTCGGATTCAAGCCTTCATTCATTGTTTTTTTTCCCCGAAAATCGATATTCTTCGGATGTCGATTTTCCTAAGAAAACAATCTAATATTGAGACTGTTATACTATCTGGTTATTAGTCCCTGATTCCAGGGTGGTGCCCCGTCAATGTTAATCCTTATTAATATTCTGTTGATTTTTGATAATTGATAATTATCTTTGATGATTGTTGAATTTGAATGATCAATAAGCTAGTGTTAATTTTAATTAATGTTTCATCGATGTTAACAATTAACGATTATCTTTGATAATTGTTGATTTAAAGGATTAAAAAAAAGCTAACATTGATTCTCATCAATGTTCTATTGATTTTAATAATTAATAATTATCTTTGATCATTATTAATTATTGCTAATAACCAAACCCGCTCCTAAACGTAGCACACTACATTTACTGGAGCCCCATATGAGGTTTTAATGAGTTAGATTCAATTAATTAATTTAAATATTAATTAATAACTAAAGAAATAATTATTAATTATTTCTGTTAGTAACACTGATCTAAACAACTAGTAAAGCCCTACAGAAGTGTGATAGAGCAGTTAGAAGCAGCAAATGTAGAGGAGATAAGGCAAAGAAGGGAGCATGTTTGGCAGATTGTAGCTGTGACCTGCATGTTGGGGAAACAAGGGCTACCTTTTAGAGGTCACAATGAAAGGGAGGACAGTGATAATAAGGGTAACTTCCTAGAGTGTATATCCTTGCTGACTAATTTTTATCCTTTTTTGCAGAGGTACACACCCCCATCAAACACTACTTACCTCACTAAGGCAAGTCAGAATGAGATGATCACTTGCTGTTCACAAGAAGTGACTGCAACAATAGTCAGAGAAATATCAGAATCAAAGATGTATTACATTATGGCAGATGAGGCAAGAGATGGGAAATCGGAACAATTGGCAATATGTGTCAGATATGTCACAACAGAGGGTACTGTAAAGTAGAGGCTCCTAGCCCTGACAGAACTGACCAATTTTGGTGCTGTGTCAATAACTGCAACAATAGAGGAGGAGCTACAAGTGAAGGGAATTGGCCATTTAAATTGTGTGGCACAGACTTATGATGGGGCTGCAGTCATGAGTGAGGTGACTGGGGGTGTTCAATCCCACTTCAGAAGGTAACATCCTGAAGCAATTCAATTTGTGCATTGCTATGCACATGAGATAAATCTTGTCTTACACCTACAGAGCTGTAACTGAGGCCACTGAGTTTTTTTAGATGTTTGTAAGCCTTCATTCATTTTTAGCTGTTCTCTAGTGAACCATCACAAGTTCGCAGAGACCCAAAAGCAACTAGGATTGCATCCAGCTGCACTTGTGCAGCTATCAAACACACGCTGGGTATGCCAGGTTCATTCAGTAAAAGCAGTGATGGAGAATTTGCCTGCCATCATTCAGCGCCTGTCAAACATTAGCACTCCCATTGCAGTAGGACTTAAGGCAAAGCTCTGCAAGTTCTCCTCTGTGTACACACTGATAGTGTTACACGACCTACTGTCAGAAACAGCAGCAGGCATTCACAAATATCAAAATATAAGGAAATCATTGACTTGGCCCAGGCAGTGGTACACAAAGATGCAGTATGTGATTCTCTTAAGGAGAAATGCAGTGATGCCAGCGCTATAGATTTCCATGAAAGAACATTGGCCATATGCAGTACTAATCAGATTTCAGTGGAAGGGCAATCCTCTGGTCGTAGGAGAAAAATTAAGCAAATGGATGAGTTTGTAGTCCAATCACCTTGTGGATCAGGAAGGGAGGTTAGTCATAGTGATTCAGAGCAGCTTAAAAGGAAATTGTTATTTCCTTGCCTGGATAGAATGATTGCTGAGCTAGAGAGATTATTTTCTGATGTAAGTGTTGAGATGATCAAAGGCATTCAAGCGTGTAGTCCGACCTCTCAGAATTTTCTGTCTGAGCCTGATTTGGCAGTACTGGCACAACATTACAAAATTAATTTGAATCCAGATGAAGTTGTGGTTGTCAGAAATTTCATGAAGTGAAAGACACAGGCTGGTGGTGGCCCTAATGACATAATCATGGTGAATAACCAACTGGATGGGGGCATGTTTCCATCCCTGAAAGCTCTTATCCAGGCAGCCATAACTATACATGTCAGTAGTTGTAGCTGTGAACGGTAACTTAGTGCACTATATTGCCTCCACACCTGGCTCAGGGGAACAAAGGGTCAAAACAGGCTCCATCACTTGGTTGTGATATCTCTAGTTGCATAGACCAGGATAAACTTATTGACCGTTTTGCATCCATGAAAGAAAGGAGACATAGCTTAATGATACCATCTAAAAAAATAACTGGACTACAAAGGGGAATTTGCCCAGAGACAGGGGAAATGGTCATCTTCTCATGAGGTTGTAAAAAGTTGAGCTATTTGTGCTTTACTGTTTATAATTGTTTGCAAAGTTGTGTTTTGTGTCTATTTCTCCCACAAAAGCATGCATTTCAAATGAAAAAATATTTCATTTAGCCCACCACAGTAGTTCTCCTTATTTAAAGAGAGATATTTCTTTTAAAAATTTAAAAAATGTATTGTGAGTATTTGTGAAGTTGTATTTTATGTGTTTCTCCCACAAGTTGTTGGAGGTAATAAAAAGTAACATCTTACAGTAGAATCTTCGCATATTACCTTTTCAAAGTGTAGTATTGTTGTGTGAGCATTTTCAAGTTTAGATATTGCATGTTTCTGCCATAGAAGTGAGATTAATGTACTGTGGTTTTGTGTGTGGTTTTAATATAGTATATATTGTGTTGTCACAATACCAAAATTTCAGTAGTCATACCAATACTAGTGAAATTTCATGATTCTCGATACCAATTTTGGTACTACAGAATTTTTTTTTTTATAAATGCAAATAAATACTTCTTTCATAAATAAAAATGGAATTGGTTTAAAAAAAATAAAAAATAAATATCAGTCAGTAATACAATAAAAAAACAAAAAAACCCATTACAAGCAATAAAACAAAGAGTGCTAAGTTTTTCATCTAAAGGGTTTACTGAACCTTAAGTAATCCAGCCATGAGCACCGATTTTGTCTTGTGAATATTGCTTTATTAATGACTGAATTCATACTGTAACTGCAACACGTAATGCACAGAGATTATGTTGGTTTTTCACATATGTGATTGTTTCAACACACTCTCACGGCGAAATCGTCAGGATTTGTATGACTTTTCTAAATTTGGCTAATTCGTATGATATCGTGCGACTGCACTCGTTTGAATTCCTATGACTTTCACTACAGCCAATGACGTCGCTGGACATCATTTCCATCTAATACGCGACAATTACTTGCTTCTGTCACACACAACAGCTTCCTATCATGTTTACACACTCTACTGATTGGTTAAGTTTAGATAAGGGGTTTGGGTTAGAGCATAATATTAATAAGTATGTCCTTAATGCCTCATGTGCGGAAATCGTGCTTACTTCCGCATTAGACATCCGGGAATTTTCACGTGATGAATTTATGCGAACAACATCATGCGAGACCATACGAAATAGCCAACTTGTAAATTATGTACGAATTTTCATGAGATCGAGTTGGATTGTTTGCATTTATATTTGTGCTATCAACATGCTGCAATATACAGCCACAACACTAGTTGCCAGTATCGGCAACAGTAGCGAGGCAACAGTAGCGAAGCAACTGCAGTGCATAGCGCACACACATTGTTCAGAAAGAACGCACACACTAGGGATGGGCCATACCACTTATTTTCTTTTCAATCCGATACCGAAAGTTCCTACAATCTGAAAGTACTTTTAGGCCAATATCGCAGATATCAATACCAATACCGATACCTCTATTAAATGTTTTGTTTTTTTTTTTTGGGGGGGGGGGATAAAATGTCTAAATTAACTGTATTTTTTCAGCGGAAGAAAAAATAGTTCCGGTGCCATGCAACTATTTGCTAATAAAATTCTTTTTTTTCCCCACTTCAAAGCTAATGAGATGGATTAATATTCATGGCATCTAAATAATAAGATAATTAGTTTAAAAATAACAACTTCAGAATCAATATTTTTATGTGAGGATTAATATTTCTGATACCAAATCAAAGTACCAAATTTCTGATACCAAAGATAAAGTATTGATACTTTAGTATCGATCCGCCCATCCCTAGCAAACACATATAGACAATCATCTGACAGAACCGCCCCTGTCATGGACAATCAAATTTTGAGGTTTTGAAGGGTGTATGTTGTTCATAGAGTCACCTAAATGTGATTTTGAGTCATTAATTTGATCTTGGAGCTTACAGAAATGATGTCCACCAAACACCTATTTTAGCCCTTTAGATAGATTACAATTGGGATGGTCCACAGGCAATTTATTTTCATTCCCTGAAATAGTCACTTGGTGGGCATCTTTTTTTAATGTGTGGGATACAGGAATTCACTAAATATCATATTTAGGTGACTGTACGAGATCCCACGTATAATCTATACCATTCATAAATATACAGGTGCTGGTCATATAATTAGAATATCATCAAAAAGTTGATTTATTTCACTAATTCCATTCAAAAAGTGAAACTTGTATATTATATTCATTCATTACACACATACTGATATATTCCAAATGTTTATTTCTTTTAATTTTGATGATTATAACTGACAACTAAGGAAAATCCCAAATTCAGTATCTCAGAAAATTAGAATATTACTTAAGACCAATACAAAGAAAGGATTTTTAGAAATCTTGGCCAACTGAAAAGTATGAACATGAAAAGTATGAGCATGTACAGCACTCAATACTTAGTTGGGGCTCCTTTTGCCTGAATTACTGCAGCAATGCGGCGTGGCATGGAGTCGATCAGTCTGTGGCACTGCTCAGGTGTTATGAGAGCCCAGGTTGCTCTGATAGTGGCCTTCAGCTCTTCTGCATTGTTGGGTCTGACATATCGCATCTTCCTCTTCACAATACCCCATAGATTTTCTATGGGGTTAAGGTCAGGCGAGTTTGCTGGCCAATTAAGAACAGGGATACCATGGTCCTTAAACCAGATACTGGTTGCTTTGGCACTGTGTGCAGGTGCCAAGTCCTGTTGGAAAATGAAATCTGCATCTCCATAAAGTTGGTCAGCAGCAGGAAGCATGAAGTGCTCTAAAACTTCCTGGTATATGGCTGCGTTGACCTTGGACCTCAGAAAACACAGTGGACCAACACCAGCAGATGACATGGCACCCCAAGCCATCACTGACTGTGGAAACTTTACACTGGACCTCAAGCAACGTGGATTGTGTGCCTCTCCTCTCTTCCTCCAGACTCTGGGACCCTGATTTCCAAAGGAAATGCAAAATTTACTTTCATCAGAGAACATAACTTTGGACCACTCAGCAGCAGTCCAGTCCTTTTTGTCTTTAGCCCAGGCGAGACGCTGAAACCCATGTCTTGCATACGTCTGTGCGTAGTGGTTCTTGAAGCACTGACTCCAGCTGCAGTCCACTCTTTGTGAATCTCCCCCACATTTTTGAATGGGTTTTGTTTCACAATCCTCTCCAGGGTGCGGTTATCCCTATTGCTTGTACACTTTTTTCTACCACATCTTTTCCTTCCCTTCGCCTCTCTATTAATGTGCTTGGACACAGAGCTCTGTGAACAGCCAGCCTCTTTTGCAATGACCTTTTGTGTCTTGCCCTCCTTGTGCAACGTGTCAATGGTCGTCTTTTGGACAACTGTCAAGTCAGCAGTCTTCCCCATGATTGTGTAGCGTACAGAACTAGACTGAGAGACCATTTAAAGGCCTTTGCAGGTGTTTTGAGTTAATTAGCTGATTAGAGTGTGGCATCAGGTGTCTTCAATATTGAACCTTTTCACAATATTCTAATTTTCTGAGATACTGAATTTGGGATTTTCCTTAGTTGTCAGTTATAATCATCAAAATTAAAAGAAATAAACATTTGAAATATATCAGTCTGTGTGTAATGAATGAATATAATATACAAGTTTCACTTTTTGAATGGAATTAGTGAAATAAATCAACTTTTTGATGATATTCTAATTATATGACCAGCACCTGTAGTCTGTTTTTGGACTGTTTAATATTAAAGCTTTGAAGGGTGTTTTCTGTTCAGGGGGAGTCATATAGTCACCTAAATATCATTTTTAATTCATAATTGATCATAGACCTTGTCACTTATTGCACATGGGATCATCCCAGATACAATCTATTTTATATGTGACAAATAGGTGGTCTACGAACAATCATGTTTTAGGACATTTCTTAGTATTTACATGTGCTATTATTCATGAAACATCATGTTTAGCCCTAAGGGCATCAAGTTGAACACATTTATATAACTTTCAAGTTATAAAAGTGTTTAATATGGTTAAAAACTGATTGTCCATTGACCACCTATTTGTCGCCCTTCAAATAAGTTGTACAAGGGCACTTCCTGCATGACTAAGCAAAAAGACAGGAAGTGCCCACACATAACTTATCTGAAGGGTGGAAAATAAGTGGTCTGTGGACAATCATGTTTTAAGACATTTCTTAGTATTCACATGTGATAATATTCATGAAACATCCTGTTTAGTCTTCCCCGCATCTCTGGAGCCCTGGGAGAAATAAGGGGAGGGAGAGGGAAAGAGCGAGGCAGAGAGACAGAGAGAGAGAGAGGTGTAGGGCTTTACTGGTTGTTTAGATCAGTGCTACTATCAGAAATAATTGGTAATTATTTCTTTAGTTATTAATTAATATTTAAATTAATTAATTGAATCTAACTCATTAAAACCTCATATGGGGCTCCAGTAAATGTAGTGTGCTATGTTTAGGAGCGTGTTTGGTTATTAGCAATAATTAATAATTATCAAAGATAATTATTAATTATTAAAATCAATAGAACATTGATAAAAATCAATGTTAGCTTTTTTTAATCCTTTAAATCAACAATTATCAAAGATAATCACTAATCATTAACATTGATGAAACATTAATTAAAATTAACACTAGCTTATTGATCATTCAAATTCAACAATCATCAAAGATAATTATCAATTATCAAAAATCAATAGAATATTAATAAGGATAAATATTGATGGGGCACCACCCTGGAATCAGGGACTAATAACCAGATAGTATAACAGTCTCAATATTAGATTGTTTTCTTAGGAAAATCGACATCCGAAGAATATCGATTTTTGGGAAAAAACAATGAATGAAGGCTTGAATCCGAGCACTGACATCCCGTCAGCATGACACAGGTGTATGCAAAAAAAACCAAAACACTTCTCTTTGTAATATAACAAAGTTTATTTATGCAGTAATATCTATTAATAATTAATACAATGCAGTCAATAAACTTCCGGCTTACAACTACAAACTAAACAGTGATATGATTAGATATGGAAATCAAAATAATCCTATAACACTTGAGGGGGTGTGTGTGTGTGTGAGAGAGCGAGTGTGTGTATGTGTATATGTAAGGAGGGACGCGAACAAAATGGCGGACGTGACTCTCGTGGAGAGTATGTCACGCGAGACTTCCGGCCAGAGAATATCGCCGCGAATGTGGGCGGAGAGAAACCAGTCAATGGTAGCTTAGAGACAAAGCTGAGCTTTATCACGAAGCTATCTACTAGCCAAAAATGTGTGTGTGGTTAGTACCAGAGAGAGAGAAAGAGAATAAAGTGACGGCCCCAAAGCCGATTTCGCGATCGTGGGAGAGAAAGCAGCTGTTAGTTTATCACTCAGAGACGTGGTGGACGGCTCATAAAGTGTCCCGCGGTCTTTGATTCTTTAATGGATAAACTCAGCGTGCTGGTCTCACCCGCGATGGCGGAAATGCACAACAGTCCAATGTGGTTGGACTACAATACAGCAAATCTCATTCGTGAAAATTAATACCCTGAGTGTTAGCCGCAATGAGCGGACTCGGTGGTCCATAAACTGTACAAGCAATAACCTTGATACACAAGAATAACACACTATAATATTCTATCTCTGCCCAGACATAAACCTCTTACTTGAATCGTATGAGGACATAGAATGTATGTTCATCCGTCCTTTAACTCTGACTCAGTTCCTCGAGGCTCGTGTGATGACAGAAGGCCGTTTCCTCGCTCTGTCGGCGGGCGGTACGGCTGCTGATTCTCAGCGGGCTGGCGGAGAAATCAGCGACGTCGACTTGATTGAAGAGGGAAGAGAACTCTTTTTCTCTTCACTTCTGCAGACAAACGGATGAAGATGCAGATTGCTCTAGAGTGTTCGGTGGAACACAGAGTAACCTCAACTCGTCCAGCGAGATGGAGATTGTATGGCCACAGTTTCAAGTCAGATGTTACTTCCTTGTGCCACGAGGCTGCACCTGAGAGCAGCGATGAGCTGCGTCTACACACGGCGAGCAAAGTTGCTGGAAGCATCTCAGAGGTATTTCTTCTCCTGATGATGTCATGGTTGAGGTGCGTTCTGTCGTGTGCCTCATCCAATAGGAGTTGAGAGTTCAATCATTTAGTGAGCAAGGCTTTATGGGATTTGTAGTCTGTTTTGGACTCCCTTTGTTTGATTTTGGCGTGATTTTTATCAGTAAAATTTATGACTTGGTATGTGGGCCTGAGTTAGGTTTTACGACTGTGCTAGGCCTGCCTTTGTCTTCTATCTGAATATATGAGGCCCAACAGAGGAGAGAGAGAGAAAAACACGCTCACCAGTCCCCAGACATGTCGACGCCTGTTCCTCAGCCACTCCAGCCTCTGGCAGATGGCAACGGTTCCTCCGACTCCCGGCGGATAGCCGCGACTGCTCCCCTGGTGGACGGCAGCGGTGAGGACTCCACGACAGCGCCTCCTTCCTCCTTCTCGGGCTTTGGCATCAGTGTTGCTAAAGGTGAGCAGATAGGAGGCAGGAACCGGCTAAGCAGTCAACATAACTTTTTAATGACATAAATTATCTTAAATCAACTTAAACACAAACACACAGACACACACACGGCGGCCACATGTGTCTCTCACTCTCTTTAACTGGCACCTCTGGCTCGTCTTTATCACCCTCCTGGCTGATTAGACCAATTCAGGACTGGGCGTGTCCTCACGGCCCCACCCTGCCCCTCGTAACAGTTTTTCATGCTGTCAGGCTTCTCCTCAAATACCTCTGCATGCTTTTTAGAATGTTTGGAAGACTGGTTGTATCTTTTGCGACCAAATATACTTCCTGCCAGTTTAACATACATTTTTTTTTAGCCATGATCGACCCAGCAGTGCTGGGTGACTACCATTCACAATATACAGGGGTAGCTTTACCTTCAGTTTGTTGAGCTCCACTGTAACATCCACAACTCATTTTACAGGCACAACCTCACCTGTGTACATTTTTAGGGTCAACTTTGCAACCCTTGGAATGAGGTGTGACAGCTTTTCTCTAGAAGTTGCCTCTGCCACTAGTGATACAGCTGCACCTGTGTCCACTTGCATGGGGATGGCTTCTCCCTCCAACATTGGTGTGTGTTTGTCTTGTGCATGTGTAATTGGCTGTGTCTGTGTTTCTGTTAGCTGTGTGCTTCCCTGTCCACGCCTCTTCATTACCTTTGCCACTCTCCCTCGTTTAGTCCTTGTTATGTTAATTGCCTTCACCTGTTCCTCATGTGTCTTGCCTATATATTGTGCCCTCCCTCTTGTATTTGTCAGATCATTTTGTGAGTTTAGTTAGTAGTCAGTCTGTTCTTGTTCCTGTTCCCAGTTGGTCCTAGTTATTTAACTTACTCTAGTTTATGTTTTGATTTTGTTTTCTCTCCCCCATGAGAGTTTTGTGTTACCTGTTCTGTTTTCAGTTGTTTAATAAATATATATTTTATTTTTTACTCATTTCTGCATCTGGGTCCTCATTCCTGACACATTTTATGACATAATGATCTGATCTACATGAACCCAGCACGATCAGGCCAGCCTAATGCAGTTGTTTAGGGCTGGTCTGAATGAGCCCATCAGGTCTTGTGTCCCAGAGACGGGTGAAGCAGGAAGCATTGACGCTACGATCAGGTTTGCCTTGAAATGGGATGAGTTTATCTCAGCCTGTGCCTCGGAGGACTTCCATCCTTCATCCCAGCCCGAAGCTAACGATACTCCCTCACCGGTAGCGTACACGGCTGACTGCCAGGAGGCGGAGGAGCCCGCTGTTAACCGCCAGGAGGTGGCAGCCGTTCCTATGGCAGTGTTTCCAACTGTCCGGAGGAGGAGGAGAAGGAAGCAGAGTAAGGCGTCCGATCCCTAGTCGATGCCAGCACTCACGACCACGGAGGTCCAATCCCCTGAGACCGTTGATGGTCCTGTACAGTCACCAGCGGTCACCAACCAGTCTGCCCAGCCTCCTGCGGCCACCAAAGACCAGCTTGCTCTGTCCGCTGTGAATTCCACCCACAAGAGAAGGAGGAAGAGGAGTCCCTGCATCATGGTCTGCTGCAGCATTCTAGGAGGGGTCCGAGCCTAGTGCAGCTGCTGCCCAGCATAACCCTTCGCCTGCGGCCGTCTAGTCTGACACCTGTCCAGTGGCCACCCACGTCCGGTCAGACCCCTATCCATTAGCCGCCCACGTCCAGTCAGACCCCTGTCCAGTGGTCACCCAAGTCCAGTCAGATCCCAGTCCAGTGGCCGCCTACCTCAAGACAAGTCAAGTCATTTTTATTTGTATAGCGCTTTTCACAACACACATTGTTTCAAAGCAGCTTTACAGAAAATCATGCATTAACAAAAAATGAAACTGTAATATCTATAAGACTATAAAGTGATCATTGTGTAGTTTGATTAAACATGACTGTTAATTGTGTATAAAAATAAATAATTATATAATAATTGTATTTAGAACCCCTGTGAGCAAGCTGAAGGTGACTGTGGCAAGGAACACAAAACTCCATAACATTTTGGTTAATGGAGAAAAATAACCTTGGGAGAAACCAGGCTCACTGTGGGGGCCAGTTCCCTTCTGGCTAACCAGCATGAATGTAATGTCAATATTAATTATTTATGTTCAGTGCAGGTCATGGTTTAAGATTAGTAAAGTAAGTAAGTGTTAAGGTCCAGGGTTTAAAGAAAAAAGATTTTTATGAACTGTAAGAATAATGACTAATGTCTTTGAGGTCCATCCTGGATTAACTGCAGAAGTTCACATAGATGAATTGTCCTTTGTTAGTTGACTGATGAAGGCTTTTGTTGGCAATTAAATGATAGTCTATGTATTCCATTTCAAGAGTGTAGTCCATCAATAGACAAAGGTGATGCAGACAGAGATCAATGAGGTGCATCGCAGTTCAACCAGCAGGTCATATCGGTGAGGTTTGGTGGGGTCCATCCTAAATCCAAGGTTCAGGCAGTGGCATATGAAGTATATGTCTGTCTTACAGTTGGACTTGCCATTAGTTCATCCTCTGAAGTCCATCATAAAAGACTGAAGTGATGTCTGGCTAGTACCGGCTGCATTTAGTTGTCATAACTCAGAGACACATAGCAGTGGAGTCCAACACCAAGCAGGAACAGAACTGGATCTGGCCGGCTCTGGTAACCTCGGGATATGAATCCCAAATTTGAGACATGGAAACAAATAGAATAATAATAGCGTAGATGTCATATAATTTAATGCAGAGTTATAGATCATGATAGATGTTTCTGATTCCGGCAGACCTAACTAAAGCAGCCAAATTGTGAGTTGATGGATAAATTAGGTGTATACCTGGCTAAATAGATAAGTTTTTAGTCTAGACTTAAACTGAGTGAGTGTGTCTGCATCCCGAACAGTGTTAGGGAGACTATTCCATAGTTTAGATGCCAAACAGGAAAAGGATCTACCTCCTTTTGTGGATTTTGACATTCTAGGATCTATTAGCCAGAATTTTGTGATTGCAATGAACCTGATGGAATATAGCATGTGAGAAGGTCACTTAAGTACTGTGGAGCTAGACCATTCAAAGCTTTGTATGTAGTTAACAGAATTTTTTAATTAATACAAAATTTAACAGGTAGCCAATGTAACAACAATAAAATGTGGCTAATATGATCATATTTCTTGGTTCTAGTCAGCACTCTGGCAGCTGCATTTTGAACCAATTGAAGTTTATTTATTGAACTTGCTGGACATCCTCCCAGTAATGCATAAAAATAATCTAGTCTTGAGGTCATGAACGCATGAATTTAGTTTTTCGGCATCAGCAACAGAAAGCATGTGTCGTAACAGCAATATTTCTGAGGTGGAAGAATGCTGTTCTACAAACATTGGAAATTTGATTTTCAAAGGACAGATTGGTATCAAATATAACCAGGGTTGGGGAGTAACGGAATACATGTAATAGGATTACATATTTAATATACAAAATATCAGTAACTGTATTCCACTACAGTTACAATTTAAATCATTAAAAATTAAAATACAGTTACATTAAAAAAGTATTTTGATTACTGAAGAGATTACTTTGCATTTTGCATTGTCATTTGTTTCATTTAATATTTAGTCCTTTCAGATGGAAAACATTTATATATATAAATAATGTGATCCAAAGTGCATTTGAACAGTGGTGAAACATTTTCTTACGATGTGTTACATTAATATGAGCAGACAGAGAAGTAAGTTTGAAGTAAGCTTGGAACAGAAGAAATAGAAATAAACCTTGTGTAAATTGTCAGCTTTATGCTAAGCTAAAATGCTATTTATAGCCATTTTAAATGCACATGTTAAAGGCACGATCATATTTTTTTATCAAGAAAATTCATGTTGGATCATAATTTATTATTTTTTCTAGTAAGACCTTTGAAATTAGGGCAAAAATCATATTCTTGACGACTCCAAGAGAGTTGAGAATATCGATAAAGGCTAATCCCAATGTGTCATTACCTATGTGAATGCTGAAGTCACCAACAATTAAAGCTCTATGTACATTAACGTCATGGTTACTGGTGTAACCTCCGTTCCCTGATGGAGGGAACGAGACATTGGTGTCGATGTAGTGACACTAGGGGTCACTCTTGGGAGCCCGAGACACCTCTGGTCTTTGATAAAAGGCCAATGAAAATTGGCGAGTGGTATTTGCATGCCACTCCCCGGACATACGGGTATAAAAGGAGCTGGTATGCAACCACTCATTCAGGTTTTACGCTGAGGAGCTGATTTAAGGTCCGGCCACTTCAGCGGGTAGTTCAGCGTTGTGGCAGGAGGGACCAATGTCTCGTTCCCTCCATCAGGGAATGGAGGTTACACCAGTAACCATGACGTTCCCTATCTGTCACTCACTCAACATTGTGTCGATGTAGTGACACTAGGGGTCCCCATATAAAACGCCACAAGGCTGAACTGTGTTACGTGAACTGGCGGTGTGTGGTGGGCAGACTTGCTGTGTGCCTCATAGCCAGCACACCAGGTCGACACGTAACCTCCCCCAACACAGTTATGAGTGTCGAACGGCCCTTTTTGGGGACAAGTCGACTACCCAAAGATAGAGACAGGCTTAACCCAGTCGTGGCCTCTTTTCCCCTTCTCTTTTTCCACTCCCTAAAAAAGAAGGGGGATTATCTGACTGGGCCGCCAGGTCTAGTCGGGGGGTGTCCATCCCAAGGGGAGGACACCGCGGAGACCACACCTCGCCCCAAGAGAGGGGGGGGTATTTAAGTGGAAGAATACGTCACATGGTCTTTCCAACCATGTGGAGAGCCTTCAAGGTAGATCCTGCCCAATGGGGGAGGAGTTACTATAAACATGGAGACTGGGGCAGAGGGGCTCTGCCCAAGGAAGACTCAGTTTGCCAGCAGGGAAACGAATTAGCGGAAGATATAGGGAACCACCACATGCGGAGCACCTACCCCAGAACCGGGCTCTTAGTTAGCACGTGTACTGGGCCGGCAGCGAGTCTCTCCGAAAACTCGACTGCCACAGGGCTCAGAGGAAGTCAACCAGGGAACAAATTTTGTGAACGCTACTAGGAATTAACGGCGCACGTCTTCAGCTCAAAAGGAGGTGGAAGGCGCTATGTGCAAGCGATACACCCGGCCGGCTATCCCGGGCTTATCCGCTTGTGTTGCGTGCCACTACCTGGGACAAAACTGGTTCCACCCGGAGGTTGTAGAACCTTGCAAAGGTGTTGGGTGTTGCCCAGCCCGCTGCTCTGCAAATGTCTGTTAGAGAGGCACCTCTGGCCAAGGCCCAAGAAGCCGCTACACCAAGGGTAGAATGGGCACGTAGCCCTACCGGGGGCGGCATGTTTTGGGCGAGATATGCCATAGTTATGGCGTCAATGAGCCAGTGGGCGATCCTCTGCTTGGAGACAGCGCTTCCTTTCTGCTGTGCACCAAAAGCAGACAAAGAGCTGCTCAGAGATTCTAAAGCTCTGCGTGCGATCCAAATAGATGCGTAAAGCCCGCACCGGACACAGCGACGACAGGGCTGGGTCTGCCTCCTCCTGGGGCAGCACTTGCAGGTTCACCACCTAGTCCCTAAAGGGGTGGTGGGAACCTTGGGCACATAGCCCGGTCAGGGTCTCAGGATCACATGAGAGTAACCTGGACCGAACTCCAGGCACATTTCGCTGACAGAGAACGCTTGCAGATCACCTACCCTCTTGATGGAAGTGAGCGCAGTCAGGAGGGCAGTCTTCAAAGAGAGTGCCTTAAGCTCGGCTGACTGCAAAGGCTCAAAGGGGGCTCTCTGTAGACCCTGAAGAACTACAGAGGTCCGATGAGGGAACGAGGTGTGGCCTGGAGGGATTCAGCCTCCTGGCACCTCTCAGGAACCTGATGATCAGGTCATGCTTCCCTAAAGACTTACCGTCGACTGCATCGTGGTGTGCTGCTATGGCAGCAACGTACACCTTCAAGGTGGAAGGGGACAGCCTCCCTTCCAACCTCTCTTGCAGGAAGGAAAGCACTGATCTGACTGCGCATCTCTGGGGGTCTTCCCAATGGGAAGAACACCACTTAGCGAATAAACTCCACTTAAAGGCATACAGGCGCCTCGTAGAGGGGGCCCTAACCTGAGTGATCGTGTCTACTATCGCAGGTGGGAGACAGCTTAGGTCTTCCGCGTCCCGTCCAGGGGCCAGACATGGAGATTCCAGAGGTCTGGGCGCGGGTGCCGGATGGTGCCCCTTCCCTGAGAAAGAAGGTCCTTCCTCAGGGGAATTTGCCAGGGGGGAGCTGTTGCGAGGAGCGTGACGTCCGAGCACCACGTCTGGGCGGGCCAGTAGGGTGCTACCAGGACAACCTGCTCCTCGTCCTCCCTGACCTTGCACAGGGTCTGTGCAAACAGGCTCACTGGGGGAAACGCATATTTGCGAATGCCAGGGGGCCAGCTGTGTGCCAGCGCATCTATGCCGAGGGAGGCCTCGGTCAGGGTGTACCAGATCGGGCAGTGTGGAGGATTCTTGGGAGGCGAACAGGTGCACCTGTGCCTGTCGAATCGACTCCAAATCAGCTGGACCACCTGAAGGTGGAGTCTCCACTCTCCCCTGAGGGTAACCTGTTGTGACGGCGCGTCCACCGTAGTGTTGAGGTTGCCAAGGATGTGAGTGGCTTACAGCGACTTGAGGTGCTGCTGACTCCAGAGGAGGAGACGGCGGGCGAGTTGTGACATACAACGAAAGCGCAAACCACCTTGGCGGTTGGCATATTCTACCGTTGTTGTGTTGTCTGTCTGAACTAACACGTGCTTGCCCTGGATCAACGGCCGAAACCTCCACAGGGCAAGCAGAATTGCCAACATCTTGAGGCAGTTGATGTGCCAATGCAGTCGCGGACCCATCCAGAGGCCGGCAGCTGCGTGCCCATTGCAAACAGCGCCCCAGCCCATTTTGGAGGCATCTGTCGTGACCACGACGCGCCTGGGGACCAGTTCTAGAGGAACACCTGCCCGTCGGAACGAGAGGTCGGTCCAAGGGCTGAAAAGATGGTGACAGACCAACGTGATGGCCACGCGGTGTGTCCCGTGGCGCCATGGCTGTCTCGGGACTCGAGTCTGGAGCCAGTGCTGAAGCGGCCTCATATGCATCAACCCGAGTGGGGTGACCACCACCGAGGATGCCATATGCCCCAGGAGCCTCTGAGGGAGTTTCATTGGAACCGCTGTTCCCTGTTTGAATGCCTTCAAACAGGCCAGCACCGACTGGGTGCACTCGTTTGTAAGGCGTGCCGTCAAGGAGACTGAGTCCAACTCCAAACCGAGAAAAGAGATGCTCTGAACCGGGAGGAGCTTGCTCTTTTCCCAGTTTACCCGAAGCCCTAGTCGGCTGAGGTGTGAGAGCACCAGGTCCCTGTGTGCGCACAACACGTCTCGATAGTGAGCTCGAGAGTGAGCCAGTCGTCGAGATAGTTGAGAACATGAATGCCCACCTCCCTTAACGGGGCAAGGGCAGCTTCGGCGACCTTCGTAAAGACACGAGGAGACAGGGATAGGCCGAAAGGGAGGACTTTGTATTGATACGCCTGACCCTCGAATGCGAACCGCAGGAAGGGTCTGTGTCGAGGAAGGATCGAGGTGTGGAGGTACGCATCCTTCAGGTCTACCGCCACGAACCAATCTTGATGCCGGACGCTCGCCAGAATGCGTTTTTGCGTCAGCATCTTGAACGGGAGTCTGTGTAAAGCCTAGTTCAGAACTCACAGGTCCAAGATTGGCCTCAACCCACCGCCTTTTTTCGGTACGATGAAGTAGGGGCTGAAAAAACCCCTTCTTCATCTCGGCTGGAGGGACAGGTTCTATCGCACCCTTCCGTAGGAGGGTAGCGATCTCCGTGCAAGGTAGCAACGTTTTCGTCTTTCACCAAGGTGAAGTGGACACCGCTGAACCTGGGCGGATGCCCGGCGAAGTGAATCGTGCAGCCGAGTCGGATGGTCCGGACCAGCCATCGTGACAGATTGGAAAGTGGGGCCTCGCGGCGGGGGCAGAGCTCGAGGTGCCACACCACGTCATGGCCGTGCTGAGTCTAAGGTCATCGAAGCACTTACCTGGCTCCTTGTGACCACCCCCGGAACAGCCTGGGATAGGGGAGGAAGAGGCCTGTCCTCGTGATCCGTGGAGACTGTCACATCGGGGGTGGATTTGTTCCACTTCCGGGAAGAAAGGAACGGGGGCGGGGCGTGGCTTTGAGCGGCGCCACGAGCCCAGGAACTAATCAAAGAGCCACGAGGGTTCAGGGAAGAGCGGTGAAATCCACTCTAACCGACACTCGCGGCTTGAAAGCATGTCATCATCTCCGCATCAGCCTGTGACTGGGCAATCGACCCCGAAGGGAGGAGCCCAGCTGAGGCTTCCGACTGGACGAGCCCGCTCTCCGATGCTGCGCTCGAGAGCTCATCACTTTCGCGGGCTCCGAATAAGAGGTCGAACTCGCTGTGAGACGAGCCGGCGGACTCACCCGGAAGCCCGATCGGGGCAGACGAGCGTGCTGGGGAATGGGAGGTCCGCGGGGGGATACCCGGCGGAGGCGGTCCCATTGGGGTCCCCAAATTGCCCCCAGTGCTAGCCGCGCTGGCCTCATACCCGTGGGTAAAAGGACCGAGGCGGGAGCCTCTGGGGTGGCTCACTTTCTTACGAAGGTGAGCCGCGACCACAACGTTGCCATGGACATATTCTCGCAATGAGAACATGACCATCCATGAACGCTGTCTCCGTGTGAGCAGTGCCCAGACACGAAAGATAGTGATCGTGACCGTTAGAAGGTGAGAGATAACGAGCACAACCATGAATAACACACAATCGGAAAAGCATCTTTAAAAAGACGCGTCTTTAAAAAGAAGTTCCGTGTGTGCGCTCTTTTAGAGAAATATATACTCTTTTAGAGGGGAAAAATGCTCTTTCAGAAAATATACTCTCTAGTTTTTCTGCCGAAGCGCCCAGGGGCGTTCTCTGCAGTGCACCAGTGCAGAGGGGGGAGAAGCCGCTGAAATGCGCCGTCAGATCCAGCAGAGGTGAATGAACAGTAGTATTCAGCTCAATGAGCATGACCGTTCGGCTCCGAAGAGAAAATCTGAATGAGTGGTTGCATACCAGCTCCTTTTATACCCGTATGTCTGGGGGAGTGGCATGCAAATCCCACTCGCCAATTTTCATTGGCCTTTTATCAAAGACCAGAGGTGTCTCAGGCTCCCAAGAGTGACCCCTAGTGTCACTACATCGACACCAACATCGAGTGAGTGACAGATAGGGAACTACTAGATCTGATAGAAAATTAACAAATTCAACAAGGAAATCTGACTACGGCTTGGGTGATATATATACTGTAGCAAGGGGAATTTTTTTTTATTTATATCTGACGGTATCACATTAAGCATTATTGGTTCAAAAGACTTAAACTTATATCCTGTCCTCTGAGTAACACCAAAAACTTCACTGTAAATTGTAGCAACACCTCCTCCTCGACTCTTCAGACGAGGCTCATGTTTATAACAATATCCTGAGGGAGTAGATTCATTTAAACTAATATATTCAAATATATATTTTAAGCCAGGTTTCAGTCAAGCAGAGCGCATCCAAACTATGATCTATAATAATTTCATTTACAGTTAGTGTTTTGATAGAAAGAGATCTAATGTTTAGTAATCCTAACTTTATATGATGTTTATCTTCAAATAGTTTTTTTGTTTTACAAGATTGACCTTAATCACATTTTTTCTAAATGATTTAGTGAGGGGTTTGTGTTTGGTAGTTTGGGGAACAGACACGGTTTCTATATGATATCTAGGTGATATAGTCTCTATACGTTGTAGTTTATGTGACCTGTATGACGTTTCAAGGCAGCTAGCAGATGTTCGGATTAACTAGTTTGTCTGCTTTCTGACCTGGGCCCCAATTAGTCAAATACTATAACTATTATGAGCCAAATTACTAGAGAGGAGAGCAGCACCTTCCCTGGAGGTCAGGTCTACCCCAAAAACTCTTCCAATTGTCTATAAATCCTATGCTATTCTCCGGACACCACTCAGACATCCAGCCGTTCAGTGACACTAATCTACTATAAACCTCATCACCACAATGAGCAGGGAGGGGGCCAAAGCATATTACAGCGTCTGACATCGTTTTTGCAAGTTCACACACCTCTTTAACATTATCTGTAGTGATCTCCGACTGGCGAAGCCGGACATCGTTGGTGCCGATATGAATAACAATTTTGGAAAATCTACGTTTAGCATTAGCCAGCACTTGTAAATTTGATCTTGAGCCCCAGAAATTCATTTAACAATGGTGGCTGTAGTCTCTATTTCCACTTTCCTTACAACAGAATCACCAATTATTAAGGCTCTTTCAACATGATTCTCAGTGGGTGCATCACAAAGTGGGGAGAATCGATTGGAAACCCTAACACAAACAGTAAAGTGGTGTCGCTTTCATGAGCGAGTATGCCGCCGAGATGTCACCCAAATGCCCTGTTGCGGGGGCTCTCCAAAGTGTGTGTGTTGCTCGCTGTTCTACCCACATCCGAAACAGTGTCTACCAGCTTCTCTTCCTCACTGACCACTAGTGTTCGGATGCGTGTCTCTAACTCATTAACCTTCTCTGTCAGCCTGACTAATTCCTTACATTTATCACATGTGAATCCCTCACTGCTGATGGAAGAAGCTATAGTAAATATGTGGCATGCAATGCAGGAAGAATAACATGAGTGGATGCCATGACTTACTGCAATTGTTTGTTGTTGTTGTTGTTATGGTTGTTCTTGAGCGGCGAGGGTTTGAGATCGATGTGGTTCCTGATTAGTAGATGTTTGAGATTGATGCAATAATCCGTGTAAAACACAGTTGATAAAACGAATGCATGCAGCCGAGAAATGAGATATAGACAAGCGTGAATAAAAAGTGAAAACGGGTGCACACAGTAAAATACACACAGTTGAAACAGTAGAAAAGCGAAAAAACCCGAAGCACTCGGTAAAATGGCAAAGGATAAAATGATGAATGTATAAGAATAAGAATAAGCAATGCTAAGCAGGTTAGCAAGCTACAAACACTCATGCAGTGTGCCGGAAGCAACCGGAACCTCACTTTCTGCCCATCGGCCGCCACGGACCTCACCTTCTGCCCAGCGGCTGCAAACGCCAGTCTGTCCATGATCAGTCAGACCCCTGTTCAGCAGCCGCCTATGTCCGTTCTGACCCCTGTCCAGTGGTCGCCCATGTCCAGCGGCAGCCCACATCTGGTCTGATCACTGCCCAGCGGCCACTCGTCCTGTCTGAACCCTGTCCAGTGGCCGCCTACTTACAATCTATCTGGGTACTGTCATGATCCTGTTCTATCTGCCCTCTGGTCCCTGTCTGTTTTCTGTTTGTGTGTGCTTGTCATGTGTATGTGTAATTGGCTGTGTCTGTGTTTCTGTTAGCCGTGTGCTTCCTTGTCCCACCTCCTCGCTACCCTTGTTACTCTCCCTCCTTTAGTCCTTATGTTAATTGCCTTTACCTGTTCCTCATGTGTCTTGCCTATATATGGTGCCCTCTTCCCTCTTGTATTTGTCAGATGGTTTAGTTTAGTTAGTAGTCAGTCTGTTCTTGCTCCTGTCTTGTTCCTGTTCCTGGTTGGTCCTAGTTATTTTCCTTACTTTAGTTTGTTTTGATTTTGTTTTCTCTTCCCCATGATAGTTATGTGTTACCTGTTTTGTTTTCAGTTGTTTAATAAATATATATTTAATTTTTTACTCATTCCTGCATCTGGGTCCTCATTCCTGACATATTTTGTGACTCATACAGGTTCAGTATTTCCTTTTATCCACAGATTCTGCCCTCCATCTTCTTGAACCAGCATTTCTGTGCCTGTTTTCCCATAGCTATAACATGATTTTCTGTCCTCATGTTTCTGTTTTTCGCGGTATATTTTTTAAAATTGACTGGACATGCTGAACCTCTTGTGCCTCTTTTCCAGCCATTTCCATGGCCACACTGTTTTCGATTGCTCTCTCTAATGTCAGGTTACTTTCACATAGAAGATGCTTTTTAATGGTCTCACTGCACAATCCACACACAAGTCTATCTCTTATAGTGTCATTCAGCATTGCTCCAAACTCGCAGTGTTCAGACAGCTGTTTCAGTACAGCGACAAATTGTGCAATCGATTCTTCCTCTACCTGACTGCATTTATGGAAGCAAAATCTTTCAGCAATAATGAGTGTTTTTGGAGCATAATGCCCCTGAAGCAATGCTATGATGTCTTTGAATAAACAATCACCGGGCTTATTTGGCTGGACCAGGCTACGCAGTAGATTATATGACACTCAAGAAGGTCGGTACTAAAACCTTATCCTTTATCCAGTTGACCTTGACAAAATAATCAAACCACTCCATATATGAACTCCAATGTTCAGCATTTTCATCATATGGTCCAATTTGTCCTATGAGACCCACCATTTTGTGCTGATTGTGTGCTGTTTACAAGTTAAATAGCCAATTTCCTTGTTTTGTATATAAGTGTATTTTCCACTCACGAAGCCAAATACCTTATTCGGAAAGGCACGAATAATGACTTCAAAAAGAATAACAGATTCATCAGAATAATATAAAAAATATTCGTATGACTGATTATCCAAGAGGCACAAGGATAAAGGGACATTTTAAATAAACATATACAAAATTACAAATAATTTATGAATCTGTGCAGCCAATATTTCTAAAGTGTAAACCGTATGAATAAAAATGTGCACATTGTGATTTCAAACCGGATGAGTGCGGTCTCGACTCTGTTAATTGTGCGAGTCTGGAGCTTATCAAGTGTAACAATAAGATACGACATCATATACACTTTCCACTTCTTGAAATGTCTATGTTAATGTATCACACGATTCACACGTGATTCCCATGTTTTCAATTATAGCCTAAACCTGAGCGCAGTGTTAAATTCCTGCCCTGAAGTGGTGATTTCACATCAGAGCTCGTCCATCCATCTCTTAAAGTTGACCACATGTATATCCACATCAGCAGTAAAGGAAATTATCTGTTTAAGACTTTATTCTGAAAAAAAGTTAAAATGCTCCATAAATGTTTAAATGCTCAATAGAGTATTAATCTATTAGGAACATTCCTCCTTATGTAAAATAAAGAAACTGAAACATGCGGGGTCTTTTTTTTTCTCCTTCTTTAATTAATCTGTACTACCTCTGGTAAGGCACTATATAAATGTAACATTATTATTATTATTATTATTATTATTATTATTTAACTAAATAATGGTGTCTTAATGTAAAAGTTCCTGATAGATTTACAGGACTTTCACCTGTTTGTAGGCTATTTTGATTTTATTTTCATTTCTTTTAATGTTTGAATTTGTATTTATTACTCACTGCAAAATGTGTGCTTGACATTTCACATTTTGCTTGACATCTCCTGCCTTCAGGATAATGGTTGTTATACATGCACAGACAAACGAAAATTCTGTTTCATGCAGATATTAATATCAGAAATACCAGGAGAAACCACAGTTAACAACATATTCCACAGTTAATGTAGCCTGCAAATTCAGATTCATCTGGAATGATAAAAGTATAAAATGATATTTGTAAAATAATAGTTGTATAATAATAATAATAATAATAGGCTATTATTATGAAAAGGCATATTTTATTAATAGAAACTATAAATGTAAGAGTAACATTTAAAAATGGGTATTTAATTTAGTTTTGACGCACTTTCGGTTTAAGCCCCGCCCAGACCCGGTTCTATCCGAATACAGATACAGATAATTTTGCCATATGAACAGATACAGATACAAATAAAGGTAATGGCTTCGCTGCACACCCCTACTACGTAGTAGCTCTCTTTTCCCCTTTGTTTCCTTTGTGTCGATGTGTAGGCCATCTCGTTTCTTAGCTTCAATGAGACTTTTTTCTCCTACGAGTGTGACAAGCACTACATAGGTAGCTTAACAGTGCTAACGTTAGCCAACCAGACATGGTCACATATAATGTGTACCGTAATTTAAACTGTATTACACTTGCTTCTGTAGTTTCAGTAAAGGACACTGGAACATTTATACTTGTCGCCAGATTTGTTATATCACCATTGTGACCATGCACTGCATAAAAGACAACACAGACACAGAGCTGTTCACCTTGTGGCAGCGTGCTGCAATGGATTGTGCTCCTAACTGTGGCACGGAAAGTCTTCGGTTCAATCCCGTTGTGGGGCGACTTGTGAAGTAGAGTGGGTTTGTATTGTATGCCATGTGCTTACTATGGTGCAATTCTTGTCGTTTCAGTGCTTGGCCCCGTAATTGCTACTTACAGCTATATTTATTATTATTATTCCCCAATGGGAGACTATGGCAGCCCTATGAACACTTCATAGGAAAATTATGAAATTTGGCACACTGATAGGGCTGCACATGAATGGTCCCCATAGCAAATCTGGGACCACTAGGATAAACTCCATAGCGCCACCACCAGTTCACAAGTTCAATTTATTTTTTTCACATATCTTTTTAAACGATCCTAAAATCATGAGGTTGGTGTCTTTGGACTCCTTGGGTCATGAGGATTTCAATGATACCAATCATCCCCATTTCAGCCATGCTGTCTCTCAGCCATATATAAAGATAAATCTTTATGAAAATTGGTATGCATCATTGGCATCATGTCATGAGAATACCTGAGCAGTTTTGAGACAGTGCCATCTATAGTTCAAAAGATAAACCATACTTCATGCAGTTAAAATTTCTGTCATAACAGAGAGCTTTGCATTGTGCTTACTGAATGGTTTTTGGGCTTTTCCACAATCAAATTGGGATTTTTATCTTTGCTGAAAAGTTAAATGAAAACGAAGTTGTTTATGGTGACTATTACGCTTGACTGTGAGTCCTCAAAGCTTGGTATGTCCCTTTGTTGACTATCAGTATTGATGGCTGTGTGGTGCAGTGGATAGCACACTGACCTGTGGTTTGGACAGGCATAGGTTTGTATCCATCCTGAGTTGTTTGGGGTCCATTTGAATCATCAAATAGATTTTTGCCTTTCCTGGGCTGTGTCAACTGAGTGGCTCAGTGTCTAAGGTTGTTGTTTCAAGGGTCATGGGTTAAATCCCCATCTATGCAAGTCATGCAGTAAAATTTTCTGTAGTTCTGGAGATTTTTGATATGTGTTTACTGAATGGTTGCTGGGCTTTTCCCCACGCACATTTTATTTTCCCCTTTATTGAAAAGTTACATGAATACAAAGTTGATAATGGTGACGGTTATGCTTGGCTGTGATTCCTCTAAGCAACGAACAATAATTATTAAGCCTTTATTGATGTTAGTTAATGTTCATTTCAATATATAGTCATACATTTTTAAAATCAAAAGTTTTATTTGTTAGCATTAGTTAATGCACTATGAACTAACATGACCTAACAATGAAAAATAGTATTTTTATTAACTAACATTAAAAAAGATTAATAGATGAAGGAAAAAATATAAATGGCTAATTGTTAGTTCATCATTCCTAATGCATTAACTAATATTAACAAATGGAACATTAAAGACATTGTTGATATCATACTAGCAAAACATAAGTGTTTTTGAGCAGTAAGCTAGTTTACAAAAGCTGGCCAAAACAACGTCTGACTCCCGTAACTTTAAAGTAGTACAGATGACCTTGCTCTATGTTATCACACTATATGATATGAGGTTAGGCTCACAATGGCTTACAATCTGGGAAACGACTATTAGCTATGAATGTATATTATGAAAATAATAGAATTACCATTTGAATCCCCTGTTGGCATTGCTGCTCTCAACTTGCTCGTCGCCAGACCCTTCTTGCGCTGTGCAGCCAACATGAGCTTTCGGCGTAAGCGTCGCTGAGCCTCCAGCTTCTTGTCTTGGCTTTTGTTTGTCTCACTTTCCACAAAAGCAAAGACCAAAACAAGCAAACAAACAGCAGCTTCAGTCTCTACCATGATCATTTTGAGGCGTAGCTAGTCTCAAGAGGCTGTCACCTCAGCTTGAGTTCCCCTCTTGCTTGATAAATGGGCAGGGTGTGTGATGTTGGCACCAGGGCGCCATATTAAGGGTGGGTTTTAGGGCAACGCTGCGGGGCTATTGGCCCGATAGTGGGAACACAGATCGATTGTGGTCTCACGCCTCGAGGTCCGAGGCTATTGGCCCCAGCTGGCCCATTGATAGCCCTGGCTCGGACTGGCCTGATAGTGGAAAAGCAGCTCTCTCTTTCTCGACCATTTCTCTCTGTTCCTATCTTTTTTTCACACAGGTAGTATGCATACTGGTTGCATATAAATATTTCATATATTAAATTGTCTTTGCTATGTAACCATTCAAATGTAACCTTTTAAGACATTTTAGTTATTAAACATTTTCTCTTTAATTCATGTGTAGTTTAATATTAAGATTAAACAATTAAGTGATAAATATTGCATTAGAATAAGGTCATGGTATGGTTCTAAACCATGCTCTCCCACATATTTAGCTATTCTAACTCCGTAAGTAGCAGAAGGTGGTAATAGACTAGAAATGCAGTTTTATTCCATCTTGCTGTTAACATTTCTTTAGTCACCTAGGCGTTTTTACGCTAAACCCCTGTAGTTGAAAACCCCCCATACATTACCATTGCATCAGCAATCCAGTTCTATATACACTCATTGAGCTCTTTATTTGGAACACTATACTAATATTGGGTAGGACCTCCCTTTGCTCTCAAAACAGCCTCAATTCTTCGTGACATAGATTCCACAAAATTTTGGAAACATTCCGCTGAGATTCTGGTGCATGTTGATATCAAGCAATTTCTGCAGATTTGTCAGCTGCACATTCATGCTGCAAATCTCCCGTTCTACCATATCCCAAAGGTGTTCAACTGGATTCAGATCCGGTGACTGCGAAGCAAGGTTATAATAGTTTTAATTTGTTTATTTAGTTTTTATTTCTATTTCATTTTAAATTTTTCACTCCAATTTAGTTTAGTTTTCATTTTGTTTGTTAATTATTTTGTTACTTTTGTAGTTTAGTTTTAGTTTTTAGTTTTTCATGCATTCTATTTGTAAAACTCTTCACACAACTCTCAGCAGTCCAGCACAATTGTCATTGTGATACACCTGCTCCAAATCTAAAACCAAGTGAGTCAAACAAACAAAACTCAATGAGGTAATGCGGCAAACACATCTCACCCTTGCAAACACAATAAACCAAAACTGAATACTTCATTGTCTCAAATCTATAAAATCAAACAATTGCTCATTGAAACATAAAAAAAATATGGAACAACAAAGAGCATGAGGTAGAGGAAGACAAAGATGCAGAAATATATCAAATAAGATATAGTAAGAGCTACTGTAAAAGATGGTGTCATCAACCATAGTGTGAGCTTTAGGAAAGCTGGACACTGAGTGCTGCCACATCTAAATTGCTATACATTAGATAGAATAATTAGGACATTTCGAACTGAGAACAGGTAAGTTGTTGGTTACAGATATTTCTTACAGTATTTTCTATTTGCATAATACTTCACTTATCTATGTATGGGAAACCCAACATTTTTAGCCTCTACAGAATTGAGAGAATTCTTATTTAATTGTTATTTCAACTCCTCAAATTGTTATTAGTCTTAAATTGCCCCCAACTTTTTTGGAGCGTGTTGCAATCAACTGATTTGAAATTACTGTACATTTAAAAAAGAAAAAAAAAGAAGAAAAAAAAGGAAATTCACAAGGTAAAACATCATATAATGTGTAGTTGTAGTGCTTTTAATATAGCAAAGGGTGAATATAATTTCCAAATCACTCCTTTTTGTTTTTATTAGCATTTTTCATACTGTCCCAACTTTTTTGGAATTGGGGTTGTATACGATTTTAACCACATTTGAGATATTTGTAAAATGTGCAAATTCCATATAGCCTATTTTCTATCCATATGATGTCATATTGCGTGTGTAATAATGATATGACTTGCCAGTGCTTAAAATATCTTGTCAGCTAAACATTTTTGCACAAAATTTGCAGCATTGGAACTTAAAAGTTAATATACAGTTCCACATTTCCATATTTAAGTGCTTATACTATAATAATAATAATAATAATAATAATAATAATAATAATAATAATAATAATAATACTACAGCTGTATGAATATCTGCATTCTCTTATTTAACACTGTGGCCATGGGAAAGTGAACATTTACAGTGACAGCAAGACATTTAAATTCCATTTCACGTGTTGTGCAAAGAAATAGATCGGTTTCTTTCAGCTTGTTGAACATGCATTTTCATTTGGGCATTTGCGTTGGATGGTGACAGAGAGCGCCAAGCGCGCAAGTCGTTATCATGGTAACCAGATAGATTCTGAGCGAACTGCTGCAAAACTAGAATAAAAGTATTGTCAAATCATCGTGCAATGCAATAAAATATCTTCCCTTCCCTGCAATCGATACAAGACACGATTCCAAGAAGGACGTTGAGGATATTTAATTTCAAAGGAAAAAAAATCGGTGAGCCTAACAGCTGAAACCGGAACATTATTAAAATATTTTGAAAAATTAAGGTACACCGGGTCACACATCGTAAAACCGGGACCAACTTCTGGCCACCCTAGTTTTTAACCTGCTTTGCTTCTCTCCATAATGTACTGTAGTGATTCCTCCGGCTCTGTCTTTGCTCATGTATTTAGGGCAATAGGCCATCTGCTAGGGCTATCGCCGCCTAGTGGCATCTTCATGTTAAGTTGATAGGTTTTTAAACCTTTAAACCCACTATCACAACAAAAACGAAAACTAAATATTTTTTAAGATTATTTGTATTTTATTTTAGTTTTTTCAGAGCCATGAAAATGTATTTTAGTTTAGTTTCAGTTTTTCCAATTATGTTGATTTTTATTTTTATTTCAGTTTACTAAAAAAAATTTTACATTTAGTTTTCATTTTTGTTTAAGATAACCTTGCTGGGAAGGCCACTGAAGAACAGTGAACACATTGTCAT